>NC_054481.1:137025175-137325175 GCF_017639515.1 Carcharodon carcharias
AGGTGGGAAATCCATTCTAATAGCAGCTTAAGTCTTGTTCTGAGCCAATTAATGGTCCTATGGCTGTTAATTTGGCTCGGACACTCCCAGTCACATGGAGCTTGGTGCAGCTAAATTTTAAGCCAGGGAGGTGGTGCAGGTCACTGCCTTGGTGTGGAATACCCCCCATGGCTCTATCACTAGGGAGTATCGTAAAAAAGATTGGAGCCAGACCTTTCAGGAGTGAAATTATAATAAAAACTTCAATACACAGGAACCCTCTTCTGTAAGCAGCCAACTGATTCTAGATCTGAGGTGAAGTGACTGTCCCTGCCATTATGGCAGCATTTGACCATGCATGGCACCAATGTCAGTTATCTACTCAACAGTTCAACTACGCAGGGGCTCCTTCAACCTGTGACTGTGATGTCCCTTTAGAGGGTCACTCATTTAACTCCTTCTACTCGGCCCCTGTCCTGTTCGCTCTTCCTGTCTGAGCTGCAGGTCTTGCACAAGATAAGGTCAATCGATAAGCATAGAAGTTTTATTCTGAAATATTTTGTGAACCTACCTGTGGCCATTCTCATTCTTTTTGTAGTCATTGGATATTCTGTCTCGTTTTGTCCTTCAGCCATGGTGCTGACAGATGTTCCCAGATTAGGATGTTCTGTAATAAATATTACATTAATACAAGGATTAGATGGATATATGAAAATCAGAAGAACATTGACAGCTTCAAACAGTGAGGCGATGCACAGTATTTATTTGCAAGATATCTTTGGGGATTTTACAATCTCACAAATGCCACGGTGATACAGATGGTAGATTTGTTGGCTGCTAGACAATGTATGACCCGCTCTCACCCTTCTGCTCAAAAAATCCACACTTGACCCCGTTGTCCTTGCAAACAACTGCCCTCCGGTCTCCTTTTCCCTCTCAAAGTCCTTGAGCATGTTATTATCTTTAAATCCATGCCCATCTTTCTTGGAATTCCATGTTTCACTCCCTCCAGTCAAGATGCAACCATTCCACAGGACCAAGACAGTTCTTATTGAAGTCACAAATAACACCCTTCCTGGCTCTGACAGTAGGAAATGAAGCATTTTCATCCTTCTCGACCTGTCTACAGCCTTTGATATGGTTGACCACATCATCCTTCTCCAACTCCTCTCTGCTGTCACCCAGCTGGGTGAAAATGCGGCTAACGTTCCCAGATCAATTCTTATATTAAATTGCAGCCAAAGAATCTCTTCCCCCTCCCACACCATTATCTCTGGAGTCTCCAATGATGTCTCGTTGGCCCTCTTCTATTTCTCATCAATATGCTGTCCCTTGGCAACCTGGTTCCACATGTAAGCTGAGAACACCCAGCTCTACTTCATCACTGCTTCCTGTATCCTGACTCTAAACAAGTCTCTTTTACCCATCATTTGTGCCTACTGGTCCGCGCTGACTCCTAGTCTCACAACATCTCATTTTCAAATCCCCAACCTAGCTTTTCAAATTTCTCCATGGTCCCTCTCTTCCTCTCTATGTAACCTCGAACAGCTCTGGAAGCCATCGATATCTCTGCCCTCCAGCTCTCCAAGTCTGACATGTTTCACATCCTGATGACAATCGTCCAGAACTGGGGGCCAGGTTCTGAGCCCTGGAATTCCCTTCCTGAGCCTCTCAGCCTCTGTTACTTTTCTCTCCTCCTTTAAAATTCTCCTTAAGAACACTAACGTGATCAAAGTTTTGGGTCACGTGCTCTGGTACTCCTTCAGTATCTCGGGGCCTTTTTAAAAAGGAATTGCACTGCTTTTGTTAAACAGCACGGGATGTTTTGCTAATGAAAGGTGCTATACAAATGCAATTTGTTGCATTTTCTCCACTTGTGTGTCTCACTGCGTGTCTGCCCATATCCTTGTGTCCAATCAAACTATCAGCCAGTGTCCTATCATTTCTTCACTGTAGAATAATAAAAATGATTCAGTCTTGGATCAGCCTTTTAACAAATTACGAAGTAAATTATTCTCCATGTTAATTTATAATGAAGTTTGAGAAATGTAAAATTTAGTTATCTGCTGTTTAACCCCCACCCCACTGACCCAGTCCCCCACTGACCCAGACCCCCACTGACCCAGACCCCCACTGACCCAGACCCCCACCCCCCACTGACCCAGACCCCCACTGACCCAGCCCCCCACTGACCCAGACCCCCACCCCCCACTGACCCAGACCCCCACTGACCCAGACCCCCACTGACCCAGACCCCCACCCCCCACTGACCGAGCCCCCCACTGACCCAGACCCCCACTGACCCAGACCCCCACTGACCCAGACCCCCACTGACCCAGACCCCCACTGACCCAGACCGCACTGACCCAGCCCCCCACTGACCCAGACCCCCACTGACCCAGACCCCCACTGACCCAGACCCCCACCCCCCACTGACCCAGACCCCCACTGACCCAGACCCCACTGACCCAGACCCCCACTGACCCCACCCCCCACTGACCCAGACCCCCACTGACCCAGACCCCCACTGACCCAGACCCCCACTGACCCAGACCCCACTGACCCAGACCCCCACCCCCCACTGACTCAGACCCCCACTGACCCAGACCCCCACTGACCCAGCCCCCCACTGACCCAGCCCCCACTGACCCAGACCCCCACTGACCCAGACCCCCACTGACCCAGCCCCCACTGACCCAGACCCCCACTGACCCAGACCCCACTGACCCAGACCCCCACTGACCCAGACCCCCACTGACCCAGACCCCCACTGACCCAGCCCCCCACTGACCCAGCCCCCACTGACCCAGATCCCCACTGACCCAGCCCCAACTGACCCACCCCCCACTGACCCAGACCCCCACTGACCCAGATGCCCACTGACCCAGACCCCCACTGACCCAGACCCCCACTGACCCAGACCCCCACTGACCCAGACCCCACTGACCCAGCCCCCCACTGACCCAGCCCCTCACTGACCCAGCCCCCACTGACCCAGACCCCCACTGACCAGACCCCCACTGACCCAGACCCCCACCCCCCACTGACCCAGACCCCCACTGACCCAGACCCCCACTGACCCAGACCCCCACTGACCCAGACCCCACACCCCCCACTGACCCAGACCCCCACTGACCCAGACCCCCACTGACCCAGACCCCCACTGACCCAGCCCCCACTGACCCAGACCCCCACTGACCCAGACCCCCACTGACCCAGACCCCCACTGACCCAGACCCCACTGACCCAGACCCCACTGACCCAGTCCCCCACTGACCCAGACCCCAACTGACCCAGCCCCCCACTGCCCCAGCCCCCCACTGACCCAGTCCCCCACTGACCCAGACCCCCACTGACCCAGACCCCACTGACCCAGCCCCCACTGACCCAGACCCCCACTGACCCAGCCCCCCACTGACCCAGACCCCCACTGACCCAGACCCCCACTGACCCAGACCCCACTGACCCAGACCCCCACTGACCCAGCCCCAACTGACCCACCCCCCACTGACCCAGACCCCCACTGACCCAGATGCCCACTGACCCAGCCCCAACTGACCCAGACCCCCACTGACCCAGACCCCCACCCCCCACTGACCCAGACCCCCACTGACCCAGACCCACACTGACCCAGACCCACACTGACCCAGACCCACACTGACCCAGACCCACACTGACCCAGACCCCACACCCCCCACTGACCCAGACCCCCACTGACCCAGACCCCCACTGACCGACCCCCACTGACCCAGACCCCCACTGACCCAGCCCCCCACTGACCCAGACCCCCACTGACCCAGACCCCCACTGACCCAGCCCCCCACTGACCTAGACCCCACTGACCCAGACCCCCACTGACCCAGACCCCACTGACCCAGTCCCCCACTGACCCAGACCCCAACTGACCCAGCCCCCCACTGCCCCAGCCCCCCACTGACCCAGTCCCCCACTGACCCAGACCCCCACTGACCCAGACCCCACTGACCCAGACCCCCACTGACCCAGACCCCACTGACCCAGACCCCCACTGACCCAGACCCCCACTGACCCAGCCCCCCACTGACCCAGTCCCCCACTGACCCAGACCCCAACTGACCCAGCCCCCCACTGCCCCAGCCCCCCACTGACCCAGTCCCCCACTGACCCAGACCCCCACTGACCCAGACCCCCACTGACCCAGACCCCACTGACCCAGTCCCCCACTGACCCAGCCCCCCACTGACCCAGACCCCCACTGACCCAGCCCCCACTGACCCAGACCCCCACTGACCCAGCCCCCCACTGACCCAGCCCCCACTGACCCAGCCCCCCACTGACCCAGACCCCCACCCCCCACTGACCCAGACCCCCACTGACCCAGACCCCCACTGACCCAGACCCCACTGACCCAGCCCCCACCCCCCACTGACCCAGACCCCCACTGACCCAGTCCCGCACCCCACAGAGACCCAGACCCCCACTGACCCAGACCCCCACTGACCCACCCCCCACCCCCCACTGACCCAGCCCCCCACTGACCCAGCCCCCCACCCCCCACTGACCCAGCCCCCCACTGACCCAGACCCCCACTGACCCAGCCCCCCACTGACCCAGCCCCCACTGACCCAGCCCCCCACTGACCCAGACCCCCACCCCCCACTGACCCAGACCCCCACTGACCCAGACCCCCACTGACCCAGACCCCACTGACCCAGCCCCCACTGACCCAGACCCCCACTGACCCAGACCCCACTGACCCAGCCCCCACTGACCCAGACCCCCACTGACCCAGACCCCCACTGACCCAGCCCCCCACTGACCCAGACCCCCACCCCCCACTGACCCAGCCCCCACTGACCCAGCCCCCCACTGACCCAGACCCCCACCCCCCACTGACCCAGACCCCCACTGACCCAGACCCCCACTGACCCAGACCCCACTGACCCAGCCCCCACCCCCCACTGACCCAGACCCCCACTGACCCAGTCCCGCACCCCACAGAGACCCAGACCCCCACTGACCCAGACCCCCACTGACCCACCCCCCACCCCCCACTGACCCAGACCCCCACTGACCCAGTCCCGCACCCCCCAGAGACCCAGACCCCCACTGACCCAGACCCCCACTGACCCACCCCCCACCCCCCACTGACCCAGACCCCCACTGACCCAGACCCCCACCCCCCCACTGACCCAGCCCCCCACTGACCCAGACCCCCACTGACCCAGCCCCCCACTGACCCAGACCCCCACTGACCCAGCCCACCACTGACCCAGCCCCCCACTGACCCAGACGCCCACTGACCCAGACCCCCACTGACCCAGACCCCCACTGACCCAGACCCCCACTGACCCAGCCCCCCACTGACCCACCCCCCACTGACCCAGACCCCCACTGACCCAGACCCCCACTGTCCCAGACCCCCACTGACCCACCCCCCACTGACCCAGACCCCCACTGACCCAGACCCCCACTGACCCAGCCCCCCACTGACCCAGCCCCACACCCCCCACTGACCCAGACCCGCACCCCCCACTGACCCAGCCCCACATCCGTCTCCCACTGACCCAGGAAGATATGTCAGAGGGACTGTTTCCACATTTCTGTCTTCACCCCTTCCCCTGTCTCCCAGAACCCTGATAGGGTCCCACGTGTCCTCACTTTTCACCCCAACAGGATCCATATTCAAAGGATCATCCCCCACCATTTTTGTCATCTCCAGCATGAGGCCACCACAAAACACATCTTTTTCTCACCCTCCTGTCAGCATTCCGTAGGGAGCATTCCCTCCGTGACACCCTGGTCCACTCCTCCATCACCCCCAAATCCTCATCGCCTTTCAATGGCACCTTCCCATGCAATTGCAGATGGTGCAACACCTAGCCATTTACTTCTTCCGTTCTCATGGTCCAAGGCCCCAAACACTCCTTTCAGGAGAAAGGACGCTTCACTTGCACCTCCCTCAGTTTTGCCTGCTGTATTCGCTGATCCTGAAGCAGTCTCCTCTATACTGGGGAGACTAAACTCAGACTGAGGGACCGCTTTGCGGAACACCTTCGCTCAGTCCACAAGCATGACCTAGACCTTCCTGTTGTTGCCAATTCAACACCACCTTGCTCCCATGCCCACATGTCCGTCCATGGCTCCTGCAATGCTCCAGTGAAGCCCAAGGCAAACTGGAGGAAAGGCACCTCATCTTTTGATTGGGTCATTTACGGCCTTTTGAAGTTAACATTAAGCACAACAACCTCAGACCATGAACTTTGTGCGGGTGAGTATAGGAATAGGAGGATAGAAAGGATGAATGTGTGGCTGAAGAGATGGTACAGGAGGGAGAGCTTTAATTTCCTGAATTATTGGGTCTGTTTCTGGCGAAGTTGGGGTCTGTACAAGTCGGAGAGTTGCTCATGAACTGGAACAGGACAAACATCCCTCTGGGGAGGTTTGCTAGTGCTGCTGGCAGGGGCCGGGGGGGGGTGCAGCTTTAAACTGATCTGGCAGGGTGATGGGATGCAGAGTGGAGGTACAGTAGGGGGTGATGCACAGCCAAATATAGAAGGGAAACGAATCAGTCTGGAAGACAGAGCA
Organism: Carcharodon carcharias; assembly: GCF_017639515.1. Taxonomy (NCBI): domain Eukaryota; kingdom Metazoa; phylum Chordata; class Chondrichthyes; order Lamniformes; family Lamnidae; genus Carcharodon; species Carcharodon carcharias. The sequence continues at coordinate 137,031,722 of NC_054481.1, forward strand.
AATATAGACCTTCTAAGGTACAAGGCTGGATTGCATTTACTTTAATCCAAGGAGTTTTATCAGTAAGGCAGATGAATTGAGGGCATTGATTAACACATAGGAACGTAATGTTGGTGCTATCAGAGAGAGATGGTTGAGGGGAGGTCAGGGATGGCAGCTAAATATTACTGTGTAGAATCTTCAGCTGTGACAGGGCAGGGTGTAAAAGAGGAGGTGGCATTGCACTATTGATCAAGGGTCAATTGCTGCAGTAAAGTGGGATGGTATCATAGAAGGTTCCTCAAATGAGGCCATATGGGCACAACTTAAAAAAACAAAAAGGAGGGGGGGAAATCTCTTTGCTGGGAGTGTACTTTAGGCCTCCAAACATTCAGGGGGAGATAGAGGAGCAGATATGTAGGGAAATCTCAGTGAAGTATAAAAGTAATAGGGCAATAATAGTAAGGGATTTCAATTCCCCAATATTAACTGGGCTGGTCATGATGTGAATGGTGGAATTCTTAAAGTGCATCCAGGTGAGCTTTTTGAGCCCGCATGTAGAAAGTCCTACAAGAGAAGGGGTGGTCCTGGCCCTAATCTTAGGGAATGAAGCCAGGCAAGTGGTAGAAGTGTCAGTGGGGGAGCATTTTGGCGATAGTGACCACAACTCTAAAATTTAAGGTAGTTATGGAAAAGGACAAAGATGGGCTGGAAAGAAAGTTACTGAACTGGGTGAAGGCCAATTTCAATGCGATAAGTCAGGATCTGGCCAAAGTGGAGTGGGAGCAGCTACTTGTATAAAAGTCTACATCAGAGCAGTGGGAGTCATTCAAAAAGGCAATAGTGAGAGTTCAGGGCCAACATGTTCCCCTGAAGGTGAAGGGTAGAACCAACAATTCCAAGAAACCTGCATGTCAAAGTGATATAGCACATTGAATAAGTAAAAAAAGGAGGCTTATGTCAGATACAGAGGGCTAAAAACAATGGAAGCCCTCGAGGAGTTAAGTAAGTGTGGGTGGGTGTGGAGTGGGGCGCAGGAGTAATTAAATAATTAGGAGAGCAAAGCAGGGGCATGATAAAACACGGGCAGGCAAGATAAAGGAAAATCCGAAGCATTTTGTATATATATTAAGGGCAAGAGGATAACCACGGGAAGAATAGAGCCCACTTGGGGCCAAAGTGGCAATCTGCGAGGAGCCGGAGAGTGAGGTTTTGAACGATTACTTTTCAGCCTTGTTCACTATGGAGAAGGACAATGTAGGTGTCGAAATCAGGGAAGGGCACTGTGATATGCTTGAAGAAATTAACATTGAAGAAAAAGGTGTTAGTGGTTTTAGCGAGCTTAAAAGTAGATAAATTCCCAGGCCCAGGTGTGATGTACCCAAGGCTCCTTTGTGAGGCAAGGCAGGAGATTGCAGGGGCTCTGGCACTAATTTTCAAATCCTCTCTAACCACAAGAGAGGCTCCAGAGGACTGGAGGACAGCAAATCTGGCACCATTATCCATGAAGCATAGTATGGATAAACCAGGTAATGACAGGGCAGTGAGTCTAACATCAGTGGTAGGGAAACTATTGGGAAAAAAATCTGAGGCCCAGGATTAATTTCCACTCGCAGAGGCAGGGATTAATCTGGGAAAGTCAGTATAGCTTTGTCAGGGGGAGATCACGTCTAACAAATTTGTTTGAATTTTTCAAGGAGGTGACTAGTTGTGTAGATGAGGGTAGTGAAGTTGATGTAGTCTACGTGGATCTAAGTAAGGTCTTGGACAAGGCTCCACATGGGAGAATGGGCAAGAAAGTAAGAGTCCATTGGATCCAGGGCAATTTGGCAAATTGGATCCGAAATTGGCTTAGTGCCAGGAGGCAGAGTGTCAGGGTCAAAGGTTGTTTTTGCAATTGGAATCCTGTGACGAGCGATGTACTGCAGGGATCAGTTATGGGACCCTTGCTGTTTGTTCTGTACATTAATAATTTAGATGTGAATATAGGAAGTATGATCAGTAAGTTTGAAGATGACGCGAAAATTGGTGGTGTCATAAATAGTAAGGAGGAAAGTCCTGTAATAGTGTGATATAGATGGGCTGGTAAGATGGGCAGAGCAGTGGCAAATGGAATCTAATCCTGAGGAGTGTGAGGTGATGCATTTTGGGAGGACTAACATGGCAAAGGAATACACAATGAATGGTAGGACCCTAGGAAGTACAGAGAATCAGAGGGACCTTGGTGTACATGTCCAAAGATCCCTGAAGGCAGCAGCACAGGTAGATAAGGGGGATTAGAAGGCATATGGCATACTTGCCTTTATTAGCCGAGCCACAGAATATAAGAAGAGGGTGGTAATGTTGGAGCTGTGAAAACGCGAGTTAGGCCACAGCTGGATTATTGTGTGCACTTCTGGTTGCCATAGGAAGAATGTGATTGCACTGGAGAGGGTGCAGACCAGATTCACCAGGGTGTTGCCTAGGCTGCAGCATTTCAGCTTTGGAGAGAAACTGGATAAGCTCGCGTTGTTTTCCTCAGAGCAGAGAAGGTTGAGGGGGGTCCCGATAGAGGTAGACAAAATAATGAGGGGCGTAGATAGGGTAGATAGGAAGAAACGTTTCCCCTTAGCAGAGTTGTCAATAATGAGGGGGGCATCAATTTAACGTGAGGTGCAGGAGGTTTAGAGGGGATTTGAGGAATTTTTTTTTCACCAAGAGGGTGGTTGGAATCTGGAACACACTGCCTGAGGGGGTGGTAGAGACAGGAACCCTCACACCATTGAAGTAGTGTTTAGATAAGCACTAGAAACACCAGAGCAGACAGGGCTACAGGCCAAGTGCTGGGAAATGGGATTAGAATAGACAGGTGCTTGATGGCCAGCACGGACACGAAGGGCCTGTTTCTGTGTAACTCTGTCTCTCTCTCTCTCCTCCATCTTTACCCCCTTTTTACTCATTTAAAAAAAAATACTTCTTTACTTTTATTTATTTTTAAAACTATATATTTTTTTTATCCTTTTTCCACAACCATCCCACCTCCCCCACAGGGACCATCAGTCACTGTTTTCTGTTTATGTTGTGCTTTCACACAGCGCTCTGCCTTCTTCTTCTATTACCTTTATGCCATGATCAGCACCTTCTTTAGCTCTTACCACGACCATTAACACTCCCTTTGTTTTCTGTCCATGACATCCTCGTCAACCTGTCCTGAGCTCCCACCTAACCCTAACCTTCTATTTTGCTCCACCTGCTCTGCCCCTTCTTAAATAGTATAAAATCCGTAAGACCATAAGACACAGGAGCAGAAATTAGGCCATTCGGCCCATCGAGTCTGCTCCGCCATTCAATCATGGCTGATAAATTTCTCAACCCCATTCTCCCGCCTTCTCCCCGTAACCTTTGAACCCCTTACCAATCAAGAACCTATCTATCTCAGTTTTAAATACACTCAATGAACTGGCCTCCACAGCCTTCTGTGGCAATGAATTCCATAGATTCACCACTCTCTGGCTAAAGAAGTTTCTCCTCGTCCCTGTTCTAAAAGGTCTTCCCTTTACTCTGAGGCTGTGCCTTCGGGTCCTAGTCTCTCCTACTAATGGAAACATCTTCCCTACGTTACAGAATACTGAAAGGCCTGGATAGAGTGTAAGTTTCAATCAGATCCCCCCTCATCCTTCTAAACTCCATTGAGTTTAGATCCAGAGTCCTCAAACATTCCTCATATGTTAAGCCTTTCATTCCTGGGATCGTTCTCGTGAACCTCCTCTGGACCCTCCCCAGGGCCAGAATATCCTTCCTGAGATACGGAGCCCAAAATTGCTCGCAATATTCTAAAGGTGGCCTGACCCAGAGCCTTATAAAGCCTCAGCAGCACATCCCTGCTTTTATATTCTAGTCCTCTTGAAATAAATGCCAACATTGCATTAGCCTTCATAACTACCGCATCAACCTGCAAGTTAACCTTAAGAGAATCCTAGTCTAGGGCTTCCAAGTCCCTTTGCACTCCAGATTTCTGAATTCTCTCCCCATTTAGAAAATAGTCTATGTCTCTATTCTTCCTATCAAAGTGCATGACCTCACACTTCCTCATGTTGTATTCCATCTGCCACTACTTTGCCCATTCTCCTAACCTGTCCAAATCCTTCTGCAGCCTCCCCGGCTCCTCAATACCACCTATCTTTGTATCATCTGCAAACTTAGCCAGGATGCCCTCAGTTCCTTCATCTAGATCATTAATATATAAAGTGAAAAGTTGTGGTCCCAACACTGACCCCTGCGGAACTCCACTAGTCACCGGCCACCATCCTGAGAAGGACCCCCTTATCCCCACTCTCTGCCTCCTGCCAGACAGCCAATCTTCTATCCATGCTAGTACCTTGCCTCTAACACCATGGGCTCTTATCTTACTGAGCAGCTTCCTGTGCGGCACCTTGTCAAAGGCCTTCTCGAAGTCCAAGTAGATAACATCCATTGGCTCTCCTTTGTCTAACCTACTTGTTACCTCCTCAAAGAATGCTAACAGATTTGTCAGGTATCGCCTCCCCTTGATGAAACCATGCTGACTTTGCCAGATTTTACCATGCACTTCCAAGTATTCTGAAATCTCATCCTTAATAATGGACTCTAAAATCTTACCAACGACCGAGGTCAGGCTAATCGGCCTGTAATTTCCCGTCTTTTGCCTCACTCCCTTCTTAAACAGGGGGGGTTACATTAGCGATTTTCCAGTCCTCTGGGACCCTCCATGACTCCAGTGATTCCTGAAAGATCACCAGTAACGCCTCCACTATCTCCTTCAGAACTCTGGGGTGTAATCCATCTGGTCCAGGTGATTTATCCATCTTCAGACCGTTCAGTTTTCCTAGCACCTTCTCCTTGGTAATGACCACCATACTTACCTCTGCCTCCCAACTCTCTTGAACTTTGGGGAGGTCACTCAGTAAGATTGAAAGAGTGCAGAAAAGATTTACTAGGATGTTGCCGGGTCTTCAGGAGTTGAGTTACAGGGAAAGATTAAACAGGTTAGGACTTTATTCCTTGGAGCGTAGAAGAATGAGGGGAGATTTGATAGAAGTTTACAAAATTATGAGGGGTATAGACAGAGTAAATGCGAGTAGGCTCTTTCCACTTTGATTAGGAGAGATAAATACAAGAGGACATGGCTTTAGGGTGAAAGGGGAAAGGTTTAGGGGGAACATTAGGGGGAACTTCTTCACTCAGAGAGTGGTGAGAGTGTGGAACGAGCTGCCATCTGACATGGTAAATGCAAGCTCACTCTTAAGTTTTAAGAATAAATTGGACAGATACATGGATGGAAGAGGTCTGGAGGGTTATGGACTGGGTGCAGATCAATGGGACTAGCAGAATAATATTTCGGCACAGACTAGAAGGGCCGAATGGCCTGTTTTTCTGTGCTGTAGTGTTCTATGGTTCTATGGTTTGTGTCTTCCACTGTGAAGACTGACGCAAAGTACCTATTCAGTTCCACCGCCATTTCCTTGTTCCCCACTACTACTTCTCCAGCATCATTTTCCAGCAGCCCAATGTCCACTTTTGCCTCTCTCTTACCCTTTATATATTTAAAAACACTCTTGCAATCTTTTTTTTATATTACTGGCTAGTTTACCCTCATAGTTAATCTTCTCCCTCCTTATTTCTTTTTTAGTTGTCCTCTGTTGGTCTTTGTAGGCTTCCCAATCCCCTGCTTTCTCACTGCTCTTCGCCGCATTGTATGCTTCCTCTTTAGCTTTTATGCTGTCCCTCACTTCCCTTGTCAGCCATGGTTGCCTCGTCCTCCTTTTAGTATGCTTCTTCTTCCTAGGGATGAATTTTTGCTGTGTCTCCCAAATTACTCCCTGAAACTCCTGCCATTGCTGTTCCACTGTCTTTCCTGCTAGGCTCATCTCCCAGTCAATTCTGGCCAGCTCCTCCCTCATGCCTCTGTAATACCGTTACAACTGATTCCAGCTTTTCCTCTCAAATTGCAGGGTAAATTCTATCATATTATGGTCACTTCCTCCTAAGGGTTCCTTCACCTTAAGCTCTCTTATCAAATCTGCCTCATTACACATCACTAAATCTAGAATTGCCTGTTCCCTAGTGGGCTCCACCACAAGCTGCTCCAAAAAGCCATCTCGTAGACATTCCACAAATTCCTTTCCTTGGGATCCACTACCAATCTGATTTTCCCAGTCTATCTGCATATTGAAATCCCCCATGATCACCGTAACCTTGCCTTTCTTACATGCCTTTTCTATCTCCTGGTGTATCTTGTGCCCCACATCCTGACTACTGATCGGAGGCCTGTACATAACTCCCATTATGGTTTTTTCACCTTTGCGGTTCCTCAACTCTACCCACACAGATTCTACATCATCTGACGCTACATCATTTCTTGCTATCGATTTAATTTCATTTCTTACTAACAAAGCAACCCCACCCCCTCTGCCTACCTGCCTATCTTTTCAATGTATATAGTTTACCCTCATATGTATATGATGTATATCCTTGGATATTTAATTCCCAGTCCTGATCCCCTTGCAGCCATGTCTCCATGATGCCCACCACATCATACCTGCCAATTTCAATCTGCGCCACAAGCTCATTTACCTTATTTCATATACTGCGTGCATTCAGATACAACACCTTCAGTCCTGTATTTCCCATCCCCTTTCTCATTGTCGTCCCTTTATCTGATGTGCTTGAAGTTAGATTCCTAGCCCTTTCCAAACACGCTGTCCTATTTTGTGTTCTGGAGACTTTAATAGCCTCTCCTGGGCTCTCCTTTCTTTTCAGTTTTTTCATAATTTTCCATGAAGTTGAATCCCACCACCACCCCACCCCCCCCCAAACCCCCCACCCCCCCCCACGCTAACCTGCTGCTTTGTTTCCCATTAGTCATACTTCTTGGAGTTTTACCCTTCCCTCCCCCCGCCACGCCACTTTCTAGTTTAAAGTCCTGTTGACCACCCTATTTACCCTTTTCACTAGAACATTGGTCCCAGATCAGTTCAGGTGGAGACCGTGCCAACGGTACAGATCCCTCCTGTTCCAATACTGATGCCAGTGCCCCACGAAATGGAACCTCTCTTTCCCGCACCAGTCCTTTAGCCACGTGTTTACTTCCCTTATTCTCACGTCCCTATGCCAATTTGCACGTGGCTCAGGTAGTAATCCAGAGATTATAACCCTTGAGGACCTGTTCTTTAGTTTAGTTCCTAGTTCCTGATAATCCCCAAACAGTTCCTCTTTCCTATTCTTACCTATGTTATTTGTCCCGACAGTGACCACAACAACTGGATCCTACCCCTCCCTCTCCAATATCAGAGATGTCCCTCACCCTGGCACCGGGCAGGCAACATACCATGCGGGACTCTTGATCCTGCTTACAAAGGAAGCTATCAATTCCCCTAATTAAAGAATCCCCTACAACTACCACTTGTCTTTTTGCTCCCCACTCTTGAATGGCCTCCTGTGCCACGGTGCTGTGGTCAGCTGGCTCATCCTCCCTACAGCCCTGTTCCTCATCCACACAGGGAGCAAGTACCTCATACCTGTTGGACAAGGTCAAGAACTGAGGCTCCTCTGTTCCTGAACACAGGATCCCTCTACCTGCCTCACTTGCAGTCACACCCTGCTGACCCTGACCACTGACCGAACTTGAGGTACTTAAACTACCGGGTGTGACCGCCTCCTGAAACAAAGCGTCCAGGTAACTCTCCCCCTCCGGATGTGCCGCAGTGTCCGGAGCTCGGACTCCAGCTCATCAATTCTGAGCCGGAGTGGCTCCAGCAACCAACACTTGCTGCAGATGTGGTCACTGCGGCTCACAATGGGATCTGCCAGCTCCCACATCATACAGCTACAGCACATCACCTGCCCAGCCATCTCGACTTAGTTAATTAATTGATCAATTAGCTTTGCAGTGTTTTTTTTTTCAAATTTGGTGCAGATTTCCTACCAAACAATCAGGTCACAGCTTTCCTGTGACTTCACTTTCCACTTCTCTTTAGCTCTGAAAAAGTCACATGGACTGGAAATGTTAACTCTGTTTCTCTCTCCACAGGTGATGCCAGAGCTGCTGAGTTTTTCCAGCATTTTCTGTTTTTACCTCCAACCTGGTTCTGAGAGTTAATCTATGCAGATGTCATCTGCAGTGTCATACAGATTCATACCCCGAAGCTCGAAGATTCACTTAACTATGGTGCAGCAAAGCTGGGTGACAACCACAAGACGTGGTGCCTATAACCGAGCACCAGTAAAACAGTTTCTAGCATATTCCACCTGCAATGCCAACACAACAGCATAGTGATATTCCCGCTATACTTGTAATACAGAGACCCAGGCGGCAGATGTTGTAGTTTGAATCCAATAAAAACCTGGAATTAAAAGTTTATTGAGCACAGAACCATTGACAAAATGTTGTGAAAGCCCATTTGGTTCACTAATAACCTTTAGGGATGGAAATCTGCCGTCCTTACCTGGTCTGGCCTACATGTGACTCCAGACCCACAGCAATGTGGTTGACTCTTAAATGCCCTCTAGCAAGCCATTCAGCTGAACCAAACTGCTCCAAATCCCCAAAAAAGGATTGAAACTGGACGGACCACCTGGCATCGATCTAGGCACCGGAAATGACAATGGCAAACTCAGCCCTCACAATCCTGCAAAGTCCTCCTTGCCAGCAGACTGTGGCTAGTGCCAAAATTGGGAGAGCTGTCTCACAGGCTGGTCAAGCAACAGCCCTGACATAGTCATCCTGACGGAATCATATCTTACAGATAATGTCCCAGACTCCATCAGCATCCCTGGGTAAGCCCTGCCCTGCCCTACTGGAAGGACAGGCCCAGCAGAGGTGGTAGTACGGTGGTATACAATCAGCAGGGAGTTGCCCTGGGATTCCTCAACATCATCTCCAGACACCATGAAGTCTCCTGGTCAAACATGGGCAAGGAAAGCTCCTGCTGATTACCACGTCCCGCCCTCCCTCAGCTGATGAATCAGTGCTTCCATCATGTTGAACACCACTTGGAGGAACCACTGAGGGTGCAAAGGGTGCAAAAGGTGCCCTGGGATGGAGACTTCAACGTCCATCACCAAGAGTGGCTCGGTAGCTGCTGACCAAGCTGGCCGAATACAAAAGGACGTGAATGGTGGCAGACAGTTAAACAATTCACTGGAGGCTGCACAAATATCCCCATCCCCAAATGATGGGGATGCCAAGCACATCGGTGCATAAGATAAGGCTGCAGCATTTGCTACAATCTTCAGCCAGATGATCCATCTCGGCCTCCTCGGGTGCTCCCCAGCATCACAGATGCCAGTCTACAGCCAATTGAATTCACTCCACGTGATATCAAGAAATGGCTGAAGGCACTGGATACTGCAAAGAGTATGTACCCCGACAACATTCCGGCAATAGTACTGGAAATTTATGCTCCAGAACTTGCCCTGCTCCTAGCCAAGCTATTCCAATACAATTACAACACTAGCATCAACCCAGCTATGTGGAACATTGCCCAGGCATATCCTGTACACAAAAAACAGGACAAATCCAACTCGGCCAATTCCCTCCCCATCAGTCTACTCTCGATCAATAGTAAAGTAATGGAAGGGGTCGGTAACAGTGCTATCAAGCAGCACTTGCTTAGCTGTAACCTGCACAGTGATGCCCAGTTTGGGTTCCGCCAGAGCCACTCAGCTCCTGACCTCATTACAGCCTTGATTCAAACATGGACAAAGGAGCTGAACTCGAGGTGAAGTGAAAGTGACTCCCCTTGACATCAAGGTCACATTTGACAGTGTGTTACACCAAGGAGCCCTAGCAAAACTGGAGTCAATGGGAATCAGGGGGAAAAATCTCCACTGGTTGGAGTCATGCCTAGCACAAAAGAAGATGGTTGTGGTTGTTGCAGATCAGTCATCTCGGCTCCAGGACATCACTGCAAGAGTTTCTCAGGATAGTGTCCTCGGACCAACCACCTTCAGCTGCTTCATCAATGACCTTCCTTCCATGATAAGGCCAGAAGTGGGGATGTTTGCTGATGATTGCACAATGTTCAGCACCTTTCACGATAATGGAACAGTCCACGTCCAAATGCAGGAAGACCAGGACAATATCCAGACTTGGGCTGACAAGTGGCAAGTAACACACACCATACAAGTGCCAGGAAATGACCATCTCCAACAAGAGAGAATCTAACCACTTGATGGTCAATGGCATTACATTCACGTAACCCCCCCTATCAATGTCCTTTGGGGGGTTGGGGAGGGGGGCTGGCGGGGTTACCATTGACCAGAAACTGAACTGGACTAGCCATATAAATACGTTGGGTACAAGAGCAGGTCAGAGGCTGGGAATCCTGTGACGAGTAACTCACCTTCTGACACCTCAATGCCTGTCCACCATCTACAAGGTACAAGTCAGGAGTGTGATGGAATGCTCCCTGAATGAGTGCAGTTCCCAGGACACCCAAGAAGCTGGACACCAACCAGGACAAAGCAGCCCACTTGAATGGCACCACATCTAAAAATGATTCACTCCCTCCACCACTGACACACACTGGCAGCTGTGTGTACCATCTACAAGGTGCACTGCAGGAATTCACCAAGGCTCCTTCAACAGCACCTTCCAAGCACACAGTCATTGCCATCTAGATGGACAATGGCAGCAGATAGCTGGGAGCACCACCAGCTGGAAGTTCCCCTCCATGTCACTCACCATCCTGACTTGGAAAAGCCACCATTCCTTCACTATCACTGGGTCAAAATCCTGGAACTCCCTTCCTAACAGCACTGTGGGTGCACATATACCACATGGGAAGCAGCAGTTCAAGAAGGCAGCTCATCACCACCTTCTCATGGGAAATTAGGGATGGGTAATAAATACTGGCCCAGCCAGCGAAGCCCACCTCCCATGAATGAATTTTTAAAAATGCCAGCGCTAAGAGGAAACTGCACATCCCCCTGGATGGCCAGAGTCTGAACCATTCCCACCTTTTCTATCTCGGCGTCATCCTTGACAGAAGTCTTACATACAAGCAGCACGTCATCAAGACAGCAGAACAATAACCTGCAACAGGCTCACAGTACACTGACAAGTTCCTCATGGGGATCACAGGCCAACATCCTGAGGATCTCTACTCTTACCACCATGTACTCAGCTGCAGAATACTGCGGTCCAGTAAGATACCAATCTGACCACAACAAACGTACCAATGTACATCATGCAGGACTCTTTGCCCAAATCACCTCCCCTGGTTCCCTGCTCTGAACAGCAGCACCCCAGCCCCCAGCGCCCCACACCATCCACACCATCAGAAGGATAACTGCAACTGGCAAGCAATTGGCAAAAGTCTAGTCTAACTCAGAATGCTCTAATTCAACAACTTCTCAACCCACCAGCAGTATACCTTCCATCACGCCACCCCATATGGTTCAACACACAACAGCGAGAAGTAACATCGGTGGACCCATGGCAGGAGGCTCAGCAGGAGAAAACATCCTTCAGAAATCACTCTTGTTGTAGACCCCACTGCTCATCCACCCAGCTTTGGGCTCCTGGAGTGGGTCTCTTAAGCCGTTTCTAGACTGACCAATGCTCTGTGCAGCATCCAACATTAGTGAGGTTGCCAAGACCACCCAGTGTGCTGTGGTGTGTTCCAAACAATGACTCGTATTTTTGAGGAGTGTCCACTGACTAAACAAGAAGGTGGCTAAAAGAACTCCCTCTAGCCACTAACAAAGCTATTGCTTGGCTCTGATTATACAAACACTAAATAAATAAACTTAAAATCTTGGATGAATGACAGGTGCTCTCATTGAAACATAGAAGAATCTGAAGGGGCATGACCGTCTAGACACTGAAAAGCTGCTTCCCATGGCTGGGAATCTAGAAGATGGGATTACAGATTATTCAGGACTGAGATAAGGAGGAACTGATTCACTCAGAGTTGTGAAGCTACCCCAGAGATTGTGGATGCTCACTGGATGGACAGCAGTGGTTCAAGAAGGGACCTCACCAGCACATTCCCAATTGGGGATGGGCAATAAAAATGCTGACTAGACAGTGACACCCACATCCAATGAAATATTAAAAGGAATGATATAAGGAGCGGGCAGGAAAGCAGAGTTGAGGCAGAAGAGTCATTATGATCAGGCATCGTGCAACAGGCTCAAGAGGCCAAAGGGTCCACAGCTTCTTATGTTCCTATGTTAAAATCACAGCATTGCCAAATCAGGAGCCAATGCAGTAACACACAAAGAACAAAGAACAAAGAAAAGTACAGCACAGGAACAGGCCCTTCGGCCCTCCAAGCCTGCGCCCATCATATTGCCCGTCAACTAAAATATTTTGCACTTCCAGGGTCCGTATCTCTCTACTCCCATCCTATTGATGTATTTGTCAAGCTGCCTTTTAAACACCACTATCGTACCTGCTTCCACCACCCCCTCTGGCAGCAAATTCCCGACACTCACTACCCTCTGCGTAAAAAATTAGCCCCGCACATCTCCTCTCTAGTTTTCTCCTCTCACCTTAAATCTAAGTCCCCTAGTAATTGACTCTTCAACATTGGGAAAAAACTTCTGACTATCTACTCTGTCCATGCCACTCATAATTTTGTAAACTTCTATCAAGTCACCCCTCAATCTCCGTTGTTCTAGTGAGAACAATCCGAGTTTCTCCAACCTCTCCTCATAGCTAATAACCTCTGGACCAGGCAGCATCCTGGTAAACCTCCTCTGCACCCTCTCCAACACCTCCATATCCTTCTGGTAATGTGGCGACCAGAATTGCACGCAATATTCCAAGTGTGGCCTAACCAAAGTTCTGTACAGCTGCAGCATGACTTCCCAGCTTTTATACTCAATACCCCTGCCAATGAAGGCAAGCATGCCATATGCCTTCCTGACTACCTTATCCACCTGCGTTGCCACTTTCAGTGACCTGTGGACCTGTACACCCAGATCCCTCTGCCTGTCGATGCACTTAAGGGTTCTGCCATTTACTGTATAATTCCTGCCAGTATTAGACCTTCCAAAATGCATTATCTCGCAATTGTCAGGATTAAACTCCATCTGCCATTTCTCCGCCCAAGTCTCCAACCGATCTGTATCCCGTTATATTCTTTGACAATCCTCTTCACTATCTGCAACTCCTCCAAACTTAGTGTCGTCTGCAAACTTACTAATTAGCCCAGTTACATTTTCCTCCAAGTCATTTATGTATACTACAAACAGCAAAGGTCTGAGCACTGATCCCTGCGGAAATCCACTAGTCACAGCTCTCCATTCAGAAAAGCACCCTTCCACTGCTACCCTCTGTCTTCTATGACCAAACCAATTCCGTCCATCTTGTCAGGTCACCTCTGATTCCATGCTACTTTACCTTCTGTACCAGTCTGCCATGAGGGACCTTGTCAAAGGCCTTACTGAAATCCATGTATGTAACATCCATTGCCCTTCCATCAACAATCATCTTTGTCACTTCCTTGAAAAACTCGAACAAGTTAGTGAGACATGACCTCCCCTTCACAAAACCATGCTGCCTGTCACTAATATGCCCATTTGCTTCCAAATGGTAGTAAATCCTGTCACGAAGAATCTTCTCCAATAATTTCCCTACCACTGACGTAAGGCTCACCAGCCTGTAATTTCCTGGATTATCCCTGCTATCCTTCTTAAGCAATGGAACAACACACTAACAGAGACTTACAGTTCACTGCCCTGCAGACAGGAGGTAAAGACACTGATGTCTGTAGAGGAGCAGTCAGGGTCACAGCAGCAGTTGAGTTCACAGACTTTGCCAATCAGGCCACAGATACAAATGGGAACAGCTGAAACAAGGCAGAGGGAGAAATGTCTTAGCACAGGTCACAGAAAGTATCAAAAACCATCTCCCTCCCATGTCTGAATCCACAATTTTTTTCTTCTCCATTTCCCCATATCAATCTGCAAACTTATTCTCCCATTGCTTTCTACTTATTCAATTACTGGTGCCAGATATGCTCTCAACCCTTTGAATTAAAAATAATAAGGTGAATTTGTGGTCCAATTTTGATCGTGATGCAGGATTAAAGAGATTTCAAAGAAAACACACACAGATTTTGAGACTTTCTTTCTACATTATAAACAGAGTTATAGATTACAAAAATGAGGAAGTTATGTTCAATCTTTATCAACCACAGGTTGGGCCTGAGCGAGAGCTTCCGGGTCCCACACTAAAAGAGCTGGAGCAGAATTAACAGAATGGTAGCAAGAATGAGAAACTTTACAAGATAGACTGCAGCAGTTCAAGAAGGAAGCTAACCACCAGCTTCTCAACGGCATTCAGGAACATGCAACAGATGCTGGCTTTGTCAGTGACTCCCAAATCCCATGAAAGAATTTTTTTAAAAATGTCAATTATGTGAAGCCCTGGGAAAACTGGTGCTGCTTCCCTTAGAGCAGAGAAGGCTAAAGGGAGATTGAACAGAGGAATTCAAAATGAGGAAGGTTTTGATAGTGAGGGAGGAAGTGTTTCCACTGGCAGAGGGGTCAGAAGCGGAGGAGGACAGATTTATGGAATCTGAATTGGTAAAGGAACCAGAAGGGAGATGAGTTTTTATTTTAAACAGCGAGTTATGATGATCTGGAAGGAACGATATGGAGTAGCGGGTGCACAAGTAACTCCCCATCCTGCACCACCCCCTGCCCCAAACCCTGTCAACTACCTGCTCTGATTGAGGAACTTAGGAATGTGAAATGAAGTCATCAGTTGACAGAAACTTTAATGACTGGTGTGGGAGCCCAAGGCAAGCGGACAACTGTCCTATAATCAGAGTCACAATATTCAGGATAGCAAGTTAGGAAACACTTCCTGACACAAAGTGTGGGGGAAGTGGGGAAATCTGTCCCAGAAAATTTGTGCTCGAGAATATTCTGCACCATATCCAAGCTGCTCCAGTAAAGCTACACCAGCTACAGCTACCCGCTATGTGGAAAATTGCCCACCTATGTCCTGCACACAAAGAGCAGGACAAGTCCAAGCCAGCTAATTAGCACCCCATCATCCTACTCTACGTCATCAGTAAAGTAGCAGAAGGAGTCATCAACAGTGCTATCATGCAGCACTTGTTTAGTAATAACCTGCTCGCTGAACACAACCAGGGTCACTCAGCTCCTAATCTTATGACAGTGAGATGAGAGTGACTGCCCTTGAGATCAATTCTCCATTTGACTGAGTGTAGCATGAAGGAGCCCAAGCAAAATTGGAGTCAATGGGAATCAGGGGGAAAACTCTCTGCTAGTTGGAGTCATGTCTAGCACAAAGGAAGATGGTTCTTGGAGGTCTGTCATTTCAGCTCCAGGAGTTCCTCAGGGTAGTGTCCTCAGCCCAACCATCCTTAGCTGTTTCAATGACCTTCCTTCCACAAGATCAGAATTGGGGATGTTCACTGATGATTACACAATGTTCAGCACCATTAGTGACTCCTCAGATACCGATACAGTCCACGCCCAAATGCAGCAAGACCTGGACAATATCCAGGCTTGAGCTGACAAGTGGAAGTAACATTCACACGACAAAGCTGTCAGGCAACGACCATCTCCAACAAGAGGGAATCCAACCATCGCCCCTTGATGTCCAATGGCATTCCCATCACTGAATCCCCCACTTTCAACATCCTGGGGTTTACCATTGAGCAGAAACTGAGCAGCACTGGCCACATAAAAACTGTGGCTAAAGGAGCAGGTTAGAGGTGGGAAATCCTGCAGCGGGTAACTCTCCTCCCGACCCCCCCCCAAACCCCAAAGCCTGTCCACTGGAGGAGGGGGGGATTTCATGATGGGGACTGGCTCATTGTGAATACTAGTAAGAACGTCACTGTTGCTGGAGAACCGCCCCCGGCCCCGCCCCCACGCCACCAGCCCCGCCCCCTGCCCCGCCCCCAGGCCACAGGCCCGCCCCCGGCCCCGCCCCCAGGCCACAGCCCCGCCCCCGCCCCCAGGCCACAGCCCCGCCCCAGGCCACAGCCCCGCCCCCAGGCCACAGCCCCGCCCCAGGCCCCGCCCCCAGGCCACAGCCCCGCCCCCAGCGGCTCTCGGGTGAAACACACCCTGGATAAGGGAGCAGGAAGTGGGTTGTAAACTGGGATCTCCGGCTGGAGCGGTTACGGATGGAGTCTCTGCAGCTCCAGCCCCGCCCCCGGCCCCGCCCCCAGGCCACAGCCCCGCCCCCGGCCCCGCCCCCAGCGGCTCTCGGGTGAAACACACCCTGGATAAGGGAGCAGGAAGTGGGTTGTAAACTGGGATCTCCGGCTGGAGCGGTTACGGATGGAGTCTCTGCAGCTCCAGCCCCGCCCCCGGCCCCGCCCCCAGGCCACAGCCCCGCCCCCGGCCCCGCCCCCAGCGGCTCTCGGGTGAAACACACCCTGGATAAGGGAGCAGGAAGTGGGTTGTAAACTGGGATCTCCGGCTGGAGCGGTTACGGATGGAGTCTCTGCAGCTCCAGCCCCGCCCCCGGCCCCGCCCCCAGGCCACAGCCCCGCCCCCAGCGGCTCTCGGGTGAAACACACCCTGGATAAGGGAGCAGGAAGTGGGTTGTAAACTGGGATCTCCGGCTGGAGCGGTTACGGATGGAGTCTCTGCAGCTCCAGCCCCGCCCCCGGCCCCGCCCCCAGGGCACAGCCCCGCCCCCGGCCCCGCCCCCAGCGGCTCTCGGGTGAAACACACCCTGGATAAGGGAGCAGGAAGTGGGTTGTAAACTGGGATCTCCGGCTGGAGCGGTTACGGATGGAGTCTCTGCAGCTCCAGCCCCGCCCCCGGCCCCCCCCCCAGGGCACAGCCCCGCCCCCGGCCCCGCCCCCAGCGGCTCTCGGGTGAAACACACCCTGGATAAGGGAGCAGGAAGTGGGTTGTAAACTGGGATCTCCGGCTGGAGCGGTTACGGATGGAGTCTTTGCAGCTCCAGCCCCGCCCCCGGCCCCGCCCCCAGGCCACAGCCCCGCCCCCGGCCCCGCCCCCAGCGGCTCTCGGGTGAAACACACCCTGGATAAGGGAGCCGGAAGTGGGTTGTAAACTGGGATCTCCGGCTGGAGCGGTTACGGATGGAGTCTCTGCAGCTCCAGCCGCCATTCCCGCATTCACATTGGGCCCTAACTTCCCGCTATCGCCGCAAATTGCTGGCCCGCTGAATTTACAGAGAAAATAAAGGCCCGCTTACCGGGTCCGCAAAACTGCGTCGCCGCTTCCGCTCCCCAGAGCTGCTCGGGGCGGAAAGGGAAAAGGCTCCTCGCGGGCCCAGCGCAGGCCCCGCCCCCGGTTACACAGCACCGGCTGATTGGCTAAAGGGCCAGGGAGATTGACAGGCCAGTGACAAGCTCAGTGGGCAGGAATTGGGGGGAGGGGGGGATGGTCATGTCTGGAGTTTGGGGGTGGGGGGGAAGGTCGTGTCTGGAGTTTGGGGGTGGGGAGGGATGGTCATGTCTGGAGTTTGGGGGTGGGGGAGATGGTCATGTCTGGAGTTTGGGGGTGGGGGGGATGGTCATGTCTGGAGTTTGGGGGTGGGGGGTGGGGGGATGGTCATGTCTGGAGTTTGGGGGTGGGGGGGATGGTCATGTCTGGAGTTTGGGGGTGGGGGGGAAGGTCATGTCTGGAGTTTGGGGCTGGGGGGGATGGTCATGTCTGGAGTTTGGGGGTGGGGGGAGGGATGGTCATGTCTGGAGTTTGGGGGTGGGGGGGATGGTCATGTCTGGAGTTTGGGGGTGGGGGGAGGGATGGTCATGTCTGGAGTTTGGGGGTGGGGGAGATGGTCATGTCTGGAGTTTGGGGGTGGGGGGGATGGTCATGTCTGGAGTTTGGGGGTGGGGGGTGGGGGGGATGGTCATGTCTGGAGTTTGGGGGTGGGGGGTGGGGTGGGGGGTGGGGGGGATGGTCATGTCTGGAGTTTGGGGGTGGGGGGGATGGTCATGTCTGGAGTTTGGGGGTGGGGGGTGGGGTGGGGGGTGGGGGGGATGGTCATGTCTGGAGTTTGGGGGTGGGGGGGATGGTCATGTCAGGAGTTTGGGGGTGGGGGGTGGGGGGGATGGTCATGTCTGGAGTTTGGGGGTGGGGGGTGGGGTGGGGGGTGGGGGGTGGGGGGGATGGTCATGTCTGGAGTTTGGGGGTGGGGGGGATGGTCATGTCTGGAGTTTGGGGGTGGGGGGGATGGTCATGTCTGGAGTTTGGGGGTGGGGGGGATGGTCATGTCTGGAGTTTGGGGGTGGGGGGGATGGTCATGTCTGGAGTTTGGGGGTGGGGGGGAAGGTCATGTCTGGAGTTTGGGGGTGGGGGGGATGGTCATGTCTGGAGTTTGGGGGTGGGGGGGATGGTCATGTCTGGAGTTTGGGAGTGGGGGGTGGGGGGGATGGTCATGTCTGGAGTTTGGGGGTGGGGGGGATGGTCATGTCTGGAGTTTGGGGGTGGGGGGATGGTCATGTCTAGAGTTTGTGGGTGGGGGGGATGGTCATGTCTGGAGTTTGGGGGTGGGGGGAGGGATGGTCATGTCTGGAGTTTGGGGGAGGGGGGGATGGACATGTCTGGAGTTTGGGGGTGGGGGGATGGTCATGTCTGGAGTTTGGGGGAGGGGGGGAAGGTCATGTCTGGAGTTTGGGGGAGGGGGGGATGGTCATGTCTGGAGTTTGGGGGTGGGGGGAAAGGTCGTGTCTGGAGTTTGGGGGAGGGGGGGATGGTCATGTCTGGAGTTTGGGGGTGGGGGGGAAGGTCGTCTCTGGAGTTTGGGGGTGGGGGGAAGGTCATGTCTGGAGTTTGGGGGTGGGGTGATGGTCATGTCTGGAGATTTGGGGGGTGGGGGGGATGGTCATGTCTGGATGGGGGGGATGGTCATGTCTGGAGTTTGGGGGTGGGGGTGTTGGTCATGTCTGGAGTTTGGGGGTGTGGGTGTTGGTCATGTCTGGAGTTTGGGGGTGGGGGTGTTGGTCATGTCTGGAGTTTGGGGGGAGGGGGGGATGGTCATGTCTGGAGTTTGGGGGGAGGGGGGATGGTCATGTCTGGAGTTTGGGGGTGGGGGTGTTGGTCATGTCTGGAGTTTGGGGGGAGGGGGGGATGGTCATGTCTGGAGTTTGGGGGGAGGGGGGATGGTCATGTCTGGAGTTTGGGGGTGGGGGTGTTGGTCATATCTGGAGTTTTGGGTTGGGGGTGTTGATCATGTCTGGAGTTTGGGGGTGGTGGGGGATGGTCATGTCTGGAGTTTGGGGGTGGGGGTGTTGGTCATGTCTGGAGTTTGGGGGTGGGGAGGGATGGTCATGTCTGGAGATTGGGGGTGGGGAGGGATGGTCATGTCTGGAGATTGGGGGTGGGGAGGGATGGTCATGTCTGGAGATTGGGGGTGGGGAGGGATGGTCATGTCTGGAGTTTGGGGGTGGGGAGGGATGGTCATGTCTGGAGTTTGGGGGTGGGGAGGGATGGTCATGTCTGGAGTTTGGGTGTGGGGAGGGATGGTCATGTCTGGAGTTTGGGGGTGGGGAGGGATGGTCATGTCTGGAGTTTGGGGGTGGGGAGGGATGGTCATGTCTGGAGTTTGGGGGTGGGGAGGGATGGTCATGTCTGGAGTTTGGGGGTGGGGAGGGATGGTCATGTCTGGAGTTTGGGGGTGGGGAGGGATGGTCATGTCTGGAGTTTGGGGGTGGGGAGGGATGGTCATGTCTGGAGTTTGGGGTTGGGGAGGGATGGTCATGTCTGGAGTTTGGGGTTGGGGAGGGATGGTCATGTCTGGAGTTTGGGGGTGGGGAGGGATGGTCATGTCTGGAGTTTGGGTTGGTGGGGGATCGTCATGTCTAGAGATTGGGGGTGGGGGGGGATGGTCATGTCTGGAGTTCGGGTGTGGGAGAGGGATGGCTATGTCTGGAGTTGGGGGTGGGGTTGGGTAGGAATGGTGTTGTCTGGAGTTTGGGCGTGTAGAGGATGCACATGTCTGGAGTTTGTGGGGGGGGATGCTCATGTCTGGAGTTTGGGGGTGGGAGGGGGGATGTTCGTATCTCGAGTTGGGGGGGATGCTTATGTCTCGAGTTTGGGTGTGGGGTGGATGCTCATATCTGGAGCTTGGGGGTGTGGGGAATGCTCATGTCTGGAGTTTGGGGGTGAGGGCGATGCTCATGTCTGGAGTTTGGGGGTGAGGGCGATGCTCATGTCTGGTGTTTGGGGGTGAGGGCGATGCTCATGTCTGGTGTTTGGGGGTGAGGGCGATGCTCATGTCTGGAGTTTGGGGGTGAGGGCAATGCTCATGTCTGGTGTTTGGGGGTGAGGGCGAAGTTCATGTCTGGAGTTTGGGGGTGAGGGCGATGCTCATGTCTGGAGTTTGGGGGTGAGGGTGATGCTCATGTCTGGAGTTTGGGGGTGAGGGCGATGCTCATGTCTGGAGTTTGGGGGTGAGGGCGATGCTCATGTCTGGAGTTTGGGGGTGAGGGCGATGCTCATGTCTGGAGTTTGGGGGTGAGGGCGATGCTCATGTCTGGAGTTTGGGGGTGAGGGCGATGCTCATGTCTGGTGTTTGGGGGGGAGGGCGATGCTCATGACTGGAGTTTGGGGGAGGGCGTGATGCTCATGTCTGGAGTTTGGGGGAGGGCGTGATGCTCATGTCTGGAGTTTGGGGGAGGGCGTGATGCTCATGTCTGGAGTTTGGGGGAGCGCGTGATGCTCATGTCTGGAGTTTGGGGGAGGGCGTGATGCTCATGTCTGGAGTTTGGGGGAGGGCGTGATGCTCATGTCTGGAGTTTGGGGGAGGGCGTGATGCTCATGTCTGGAGTTTGGGGGAGCGCGTGATGCTCATGTCCGGAGCTTGGGGGTGTGGGGATGCTTATGTCTGGAGTTTGGGGGAGGGCGTGATGCTCATGTCTGGAGTTTGGGGGAGGGCGTGATGCTCATGTCTGGAGCTTGGGGGTGTGGGGATGCTCATGTCTGGCATTTGTGGTGTGTGTGATGCTCATGTCTGGTGTTTGGGGGGGATGCTCATGTCTGGAATTTGGGGGTGGGGGGATGCTCATGTCTGGAGTTTGCGGGGGAATGCTCATGTCTGGAGTTTGGGGGGATGCTTATGGCTGTTGTTCAGGGTGGGGGTGATGCTCATGGCTGGAGTTTGAGGCTGTGGGGGATGCTCATGTCTGGTGTTTGGGTGGGTGCTCATGGCTGGAGTTTGGGGGTGGGGGTGGTGCTCATGTCTGGAGTTTGGGGGTGGGGGGGGGATGGTCATGTATGGAGTTTGGGGTTGGGGGGGATGGTCATGTCTGGAGATTGGGGTGGGGGGGATGGACATGTCTGCAGATTTGGGGTGGGGGGATGGACATGTCTGGAGATTTGGGGTGGGGGGGATGGACATGTCTGGAGATTTGGGGTGGGGGGGATGGACATGTCTGGAGATTGGGGGTGGGGGGGATGGACATGTCTGGAGATTGGGGGTGGGGGGGATGGACATGTCTGGAGATTGGGGGTGGGGGGGATGGTCATGTCTGGAGATTGGGGGTGGGGAGGGATTGTCATGTCTGGAGTTTGGGGGTGGGGAGGGATTGTCATGTCTGGAGTTTGGGGTTGGGGAGGGATGGTCATGTCTGGAGTTTGGGGTTGGGGAGGGATGGTCATGTCGGAGTTTGGGGTTGGGGAGGGATGGTCGTGTCGGAGTTTGGGGGTGGGGAGGGATGGTCATGTCTGGAGTTTGGGGGTGGTGGGGGATGGTCATGTCTAGAGATTGGGGGTGGGGGGGGATGGTCATGTCTGGAGTTCGGGTGTGGGAGAGGGATGGCTATGTCTGGAGTTTGGGCGTGTAGAGGATGCTCATGTCTGGAGTTTGTGGGGGGGGGATGCTCATGCCTGGAGTTTGGGGGTGGGAGGGGGGATGTTCGTATCTCGAGTTGGGGGGGATGCTTATGTCTCGAGTTTGGGTGTGTGGTGGATGCTCATATCTTGAGCTTGGGGGTGTGGGGAATGCTCATGTCTGGAGTTTGGGGGTGAGGGCGATGCTCATGTCTAGAGTTTGGGGGTGAGGGCGATGCTCATGTCTGGTGTTTGGTGGTGAGGGCGATGCTCATGTCTGGTGTTTGGGGGTGAGGGCGATGCTCATGTCTGGAGTTTGGGGGTGAGGGCGATGCTCATGTCTGGAGTTTGGGGGTGAGGGCGATGCTCATGTCTGGAGTTTGGGGGTGAGGGCGATGCTCATGTCTGGAGTTTGGGGGTGAGGGCGATGCTCATGTCTGGTGTTTGGGGGTGAGGGCGATGCTCATGTCTGGTGTTTGGGGGGGAAGGCGATGCTCATGACTGGAGTTTGGGGGAGGGCGTGATGCTCATGTCTGGAGTTTGGGGGAGGGCGTGATGCTCATGTCTGGAGTTTGGGGGAGGGCGTGATGCTCATGTCTGGAGTTTGGGGGAGGGCGTGATGCTCATGTCTGGAGTTTGGGGGAGGGCGTGATGCTCATGTCTGGAGTTTGGGGGAGGGCGTGATGCTCATGTCTGGAGTTTGGGGGAGGGCGTGATGCTCATGTCTGGAGTTTGGGGGAGGGCGTGATGCTCATGTCTGGAGTTTGGGGGAGGGCGTGATGCTCATGTCTGGAGTTTGGGGGAGGGCGTGATGCTCATGTCTGGAGTTTGGGGGAGGGCGTGATGCTCATGTCTGGAGTTTGGGGGAGCGCGTGATGCTCATGTCTGGAGTTTGGGGGAGGGCGTGATGCTCATGTCTGGAGTTTGGGGGAGGGCGTGATGCTCATGTCTGGAGTTTGAGGGAGGGCGTGATGCTCATGTCTGGAGTTTGGGGGAGGGCGTGATGCTCATGTCTGGAGTTTGGGGGAGCGCGTGATGCTCATGTCTGGAGTTTGGGGGTGGGGGGGATGGACGTGTCTGGAGTTTGCGGGTGGGAGGGATGGACGTGTCTGGAGTTTGCGGGTGGGGGGGATGGACGTGTCTGGAGTTTGCGGGTGGGGGGGATGGACGTGTCTGGAGTTTGCGGGTGGGGGGGATGGTCGTGTCTGGAGTTTGCGGGTGGGGGGGATGGTCGTGTCTGGAGTTTGCGGGTGGGGGGGATGGTCGTGTCTGGAGTTTGCGGGTGGGGGGAGGTATGGTCGTGTCTGGAGTTTGGGGGTGGGGGGAGGTATGGTCGTGTCTGGAGTTTGGGGGTGGGGGGAGGTATGGTCGTGTCTGGAGTTTGGGGGTGGGGGGAGGTATGGTCGTGTCTGGAGTTTGGGGGTGGGGGGAGGTATGGTCGTGTCTGGAGTTTGGGGGTGGGGGGAGGTATGGTCGTGTCTGGAGTTTGGGGGTGGGGGGAGGTATGGTCGTGTCTGGAGTTTGGGGGTGGGGGGAGGTATGGTCGTGTCTGGAGTTTGGGGGTGGGGGTAGGTATGGTCGTGTCTGGAGTTTGGGGGTGGGGGGAGGTATGGTCGTGTCTGGAGTTTGGGGGTGGGGGGAGGTATGGTCGTGTCTGGAGTTTGGGGGTGGGGGGAGGTATGGTCGTGTCTGGAGTTTGGGGGTGGGGGGAGGTATGGTCGTGTCTGGAGTTTGGGGGTGGGGGGAGGTATGGTCGTGTCTGGAGTTTGGGGGTGGGGGGAGGTATGGTCGTGTCTGGAGTTTGGGGGTGGGGGGAGGGATGGTCGTGTCTGGAGTTTGGGGGTGGGGGGAGGGATGGTCGTGTCTGGAGTTTGGGGGTGGGGGGAGGGATGGTCGTGTCTGGAGTTTGGGGGTGGGGGGAGGGAAGGTCGTGTCTGGAGTTTGGGGGTGGGGGGAGGGATGGTCGTGTCTGGAGTTTGGGGGTGGGGGGAGGGATGGTCGTGTCTGGAGTTTGGGGGTGGGGGGAGGGATGGTCGTGTCTGGAGTTTGGGGGTGGGGGGAGGGATGGTCGTGTCTGGAGTTTGGGGGTGGGGGGAGGGATGGTCGTGTCTGGAGTTTGGGGGTGGGGGGAGGGATGGTCGTGTCTGGAGTTTGGGGGTGGGGGGAGGGATGGTCGTGTCTGGAGTTTGGGGGTGGGGGGAGGGATGGTCGTGTCTGGAGTTTGGGGGTGGGGGGAGGGATGGTCGTGTCTGGAGTTTGGGGGTGGGGGGAGGGATGGTCGTGTCTGGAGTTTGGGGGTGGGGGGAGGGATGGTCATGTCTGGAGTTTGGGGGTGGGGGGAGGGATGGTCATGTCTGGAGTTTGGGGGTGGGGGGAGGGATGGTCATGTCTGGAGTTTGGGGGTGGGGGGAGGGATGGTCATGTCTGGAGTTTGGGGGTGGGGGGAGGGATGGTCATGTCTGGAGTTTGGGGGTGGGGGGAGGGATGGTCATGTCTGGAGTTTGGGGGTGGGGGGAGGGATGGTCATGTCTGGAGTTTGGGGGTGGGGGGAGGGATGGTCATGTCTGGAGTTTGGGGGTGGGGGGAGGGATGGTCATGTCTGGAGTTTGGGGGTGGGGGGAGGGATGGTCATGTCTGGAGTTTGGGGGTGGGGGGAGGGATGGTCATGTCTGGAGTTTGGGGGTGGGGGGAGGGATGGTCATGTCTGGAGTTTGGGGGTGGGGGGAGGGATGGTCATGTCTGGAGTTTGGGGGTGGGGGGAGGGATGGTCATGTCTGGAGTTTGGGGGTGGGGGGAGGGATGGTCATGTCTGGAGTTTGGGGGTGGGGGGAGGGATGGTCATGTCTGGAGTTTGGGGGTGGGGGGAGGGATGGTCATGTCTGGAGTTTGGGGGTGGGGGGAGGGATGGTCATGTCTGGAGTTTGGGGGTGGGGGGAGGGATGGTCATGTCTGGAGTTTGGGGGTGGGGGGAGGGATGGTCATGTCTGGAGTTTGGGGGTGGGGGGAGGGATGGTCATGTCTAGAGATTGGGGGTGGGGGGGGATGGTCAGGTCTGGAGTTGGGGGTGGGATTGGGTAGGAATGGTGTTGTCTGGAGTTTGGGCGTGTAGAGGATGCACATGTCTGGAGTTTGTGGGGGGGGATGCTCATGTCTGGAGTTTGGGGGTGGGAGGGGTGATGTTCGTATCTCGAGTTGGGGGGGATGCTTATGTCTCGAGTTTGGGTGTGTGGAATGCTCATGTCTGGAGTTTGGGGGTGTGGGCAATGCTCATGTCTGGAGTTTGCGGGTGGGGGGGATGGTCATGTCTGGAGTTTGTGGGTGGAGGGGATGGTCATGTCTGGAGTTTGGGGGTGGGGGGGGATGGTCATGTCTGGAGTTTGGGGGTGGGGGGAGGTATGGACATGTCTGGAGTTTGGGGGTGGGGAGGGATGGTCATGTTTGGAGTTTGGGGGTGGGGAGGGATGGTCATGTCTGGAGTTTGGGGGTGGGGAGGGATGGTCATGTCTGGAGTTTGGGGGTGGGGAGGGATGGTCATGTCTGGAGTTTGGGGGTGGTGGGGGATGGTCATGTCTGGAGTTCGGGTGTGGGAGAGGGATGGCTATGTCTGGAGTTGGGGGTGGGTGTGGGTAGGGATGGTGTTGTCTGGAGTTTGGGCGTGTAGGGGATGCTCATGTCTGGAGTTTGGGGGTGGGAGGGGGGATGTTCGTATCTCGAGTTGGGGGGGATGCTTATGTCTCGAGTTTGGGTGTGGGGTGGATGCTCATATCTGGAGCTTGGGGGTGTGGGGAATGCTCATGTCTGGAGTTTGGAGGTGAGGGCGATGCTCATGTCTGGAGTTTGGGGGTGAGGGCGATGCTCATGTCTGGAGTTTGGGGGTGAGGGCGATGCTCATGTCTGGAGTTTGGGGGTGAGGGCGATGCTCATGTCTGGAGTTTGGGGGTGAGGGCGATGCTCATGTCTGGAGTTTGGGGGTGAGGGCGATGCTCATGTCTGGAGTTTGGGGGTGGGGGTGTTGGTCATATCTGGAGTTTTGGGGTGGGGGTGTTGATCATGTCTGGAGTTTGGGGGTGGTGGGGGATGGTCATGTCTGGAGTTTGGGGGTGGGGGTGTTGGTCATGTCTGGAGTTTGGGGGTGGGGAGGGATGGTCATGTCTGGAGATTGGGGTTGGGGAGGGATGGTCATGTCTGGAGATTGGGGGTGGGGAGGGATGGTCATGTCTGGAGTTTGGGGGTGGGGAGGGATGGTCATGTCTGGAGTTTGGGGGTGGGGAGGGATGGTCATGTCTGGAGTTTGGGGGTGGGGAGGGATGGTCATGTCTGGAGTTTGGGGGTGGGGAGGGATGGTCATGTCTGGAGTTTGGGGGTGGGGAGGGATGGTCATGTCTGGAGTTTGGGGGTGGGGAGGGATGGTCATGTCTGGAGTTTGGGGGTGGGGAGGGATGGTCATGTCTGGAGTTTGGGGGTGGAGAGGGATGGTCATGTCTGGAGTTTGGGGGTGGGGAGGGAGGGTCATGTCTGGAGTTTGGGGCTGGGGAGGGATGGTCATGTCTGGAGTTTGGGGTTGGGGAGGGATGGTCATGTCTGGAGTTTGGGGGTGGGGAGGGATGGTCATGTCGGGAGTTTGGGGGTGGTGGGGGATGGTCATGTCTAGAGATTGGGGGTGGGGGGGGATGGTCATATCTGGAGTTCGGGTGTGGGAGAGGGATGGCTATGTCTGGAGTTGGGGGTGGGATTGGGTAGGAATGGTGTTGTCTGGAGTTTGGGCGTGTAGAGGATGCACATGTCTGGAGTTTGTGGGGAGGGATGCTCATGTCTGGAGTTTGGGGGTGGGAGGGGGGATGTTCGTATCTCGAGTTGGGGGGGATGCTTATGTCTCGAGTTTGGGTGTGTGGAATGCTCATGTCTGGAGTTTGGGGGTGTGGGCAATGCTCATGTCTGGAGTTTGCGGGTGGGGGGGATGGTCATGTCTGGAGTTTGTGGGTGGAGGGGATGGTCATGTCTGGAGTTTGGGGGTGGGGGGGGATGGTCATGTCTGGAGTTTGGGGGTGGGGGGGGGTATGGTCATGTCTGGAGTTTGGGGGTGGGGAGGGATGGTCATGTTTGGAGTTTGGGGGTGGGGAGGGATGGTCATGTCTGGTGTTTGGGGGTGGGGAGTGATGGTCATGTCTGGAGTTTGGGGGTGTGGAGGGATGGTCATGTCTGGAGTTTGGGGGTGGTGGGGGATGGTCATGTCTGGAGTTCGGGTGTGGGAGAGGGATGGCTATGTCTGGAGTTGGGGGTGGGAGTGGGTAGGGATGGTGTTGTCTGGAGTTTGGGCGTGTAGGGGATGCTCATGTCTGGAGTTTGTGGGGGGGGGGGGATGCTCATGTCTGGAGTTTGGGGGTGAGGGCGATGCTCATGTCTGGAGTTTGGGGGTGAGGGCGATGCTCATGTCTGGTGTTTGGAGGGTAGGGCGATGCTCATGACTGGAGTTTGGGGGAGGGCGTGATGCTCATGTCTGGAGTTTGGGGGAGGGCGTGATGCTCATGTCTGGAGTTTGGGGGAGGGCGTGATGCTCATGTCTGGAGTTTGGGGGAGGGCGTGATGCTCATGTCTGGAGTTTGGGGGAGGGCGTGATGCTCATGTCTGGAGTTTGGGGGAGGGCGTGATGCTCATGTCTGGAGTTTGGGGGAGGGCGTGATGCTCATGTCTGGAGTTTGGGGGAGGGCGTGATGCTCATGTCTGGAGTTTGGGGGAGCGCGTGATGCTCATGTCTGGAGTTTGGGGGAGGGCGTGATGCTCATGTCTGGAGTTTGGCTGAGGGCGTGATGCTCATGTCTGGAGTTTGAGGGAGGGCGTGATGCTCATGTCTGGAGTTTGGGGGAGGGCGTGATGCTCATGTCTGGAGTTTGGGGGAGCGCGTGATGCTCATGTCCGGAGCTTGTGGGTGTGGGGATGCTTATGTCTGGAGTTTGGGGGAGGGCGTGATGCTCATGTCTGGAGTTTGGGGGAGGGCGTGATGCTCATGTCTGGAGCTTGGGGGTGTGGGGATGCTCATGTCTGGCGTTTGTGGTGTGTGTGATGCTCATGTCTGGTGTTTGGGGGGGATGCTCATGTCTGGAATTTGGGGGTGGGGGGATGCTCATGTCTGGAGTTTGCGGGGGAATGCTCATGTCTGGAGTTTGGGGGGATGCTTATGGCTGTTGTTCAGTGTGGGGGTGATGCTCATGGCTGGAGTTTGAGGCTGTGGGGGATGCTCATGTCTGGTGTTTGGGTGGGTGCTCATGGCTGGAGTTTGGGGGTGGGGGTGGTGCTCATGTCTGGAGTTTGGGGGTGGAGGGGGGATGGTCATGTATGGAGTTTGGGGTTGGGGGGGATGGTCATGTCTGGAGATTGGGGTGGGGGGGATGGACATGTCTGGAGATTTGGGGTGGGTGGGATGGACATGTCTGGAGATTTGGGGTGGGGGGGATGGACATGTCTGGAGATTTGGGGTGGGGGGGATGGACATGTCTGGAGATTGGGGGTGGGGGGGATGGACATGTCTGGAGATTGGGGGTGGGGGGGATGGACATGTCTGGAGATTGGGGGTGGGGGGGATGGTCATGTCTGGAGTTTGTGGGTGGGGAGGGATGGTCATGTCTGGAGTTTGGGGTTGGGGAGGGATGGTCGTGTCGGAGTTTGGGGTTGGGGAGGGATGGTCGTGTCGGAGTTTGGGGGTGAGGGCGATGCTCATGTCTGGAGTTTGGGGGTGAGGGCGATGCTCATGTCTGGAGTTTGGGGGTGAGGGCGATGCTCATGTCTGCAGTTTGGGGGTGGGGGTGTTGGTCATATCTGGAGTTTTGGGGTGGTGGTGTTGATCATGTCTGGAGTTTGGGGGCGGTGGGGGATGGTCATGTCTGGAGTTTGGGGGTGGGGGTGTTGGTCATGTCTGGAGTTTGGGGGTTGGGAGGGATGGTCATGTCTGGAGATTGGGGTTGGGGAGGGATGGTCATGTCTGGAGATTGGGGGTGGGGAGGGATGGTCATGTCTGGAGTTTGGGGGTGGGGAGGGATGGTCATGTCTGGAGTTTGGGGGTGGGGAGGGATGGTCATGTCTGGAGTTTGGGGGTGGGGAGGGATGGTCATGTCTGAAGTTTGGGGGTGGGGAGGGATGGTCATGTCTGGAGTTTGGGGGTGGGGAGGGATGGTCATGTCTGGAGTTTGGGGGTGGGGAGGGATGGTCATGTCTGGAGTTTGGGGGTGGGGAGGGATGGTCATGTCTGGAGTTTGGGGTTGGGGAGGGATGGTCATGTCTGGAGTTTGGGGGTGGGGAGGGATGGTCATGTCTGGAGTTTGGGGGTGGTGGGGGATTGTCATGTCTAGAGATTGGGGGTGGGGGGGGATGGTCATGTCTGGAGTTCGGGTGTGGGAGAGGGATGGCTATGTCTGGAGTTGGGGGTGGGATTGGGTAGGAATGGTGTTGTCTGGAGTTTGGGCGTGTAGATAATGCACATGTCTGGAGTTTGTGGGGGGGGATGCTCATGTCTGGAGTTTGGGGGTGGGAGGGGGGATGTTCGTATCTCGAGTTGGGGGGGATGCTTATGTCTCGAGTTTGGGTGTGGGGTGGATGCTCATATCTGGAGCTTGGGGGTGTGGGGAATGCTCATGTCTGGAGTTTGGGGGTGAGGGCGATGCTCATGTCTAGAGTTTGGGGGTTAGGGCGATGCTCATGTCTGGAGTTTGCGGGTGGGGGTGATGGTCATGTCTGGAGTTTGTGGGTGGAGGGGATGGTCATGTCTGGAGTTTGGGGGTGGGGGGGGATGGTCATGTCTGGAGTTTGGGGTTGGGGGGAGGTATGGTCATGTCTGGAGTTTGGGGGTGGGGAGGGATGGTCATGTCTGGAGTTCGGGTGTGGGAAAGGGATGGCTATGTCTGGAGTTGGGGGTGGAAGTGGGTAGGGATGGTGTTGTCTGGAGTTTGGGCGTGTAGGGGATGCTCATGTCTGGAGTTTGTGGGGGGGGGGATGCTCATGTCTGGAGTTTGGGGGTGGGAGGGGGGATGTTCGTATCTCGAGTTGGGGGGGATGCTTATGTCTCGCGTTTGGGTGTGGGGTGGATGCTCATATCTGGAGCTTGGGGGTGTGGGGAATGCTCATGTCTGGTGTTTGGGGGTGAGGGCGATGCTCATGTCTGGAGTTTGGGGGTGAGGGCGATGCTCATGTCTGGAGTTTGGGGGTGAGGGCGATGCTCATGTCTGGAGTTTGGGTGTGAGGGCGATGCTCATGTCTGGAGTTTGGGGGTGAGGGCGATGCTCATGTCTGGTGTTTGGGGGGGAGGGCGATGCTCATGACTGGAGTTTGTGGGAGGGCGTGATGCTCATGTCTGGAGTTTGGGGGAGGGCGTGATGCTCATGTCTGGAGTTTGGGGGAGGGCGTGATGTTCATGTCTGGAGTTTGGGGGAGGGCGTGATGCTCATGTCTGGAGTTTGGGGGAGGGCGTGATGCTCATGTCTGGAGTTTGGGGGAGGGCGTGATGCTCATGTCTGGAGTTTGGGGGAGCGCGTGATGCTCATGTCTGGAGTTTGGGGGAGGGCGTGATGCTCATGTCTGGAGTTTGGGGGAGGGCGTGATGCTCATGTCTGGAGTTTGGGGGAGGGCGTGATGCTCATGTCTGGAGTTTGGGGGAGGGCGTGATGCTCATGTCTGGAGTTTGGGGGAGGGCGTGATGCTCATGTCTGGAGTTTGGGGGAGGGCGTGATGCTCATGTCTGGAGTTTGGGGGAGGGCGTGATGCTCATGTCTGGAGTTCGGGGGAGCGCGTGATGCTCATGTCCGGAGCTTGGGGGTGTGGGGATGCTTATGTCTGGAGTTTGGGGGAGGGCGTGATGCTCATGTCTGGTGTTTGGGGGAGGGCGTGATGCTCATGTCTGGAGCTTGGGGGTGTGGGATGCTCTTGTCTGGCGTTTGTGGTGTGTGTGATGCTCATGTCTGGTGTTTGGGTGGGATGCTCATGTTTGGAATTTGGGGGTGGGGGGATGCTCATGTCTGGAGTTTTCGGGGGAATGCTCATGTCTGGAGGTTGGGGGGATGCTTATGGCTGTTGTTCAGGGTGGGGGTGATGCTCATGGCTGGAGTTTGAGGCTGTGGGGGATGCTCATGTCTGGTGTTTGGGTGGGTGCTCATGGCTGGAGTTTTAGGGTGGGGGTAGTGCTCATGTCTGGAGTTTGGGGGTGGGGGGGGGATGGTCATGTATGGAGTTTGGGGTTGGGGGGGATGGTCATGTCTGGAGATTGGGGTGGGGGTGATGGACATGTCTGGAGATTTGGGGTGGGGGGGATGGACATGTCTGGAGATTTGGGGTGGGGGGGATGGACATGTCTGGAGATTGGGGGTGGGGGGGATGGACATGTCTGGCGATTGGGGGTGGGGGGGATGGTCATGTCTGGAGTTTGGGGGTGGGGAGGGATGGTCATGTCTGGAGTTTGGGGTTGGGGAGGGATGGTCATGTCGGAGTTTGGGGTTGGGGAGGGATGGTCATGTCGGAGTTTGGGGGTGGGGAGGGATGGTCATGTCTGGAGTTTGGGGGTGGTGGGGGATGGTCATGTCTAGAGATTGGGGGTGGGGGGGGATGGTCATGTCTGGAGTTCGGGTGTGGGAGAGGGA
The DNA here is from genome assembly GCF_017639515.1 of Carcharodon carcharias. Taxonomy (NCBI): domain Eukaryota; kingdom Metazoa; phylum Chordata; class Chondrichthyes; order Lamniformes; family Lamnidae; genus Carcharodon; species Carcharodon carcharias. The sequence continues at coordinate 137,063,083 of NC_054481.1, forward strand.
TGGCTATGTCTGGAGTTGGGGGTGGGAGTGGGTAGGGATGGTGTTGTCTGTAGTTTGGGCGTGTAGAGGATGCTCATGTCTGGAGTTTGTGGGGGGGTCATGGCTGGAGTTTTAGGGTGGGGGTAGTGCTCATGTCTGGAGTTTGGGGGTGGGGGGGGGATGGTCATGTATGGAGTTTGGGGTTGGGGGGGATGGTCATGTCTGGAGATTGGGGTGGGGGGGATGGACATGTCTGGAGATTTGGGGTGGGGGGGATGGACATGTCTGGAGATTTGGGGTGGGGGGGATGGACATGTCTGGAGATTGGGGGTGGGGGGGATGGACATGTCTGGCGATTGGGGGTGGGGGGGATGGTCATGTCTGGAGTTTGGGGGTGGGGAGGGATGGTCATGTCTGGAGTTTGGGGTTGGGGAGGGATGGTCATGTCGGAGTTTGGGGTTGGGGAGGGATGGTCATGTCGGAGTTTGGGGGTGGGGAGGGATGGTCATGTCTGGAGTTTGGGGGTGGTGGGGGATGGTCATGTCTAGAGATTGGGGGTGGGGGGGGGATGGTCATGTCTGGAGTTCGGGTGTGGGAGAGGGATGGCTATGTCTGGAGTTGGGGGTGGGAGTGGGTAGGGATGGTGTTGTCTGTAGTTTGGGCGTGTAGAGGATGCTCATGTCTGGAGTTTGTGGGGGGGTGATGCTCATGTCTGGAGTTTGGGGGTGGGAGGGGGGATGTTCGTATCTCGAGTTGGGGGGGATGCTTATGTCTCGAGTTTGGGTGTGGGGTGGATGCTCATATCTCGAGCTTGGGGGTGTGGGGAATGCTCATGTCTGCAGTTTGGGGGTGAGGGCGATGCTCATGTCTAGAGTTTGGGGGTGAGGGCGATGCTCATGTCTGGTGTTTGGGGGTGAGGGCGATGCTCATGTCTGGTGTTTGGGTGTGAAGGCGATGCTCATGTCTGGAGTTTGGGGGTGAGGGCGATGCTCATGTCTGGAGTTTGGGGGTGAGGGCGATGCTCATGTCTGGAGTTTGGGGGTGAGGGCGATGCTCATGTCTGGTGTTTGGGGGTGAGGGCGATGCTCATGTCTGGTGTTTGGGGGGGAGGGCGATGCTCATGACTGGAGTTTGGGGGAGGGCGTGATGCTCATGTCTGGAGTTTGGGGGAGGGCGTGATGCTCATGTCTGGAGTTTGGGGGAGGGCGTGATGCTCATGTCTGGAGTTTGGGGGAGGGCGTGATGCTCATGTCTGGAGTTTGGGGGAGGGCGTGATGCTCATGTCTAGAGTTTGGGGGAGGGCGTGATGCTCATGTCTGGAGTTTGGGGGAGGGCGTGATGCTCATGTCTGGAGTTTGGGGGAGGGCGTGATGCTCATGTCTGGAGTTTGGGGGAGCGCGTGATGCTCATGTCTGGAGTTTGGGGGAGGGCGTGATGCTCATGTCTGGAGTTTGGGGGAGGGCGTGATGCTCATTTCTGGAGTTTGGGGGAGGGCGTGATGCTCATGTCTGGAGTTTGGGGGAGGGCGTGATGCTCATGTCTGGAGTTTGGGGGAGCGCGTGATGCTCATGTCCGGAGCTTGGGGGTGTGGGGATGGACATGTCTGGAGTTTGGGGGTGAGGGCGATGCTCATGTCTGGAGTTTGGTGGTGAGGGCGATGCTCATGTCTGGAGTTTGGGGGTGAGGGCGATGCTCATGTCTGGTGTTTGGGGGTGAGGGCGATGCTCATGTCTGGTGTTTGGGGGGGAGGGCGATGCTCATGACTTGAGTTTGGGGGAGGGCGTGATGCTCATGTCTGGAGTTTGGGGGAGGGCGTGATGCTCATGTCTGGAGTTTGGGGGAGGGCGTGATGCTCATGTCTGGAGTTTGGGGGAGGGCGTGATGCTCATGTCTGGAGTTTGGGGGAGGGCGTGATGCTCATGTCTGGAGTTTGGGGGAGGGTGTGATGCTCATGTCTGGAGTTTGGGGGAGGGCGTGATGCTCATGTCTGGAGTTTGGGGGAGGGCGTGATGCTCATGTCTGGAGTTTGGGGGAGCGCGTGATGCTCATGTCTGGAGTTTGGGGGAGGGCGTGATGCTCATGTCTGGAGTTTGGGGGAGGGCGTGATGCTCATGTCTGGAGTTTGAGGGAGGGCGTGATGCTCATGTCTGGAGTTTGGGGGAGGGCGTGATGCTCATGTCTGGAGTTTGGGGGAGCGCGTGATGCTCATGTCCGGAGCTTGGGGGTGTGGGGATGGACATGTCTGGAGTTTGGGGGTGAGGGCGATGCTCATGTCTGGAGTTTGGGGGAGGGCGTGATGCTCATGTCTGGAGTTTGGGGGAGGGCGTGATGCTCATGTCTGGAGTTTGGGGGAGGGCGTGATGCTCATGTCTGGAGTTTGGGGGAGGGCATGATGCTCATGTCTGGAGTTTGGGGGAGCGCGTGATGCTCATGTCTGGATTTTGGGGGAGGGCGTGATGCTCATGTCTGGAGTTTGGGGGAGGGCGTGATGCTCATGTCTGGAGTTTGAGGGAGGGCGTGATGCTCATGTCTGGAGTTTGGGGGAGGGCGTGATTCTCATGTCTGGAGTTTGGGGGAGCGCGTGATGCTCATGTCCGGAGCTTGGGCGTGTGGGGATGGACATGTCTGGAGTTTGGGGAAGGGCGTGATGCTCATGTCTGGAGTTTGAGGGAGGGCGTGATGCTCATGTCTGGAGTTTGGGGGAGGGCGTGATGCTCATGTCTGGAATTTGGGGGTGGGAGGATGCTCATGTCTGGAGATTGCGGGGGAATGCTCATGTCTGGAGTTTGGGGGGATGCTTATGGCTGTTGTTTAGGGTGGGGGTGATGCTCATGGCTGGAGTTTGGGGGAGGGCGTGATGCTCATGTCTGGAGTTTGGGGGAGGGCGTGATGCTCATGTCTAGAGTTTGGGGGAGGGCGTGATGCTCATGTCTGGAGTTTGGGGGAGGGCGTGATGCTCATGTCTGGAGTTTGGGGGAGGGCGTGATGCTCATGTCTGGAGTTTGGGGGAGCACGTGATGCTCATGTCTGGAGTTTGGGGGAGGGCGTGATGCTCATGTCTGGAGTTTGGGGGAGGGCGTGATGCTCATTTCTGGAGTTTGGGGGAGGGCGTGATGCTCATGTCTGGAGTTTGGGGGAGCGCGTGATGCTCATGTCCGGAGCTTGGGGGTGTGGGGATGGACATGTCTGGAGTTTGGGGGTGAGGGCGATGCTCATGTCTGGAGTTTGGTGGTGAGGGCGATGCTCATGTCTGGAGTTTGGGGGTGAGGGCGATGCTCATGTCTGGTGTTTGGGGGTGAGGGCGATGCTCATGTCTGGTGTTTGGGGGGGAGGGCGATGCTCATGACTTGAGTTTGGGGGAGGGCGTGATGCTCATGTCTGGAGTTTGGGGGAGGGCGTGATGCTCATGTCTGGAGTTTGGGGGAGGGCGTGATGCTCATGTCTGGAGTTTGGGGGAGGGCGTGATGCTCATGTCTGGAGTTTGGGGGAGGGCGTGATGCTCATGTCTGGAGTTTGGGGGAGGGTGTAATGCTCATGTCTGGAGTTTGGGGGAGGGCGTGATGCTCATGTCTGGAGTTTGGGGGAGGGCGTGATGCTCATGTCTGGAGTTTGGGGGAGCGCGTGATGCTCATGTCTGGAGTTTGGGGGAGGGCGTGATGCTCATGTCTGGAGTTTGGGGGAGGGCGTGATGCTCATGTCTGGAGTTTGAGGGAGGGCGTGATGCTCATGTCTGGAGTTTGGGGGAGGGCGTGATGCTCATGTCTGGAGTTTGGGGGAGCGCGTGATGCTCATGTCCGGAGCTTGGGGGTGTGGGGATGGACATGTCTGGAGTTTGGGGGTGAGGGCGATGCTCATGTCTGGAGTTTGGGGGAGGGCGTGATGCTCATGTCTGGAGTTTGGGGGAGGGCGTGATGCTCATGTCTGGAGTTTGGGGGAGGGCGTGATGCTCATGTCTGGAGTTTGGGGGAGGGCGTGATGCTCATGTCTGGAGTTTGGGGGAGCGCGTGATGCTCATGTCTGGATTTTGGGGGAGGGCGTGATGCTCATGTCTGGAGTTTGGGGGAGGGCGTGATGCTCATGTCTGGAGTTTGAGGGAGGGCGTGATGCTCATGTCTGGAGTTTGGGGGAGGGCGTGATTCTCATGTCTGGAGTTTGGGGGAGCGCGTGATGCTCATGTCCGGAGCTTGGGCGTGTGGGGATGGACATGTCTGGAGTTTGGGGAAGGGCGTGATGCTCATGTCTGGAGTTTGAGGGAGGGCGTGATGCTCATGTCTGGAGTTTGGGGGAGGGCGTGATGCTCATGTCTGGAATTTGGGGGTGGGGGGATGCTCATGTCTGGAGATTGCGGGGGAATGCTCATGTCTGGAGTTTGGGGGGATGCTTATGGCTGTTGTTTAGGGTGGGGGTGATGCTCATGGCTGGAGTTTGAGGCTGTGGGGGATGCTCATGTCTGGTGTTTGGGGGTGGGGGTGATGCTCATGTCTGGAGTTTGGGGGTGGGGGGGGATGGTCATGTATGGAGTTTGCGGGTGGGGGGGACGGACATGTCTGGAGTTTGCGGGTGGGGGGGACGGACATGTCTGGTGTTTGCGGGTGGGGGGGACGGACATGTCTGGAGTTTGCGGGTGGGGGGGACGGACATGTCTGGAGTTTGCGGGTGGGGGGGACGGACATGTCTGGAGTTTGCGGGTGGGGGGGACGGACATGTCTGGAGTTTGCGGGTGGGGGGGACGGACATGTCTGGTGTTTGCGGGTGGGGGGGATGGACATGTCTGGAGTTTGCGGGTGGGGGGGATGGACATGTCTGGTGTTTGCGGGTGGGGGGGATGGACATGTCTGGAGTTTGCGGGTGGGGGGGATGGACATGTCTGGAGTTTGCGGGTGGGGGGGATGGACATGTCTGGAGTTTGCGGGTGGGGGGGATGGACATGTCTGGAGTTTGCGGGTGGGGGGGATGGACATGTCTGGAGTTTGCGGGTGGGGGGGATGGACATGTCTGGAGTTTGCGGGTGGGGGGGATGGACATGTCTGGAGTTTGCGGGTGGGGGGGACGGACATGTCTGGAGTTTGCGGGTGGGGGGGACGGACATGTCTGGAGTTTGCGGGTGGGGGGGACGGACATGTCTGGAGTTTGCGGGTGGGGGGGACGGACATGTCTGGAGTTTGCGGGTGGGGGGGACGGACATGTCTGGAGTTTGCGGGTGGGGGGGACGGACATGTCTGGAGTTTGCGGGTGGGGGGGACGGACATGTCTGGAGTTTGCGGGTGGGGGGGACGGACATGTCTGGAGTTTGCGGGTGGGGGGGACGGACATGTCTGGAGTTTGCGGGTGGGGGGGACGGACATGTCTGGAGTTTGCGGGTGGGGGGGACGGACATGTCTGGAGTTTGCGGGTGGGGGGGACGGACATGTCTGGAGTTTGCGGGTGGGGGGGACGGACATGTCTGGAGTTTGCGGGTGGGGGGGACGGACATGTCTGGAGTTTGCGGGTGGGGGGGACGGACATGTCTGGAGTTTGCGGGTGGGGGGGACGGACATGTCTGGAGTTTGCGGGTGGGGGGGACGGACATGTCTGGAGTTTGCGGGTGGGGGGGACGGACATGTCTGGAGTTTGCGGGTGGGGGGGACGGACATGTCTGGAGTTTGCGGGTGGGGGGGACGGACATGTCTGGAGTTTGCGGGTGGGGGGGACGGACATGTCTGGAGTTTGCGGGTGGGGGGGACGGACATGTCTGGAGTTTGCGGGTGGGGGGGACGGACATGTCTGGAGTTTGCGGGTGGGGGGGACGGACATGTCTGGAGTTTGCGGGTGGGGGGGACGGACATGTCTGGAGTTTGCGGGTGGGGGGGACGGACATGTCTGGAGTTTGCGGGTGGGGGGGACGGACATGTCTGGAGTTTGCGGGTGGGGGGGACGGACATGTCTGGAGTTTGCGGGTGGGGGGGACGGACATGTCTGGAGTTTGCGGGTGGGGGGGACGGACATGTCTGGAGTTTGGGGGTGGGGAGGGACGGTCATGTCTGGAGTTTGGGGGTGGGGAGGGACGGTCATGTCTGGAGTTTGGGGGTGGGGAGGGACGGTCATGTCTGGAGTTTGGGGGTGGGGAGGGACGGTCATGTCTGGAGTTTGGGGGTGGGGAGGGACGGTCATGTCTGGAGTTTGGGGGTGGGGAGGGACGGTCATGTCTGGAGTTTGGGGGTGGGGACGGACGGTCATGTCTGGAGTTTGGGGGTGGGGACGGACGGTCATGTCTGGAGTTTGGGGGTGGGGACGGACGGTCATGTCTGGAGTTTGGGGGTGGGGAGGGACGGTCATGTCTGGAGTTTGGGGGTGGGGAGGGACGGTCATGTCTGGAGTTTGGGGGTGGGGAGGGACGGTCATGTCTGGAGTTTGGGGGTGGGGAGGGACGGTCATGTCTGGAGTTTGGGGGTGGGGAGGGACGGTCATGTCTGGAGTTTGGGGTGGGGAGGGACGGTCATGTCTGGAGTTTGGGGGTGGGGAGGGACGGTCATGTCTGGAGTTTGGGGGTGGGGAGGGACGGTCATGTCTGGAGTTTGGGGGTGGGGAGGGACGGTCATGTCTGGAGTTTGGGGGTGGGGAGGGACGGTCATGTCTGGAGTTTGGGGGTGGGGAGGGACGGTCATGTCTGGAGTTTGGGGGTGGGGAGGGACGGTCATGTCTGGAGTTTGGGGGTGGGGAGGGACGGTCATGTCTGGAGTTTGGGGGTGGGGAGGGACGGTCATGTCTGGAGTTTGGGGGTGGGGAGGGACGGTCATGTCTGGAGTTTGGGGGTGGGGAGGGACGGTCATGTCTGGAGTTTGGGGGTGGGGAGGGACGGTCATGTCTGGAGTTTGGGGGTGGGGAGGGACGGTCATGTCTGGAGTTTGGGGGTGGGGAGGGACGGTCATGTCTGGAGTTTGGGGGTGGGGAGGGACGGTCATGTCTGGAGTTTGGGGGTGGGGAGGGACGGTCATGTCTGGAGTTTGGGGGTGGGGAGGGACGGTCATGTCTGGAGTTTGGGGGTGGGGAGGGACGGTCATGTCTGGAGTTTGGGGGTGGGGAGGGACGGTCATGTCTGGAGTTTGGGGGTGGGGAGGGACGGTCATGTCTGGAGTTTGGGGGTGGGGAGGGACGGTCATGTCTGGAGTTTGGGGGTGGGGAGGGACGGTCATGTCTGGAGTTTGGGGGTGGGGAGGGACGGTCATGTCTGGAGTTTGGGGGTGGGGAGGGACGGTCATGTCTGGAGTTTGGGGGTGGGGAGGGACGGTCATGTCTGGAGTTTGGGGGTGGGGAGGGACGGTCATGTCTGGAGTTTGGGGGTGGGGAGGGACGGTCATGTCTGGAGTTTGGGGGTGGGGAGGGACGGTCATGTCTGGAGTTTGGGGGTGGGGAGGGACGGTCATGTCTGGAGTTTGGGGGTGGGGAGGGACGGTCATGTCTGGAGTTTGGGGGTGGGGAGGGACGGTCATGTCTGGAGTTTGGGGGTGGGGAGGGACGGTCATGTCTGGAGTTTGGGGGTGGGGAGGGACGGTCATGTCTGGAGTTTGGGGGTGGGGAGGGACGGTCATGTCTGGAGTTTGGGGGTGGGGAGGGACGGTCATGTCTGGAGTTTGGGGGTGGGGAGGGACGGTCATGTCTGGAGTTTGGGGGTGGGGAGGGACGGTCATGTCTGGAGTTTGGGGGTGGGGAGGGACGGTCATGTCTGGAGTTTGGGGGTGGGGAGGGACGGTCATGTCTGGAGTTTGGGGGTGGGGAGGGACGGTCATGTCTGGAGTTTGGGGGTGGGGAGGGACGGTCATGTCTGGAGTTTGGGGGTGGGGAGGGACGGTCATGTCTGGAGTTTGGGGGTGGGGAGGGACGGTCATGTCTGGAGTTTGGGGGTGGGGAGGGACGGTCATGTCTGGAGTTTGGGGGTGGGGAGGGACGGTCATGTCTGGAGTTTGGGGGTGGGGAGGGACGGTCATGTCTGGAGTTTGGGGGTGGGGAGGGACGGTCATGTCTGGAGTTTGGGGGTGGGGAGGGACGGTCATGTCTGGAGTTTGGGGGTGGGGAGGGACGGTCATGTCTGGAGTTTGGGGGTGGGGAGGGACGGTCATGTCTGGAGTTTGGGGGTGGGGAGGGACGGTCATGTCTGGAGTTTGGGGGTGGGGAGGGACGGTCATGTCTGGAGTTTGGGGTGGGGAGGGACGGTCATGTCTGGAGTTTGGGGTGGGGAGGGACGGTCATGTCTGGAGTTTGGGGCTGGGGAGGGACGGTCATGTCTGGAGTTTGGGGCTGGGGAGGGACGGTCATGTCTGGAGTTTGGGGCTGGGGAGGGACGGTCATGTCTGGAGTTTGGGGCTGGGGAGGGACGGTCATGTCTGGAGTTTGGGGCTGGGGAGGGACGGTCATGTCTGGAGTTTGGGGCTGGGGAGGGACGGTCATGTCTGGAGTTTGGGGCTGGGGAGGGACGGTCATGTCTGGAGTTTGGGGCTGGGGAGGGACGGTCATGTCTGGAGTTTGGGGCTGGGGAGGGACGGTCATGTCTGGAGTTTGGGGCTGGGGAGGGACGGTCATGTCTGGAGTTTGGGGCTGGGGAGGGACGGTCATGTCTGGAGTTTGGGGCTGGGGAGGGACGGTCATGTCTGGAGTTTGGGGCTGGGGAGGGACGGTCATGTCTGGAGTTTGGGGCTGGGGAGGGACGGTCATGTCTGGAGTTTGGGGCTGGGGAGGGACGGTCATGTCTGGAGTTTGGGGCTGGGGAGGGACGGTCATGTCTGGAGTTTGGGGCTGGGGAGGGACGGTCATGTCTGGAGTTTGGGGCTGGGGAGGGACGGTCATGTCTGGAGTTTGGGGCTGGGGAGGGACGGTCATGTCTGGAGTTTGGGGCTGGGGAGGGACGGTCATGTCTGGAGTTTGGGGCTGGGGAGGGACGGTCATGTCTGGAGTTTGGGGCTGGGGAGGGACGGTCATGTCTGGAGTTTGGGGCTGGGGAGGGACGGTCATGTCTGGAGTTTGGGGCTGGGGAGGGACGGTCATGTCTGGAGTTTGGGGCTGGGGAGGGACGGTCATGTCTGGAGTTTGGGGCTGGGGAGGGACGGTCATGTCTGGAGTTTGGGGGTGGGGTGGGACGGTCATGTCTGGAGTTTGGGGGTGGGGAGGGACGGTCATGTCTGGAGTTTGGGGGTGGGGAGGGACGGTCATGTCTGGAGTTTGGGGGTGGGGAGGGACGGTCATGTCTGGAGTTTGGGGGTGGGGAGGGACGGTCATGTCTGGAGTTTGGGGGTGGGGAGGGATGGTCATGTCTGGAGTTCGGGGGTGGGGAGGGATGGTCATGTCTGGAGTTGTCTGGAGTGTGGGCGTGTAGGGGATGCTCATGTCTGGAGTTTGGGGGTGGGAGGGGGGATGTTCGTATCTCGAGTTGGGGGGGATGCTTATGTCTCGAGTTTGGGTGTGGGGTGGATGCTCATATCTGGAGCTTGGGGGTGTGGGGAATGCTCATGTCTGGAGTTTGGGGGTGAGGGAGATGCTCATGTCTGGAGTTTGGGGGTGAGGGCGATGCTCATGTCTGGTGTTTGGGGGTGAGGGCGATGCTCATGTCTGGTGTTTGGGGGTGAGGGCGATGCTCATGTCTGGAGTTTGGGGGTGAGGGCGATGCTAATGTCTGGAGTTTGGGGGTGAGGGCGATGCTCATGTCTGGAGTTTGGGGGTGAGGGCGATGCTCATGTCTGGTGTTTGGGGGGGAGGGCGATGCTCATGACTGGAGTTTGGGGGAGGGCGGTATGTTCATGTCTGGCGTTTGTGGTGTGTGTGATGCTCATGTCTGGTGTTTGGGTGGATGCTCATGTCTGGAATTTGGGGGTGGGGGGATGCTCATGTCTGGAGTTTGCGGGGGAATGCTCATGTCTGGAGTTTGGGGGGATGCTTATGGCTGTTGTTCAGGGTGGGGGTGATGCTCATGGCTGGAATTTGAGGCTGTGGGGGATGCTCATGTCTGGTGTTTGGGTGGGTGCTCATGGCTGGAGTTTGGGGGTGGGGGTGATGCTCATGTCTGGAGTTTGGGGGTGGGTGGGATGGTCATGTATGGAGTTTGGGGTTGGGGGGGATGGTCATGTCTGGAGATTGGGGTGGGGGGGATGGACATGTCTGGAGATTTGGGGTGGGGGGGATGGACATGTCTGGAGATTTGGGGTGGGGGGGATGGACATGTCTGCAGATTGGGGGTGGGGGGGATGGACATGTCTGGAGATTGGGGGTGGGGGGGATGGACATGTCTGGAGATTGGGGGTGGGGGGTATGGACATGTCTGGAGTTTGGGGGTGGGGGGGATGGACATGTCTGGAGTTTGGGGGTGGGGGGGATGGAAATGTCTGGAGTTTGGGGGTGGGGGGGATGGACATGTCTGGAGTTTGGGGGTGGGGGGCATGGACATGTCTGGAGTTTGCGGGTGGGGGGGATGGACATGTCTGGAGTTTGCGGGTGGGGGGGATGGACATGTCTGGAGTTTGGGGGTGGGGTGGGGATGGACATGTCTGGAGTTTGGGGGTGGAGGGGATCGTCATGTCTGGAGTTTGGGGGTGGAGGGGATGGTCATGTCTGGAGTTTGGGGGTCGGGGGAATGGTCATGTCTGGAGTTTGGGGGTGGGGGGGGAATGGACATGTCTGGAGTTTGGGGGTGGGGGGGGATGGTCATGTCTGGAGTTTGGGGGTGGGGGGGGTATGGTCATGTCTGGAGTTTGGCGGTGGGGGGGGGATGGTCATGTCTGGGGTTTGGGGGTGGTGGGAAGGTCATGGCCTTAGTTTAGGGGTTGGGGGGATGGTCATGTCTGGAGTTTGGGGGTAGGCGGGGATGGTCATGTCTGGAGTTTGGGGGTTGGAGGGGATGGTCATGTCTGGCGTTTGGGGGTGGGGGGGGGAAGCTCATGTCTGGAATTTGGGGGTGGCGGGGGAAGCTCATGTCTGGAGTTTGGGGGTGGGGGGGGAAGCTCATGTCTGGAGTTTGGGCGTGGGTGGGGGAAGCTCATGTCTGGAGTTTGGGGGTGGGGAGGGATGGTCATGTCTGGAGTTTGGGGGTGGGGAGGGATGGTCATGTCTGGAGTTTGGGGGTGGGGAGGGATGGTCATGTCTGGAGTTTGGGGGTGGGGAGGGATGGTCATGTCTGGAGTTTGGGGGTGGGGAGGGATGGTCATGTCTGGAGTTTGGGGGTGGGGAGGGATGGTCATGTCTGGAGTTTGGGGGTGGGGAGGGATGGTCATGCCTGGAGTTTGGGGGTGGGGAGGGATGGTCATGTCTGGAGTTTGGGGGTGGGGAGGGATGGTCATGTCTGGAGTTTGGGGGTGGGGAGGGATGGTCATGTCTGGAGTTTGGGGGGGGGGAGGGATGGTCATGTCTGCAGTTTGGGGGTGGGGAGGGATGGTCATGTCTGGAGTTTGGGGGTGGGGAGGGATGGTCATGTCTGGAGTTTGGGGGTGGGGAGGGATGGTCATGTCTGGAGTTTGGGGGTGGGGAGGGATGGTCATGTCTGGAGTTTGGGGGTGGGGAGGGATGGTCATGTCTGGAGTTTGGGGGTGGGGAGGGATGGTCATGTCTGGAGTTTGAGGGTGGGGAGGGATGGTCATGTCTGGAGTTTGGGGGTGGGGAGGGATGGTCATGTCTGGAGTTTGGGGGTGGGGAGGGATGGTCATGTCTGGAGTTTGGGGGTGGGGAGGGATGGTCATGTCTGGAGTTTGGGGGTGGGCAGCGATGGTCATGTCTGGAGTTTGGGGGTGGGGAGCGATGGTCATGTCTGGAGTTTGGGGGTGGGGAGGGATGGTCATGTCTGGAGTTTGGGGGTGGGGAGGGATGGTCATGTCTGGAGTTTGGGGGTGGGGAGGGATGGTCATGTCTGGAGTTTGGGGGTGGGGAGGGATGGTCATGTCTGGAGTTTGGGGGTGGGGAGGGATGGTCATGTCTGGAGTTTGGGGGTGGGGAGGGATGGTCATGTCTGGAGTTTGGGGGTGGGGAGGGATGGTCATGTCTGGAGTTTGGGGGTGGGGAGGGATGGTCATGTCTGGAGTTTGGGGGTGGGGAGGGATGGTCATGTCTGGAGTTTGGGGGTGGGGAGGGATGGTCATGTCTGGAGTTTGGGGGTGGGGAGGGATGGTCATGTCTGGAGTTTGGGGGTGGGGAGGGATGGTCATGTCTGGAGTTTGGGGGTGGGGAGGGATGGTCATGTCTGGAGTTTGGGGGTGGGGAGGGATGGTCATGTCTGGAGTTTGGGGGTGGGGAGGGATGGTCATGTCTGGAGTTTGGGGGTGGGGAGGGATGGTCATGTCTGGAGTTTGGGGGTGGGGAGGGATGGTCATGTCTGGAGTTTGGGGGTGGGGAGGGATGGTCATGTCTGGAGTTTGGGGGTGGGGAGGGATGGTCATGTCTGGAGTTTGGGGGTGGGGAGGGATGGTCATGTCTGGAGTTTGGGGGTGGGGAGGGATGGTCATGTCTGGAGTTTGGGGGTGGGGAGGGATGGTCATGTCTGGAGTTCGGGGGTGGGGAGGGATGGTCATGTCTGGAGTTCGGGGGTGGGGAGGGATGGTCATGTCTGGAGTTCGGGGGTGGGGAGGGATGGTCATGTCTGGAGTTCGGGGGTGGGGAGGGATGGTCATGTCTGGAGTTCGGGGGTGGGGAGGGATGGTCATGTCTGGAGTTCGGGGGTGGGGAGGGATGGTCATGTCTGGAGTTCGGGGGTGGGGAGGGATGGTCATGTCTGGAGTTCGGGGGTGGGGAGGGATGGTCATGTCTGGAGTTCGGGGGTGGGGAGGGATGGTCATGTCTGGAGTTCGGGGGTGGGAGTGGGTAGGGATGGTGTTGTCTGGAGTGTGGGCGTGTAGGGGATGCTCATGTCTGGAGTTTGGGGATGGGAGGGGGGATGTTCGTATCTCGAGTTGGGGGGGATGCTTATGTCTCGAGTTTGGGTGTGGGGTGGATGCTCATATCTGGAGCTTGGGGGTGTGGGGAATGCTCATGTCTGGAGTTTGGGGGTGAGGGAGATGCTCATGTCTGGAGTTTGGGGGTGAGGGCGATGCTCATGTCTGGTGTTTGGGGGTGAGGGCGATGCTCATGTCTGGTGTTTGGGGGTGAGGGCGATGCTCATGTCTGGAGTTTGGGGGTGAGGGCGATGCTAATGTCTGGAGTTTGGGGGTGAGGGCGATGCTCATGTCTGGAGTTTGGGGGTGAGGGCGATGCTCATGTCTGGTGTTTGGGGGTGAGGGCGATGCTCATGTCTGGTGTTTGGGGGGGAGGGCGATGCTCATGACTGGAGTTTGGGGGAGGGCGTGATGTTCATGTCTGGCGTTTGTGGTGTGTGTGATGCTCATGTCTGGTGTTTGGGTGGATGCTCATGTCTGGAATTTGGGGGTGGGGGGATGCTCATGTCTGGAGTTTGCGGGGGAATGCTCATGTCTGGAGTTTGGGGGGATGCTTATGGCTGTTGTTCAGGGTGGGGGTGATGCTCATGGCTGGAGTTTGAGGCTGTGGGGGATGCTCATGTCTGGTGTTTGGGTGGGTGCTCATGGCTGGAGTTTGGGGGTGGGGGTGATGCTCATGTCTGGAGTTTGGGGGTGGGTGGGATGGTCATGTATGGAGTTTGGGGTTGGGGGGGATGGTCATGTCTGGAGATTGGGGTGGGGGGGATGGACATGTCTGGAGATTTGGGGTGGGGGGGATGGACATGTCTGGAGATTGGGGGTGGGGGGGATGGACATGTCTGGAGATTGGGGGTGGGGGGGATGGACATGTCTGGAGATTGGGGGTGGGGGGTATGGACATGTCTGGAGTTTGGGGGTGGGGGGGATGGACATGTCTGGAGTTTGGGGGTGGGGGGGATGGAAATGTCTGGAGTTTGGGGGTGGGGGGGATGGACATGTCTGGAGTTTGCGGGTGGGGGGGATGGACATGTATGGAGTTTGCGGGTGGGGGGGATGGACATGTCTGGAGTTTGGGGGTGGGGTGGGGATGGACATGTCTGGAGTTTGGGGGTGGAGGGGATGGTCATGTCTGGAGTTTGGGGGTGGAGGGGATGGTTATGTCTGGAGTTTGGGGGTCGGGGGAATGGTCATGTCTGGAGTTTGGGGGTGGGGGGGGAATGGTCATGTCTGGAGTTTGGGGGTGGGGGGGGATGGTCATGTCTGGAGTTTGGGGGTGGGGGGGGTATGGTCATGTCTGGAGTTTGGCGGTGGGGGGGGGATGGTCATGTCTGGGGTTTGGGGGTGGTGGGAAGGTCATGGCCTTAGTTTAGGGGTTGGGGGGATGGTCATGTCTGGAGTTTGGGGGTAGGCGGGGATGGTCATGTCTGGAGTTTGGGGGTTGGAGGGGATGGTCATGTCTGGCGTTTGGGGGTGGGGGGGGGGAAGCTCATGTCTGGAATTTGGGGGTGGCGGGGGAAGCTCATGTCTGGAGTTTGGGGGTGGGGGGGGAAGCTCATGTCTGGAGTTTGGGCGTGGGTGGGGGAAGCTCATGTCTGGAGTTTGGGGGTGGGGGGGGAAGCTCATGTCTGGAGTTTGGGGGTGGGGGGGAAGCTCATGTCTGGAGTTTGGGGGTGGGGGGGGTGGGGAAGCTCATGTCTGGAGTTTGGGGGTGGGGTGCTGGGGAAGATCATGTCTGGAGTTTGGGGGTGGGGAAGCTCATGGTTGGAGTTTTAGGGTGGGGAAGCTCATGGCTGGAGTTTGGGGCTGGGGGTGTGGGGAAGCTCATGTCTGGAGTTTGGGGGTGGTGGGGGGGAGCTCAAGTCTGGAGTTTGGGGGTGGGGGGATGGTCATGTCTGGAGTTTGGGGGTGGGGGGTAGGTCATGTCTGGTGTTTGGGGGTGGGGGGGCATGGTCATGTCTGGAGTTTGGGGGTGGGGGGGATGGAATGTCTGGAGTTTGGGGGTGGGGGGGATGGTCATGTCTGGAGTTTGGGGGTGGCGGGGATGGTCATGTCTGGAGTTTGGGGGTGGGGGGGATGGTCATGTCTGGAGTTTGAGGGTGGGGGGGGAAGGTCATGTCTGGAGTTTGAGGGTGGGGGGGAAGGTCATGTCTGGAGTTTGGGGGAGGGGGGAAGGTCATGTCTGGAGTTTGGGGGAGGGGGGGAAGGTCATGTCTGGAGTTTGGGGGTGGGGGGGAAGCTCATGTCTGGAGTTTGGGGGTGGTGGGAAGGTCATGTCTGGAGTTTGGGGGTGGGGAGGATGGTCGTGTCTACAGTTTGGGGGTGGGGGGGGATGGTCATGTCTGGAATTTGGGGGTGGGGGGGGTATGGTCATGTCTGGAGTTTGGGGGTGGTGGGAAGGTCATGTCTGGAGTTTGGGGGTGGTGGGAAGGTCATGTCTGGAGTTTGGGGGTTGGGAGGATGGTCATGTCTGGAGTTTGGGGGTGGGCGGGGATGGTCATGTCTGGAGTTTGGGGGTTGGAGGGGATGGTCATGTCTGGCGTTTGGGGGTTGGAGGGGGAAGCTCATGTCTGGAGTTTGGGGGTGGGGGGGGAAGCTCATGTCTGGAGTTTGGGGTTGGGGGGCGAAGCTCATGTCTGGAGTTTGGGGGTGGGGGGGGGAAGCTCATGTGTGGAGTTTGGGGGTGGTGGGGGGGAAGCTCATGTCTGGAGTTTGGGGGTGGGGGGGGGAAGCTCATGTCTGGAGTTTGGGGGTGGGGGGGGGGGAAGCTCATGTCTGGAGTTTGGGGGTGGGGGGGGGAAGCTCATGTCTGGAGTTTGGGCGTGGGGGGGGGAAGCTCATGTCTGGAGTTTGGGGGTGGGGGGGAAGCTCATGTCTGGAGTTTGGGGGTGGGGTGGGGTGGGGGCGGGAAGCTCATGTCTGGAGTTTGGGGGTGGGGAGGTGGGGAAGCTCATGTCTGGAGTTTGGGGGTGGGGAAGCTCATGTCTGGAGTTTGGGGGTGGGGAAGCTCATGGCTGGAGTTTGGGGCTGGGGGGG
This sequence comes from Carcharodon carcharias, assembly GCF_017639515.1. Classification (NCBI taxonomy): domain Eukaryota; kingdom Metazoa; phylum Chordata; class Chondrichthyes; order Lamniformes; family Lamnidae; genus Carcharodon; species Carcharodon carcharias. The sequence continues at coordinate 137,078,976 of NC_054481.1, forward strand.
TGGGGAAGCTCATGTCTGGAGTTTGGGGGTGGTGGGGGGGGAGCTCAAGTCTGGAGTTTGGGGGTGGGGGGGATGGTCATGTCTGGAGTTTGGGGGTGGGCGTGATGCTCATGTCTCGAGTTTGGGGGTGGGGGGGGATGGTCATGTCTGGAGTTTAAGGGTGGGGGGGGTTGTCATGTCTGGAGATTTGGGGGTTGGGGGGATGGTCATGTCTGGAGTTTGGGGGGTGGGGGGATGGTCATGTCTGGATGGGGGGGATGGTCATGTCTGGAGATTTGGGGGTGGGGGGATGGTCATGTCTGGAGTTTGGGAGTGGGGGTGATGGTCATGTCTGGAGTTTGGGTTTGGGGGGGTTGGTCATGTCTGGAGTTTGGGGGGAGGGGGGATGGTCATGTCTGGAGTTTGGGGGTGGGGGGTGATGGTCATGTCTGGAGTTTGGGGGTGGGGGGGATGGTCATATCTGAAGATTTGGGGGTGGGGGGATGGCCATGTCTGGAGTTTGGGGGTGGGGGTGATGGTCATGTCTGGAGTTTGGGGGTGGGTGGGGGGATGTTCATATCTCGAGTTGGGGGGGATGCTTATGTCTCGAGTTTGGGTGTGGGGTGGATGCTCATATCTGGAGCTTGGGGGTGTGGGGAATGCTCATGTCTGGAGTTTGGGGGTGAGGGAGATGCTCATGTCTGGAGTTTGGGGGTGAGGGCGATGCTCATGTCTGGTGTTTGGTGGTGAGGGCGATGCTCATGTCTGGTGTTTGGGGGTGAGGGCGATGCTCATGTCTGGAGTTTGGGGGTGAGGGCGATGCTCATGTCTGGAGTTTGGGGGTGAGGGCGATGCTCATGTCTGGAGTTTGGGGGTGAGGGCGATGCTCATGTCTGGAGTTTGGGGGTGAGGGCGATGCTCATGTCTGGAGTTTGGGGGTGAGGGCGATGCTCATGTCTGGAGTTTGGGGGTGAGGGCGATGCTCATGTCTGGTGTTTGGGGGGGAGGGCGATGCTCATGACTGGAGTTTGGGGGAGGGTGGAATGCTCATGTCTGGCGTTTGTGGTGTGTGTGATGCTCATGTCTGGTGTTTGGGGGGGATGCTCATGTCTGGAATTTGGGGGTGGGGGGATGCTCATGTCTGGAGTTTGCGGGGGAATGCTCATGTCTGGAGTTTGGGGGGATGCTTATGGCTGTTGTTCAGGGTGGGGGTGATGCTCATGGCTGGAGTTTGAGGCTGTGGGGGATGCTCATGTCTGGTGTTTGGGTGGGTGCTCATGGCTGGAGTTTGGGGGTGGGGGTGATGCTCATGTCTGGAGTTTGGGGGTGGGGGGGGATGGTCATGTATGGAGTTTGGGGTTGGGGGGGATGGTCATGTCTGGAGATTGGGGTGGGGGGGATGGACATGTCTGGAGATTTGGGGTGGGGGGGATGGACATGTCTGGAGATTGGGGGTGGGGAGGATGGACATGTCTGGAGAGTGGGGGTGGGGGGGATGGACATGTCTGGAGATTGGGGGTGGGGGGGATGGACATGTCTGGAGTTTGGGGGTGGGGGGGATGGACATGTCTGGAGATTGGTGGTGGGGGGGATGGACATGTCTGGAGTTTGGGGGTGGGGGGGATGGACATGTCTGGAGTTTGCGGGTGGGGGGAATGGACATGTCTGGAGTTTGCGGGTGGGGGGGATGGACATGTCTGGAGTTTGCGGGTGGGGGGGATGGACATGTCTGGAGTTTGCGGGTGGGGGGGATGGACATGTCTGGAGTTTGGGGGTGGGGTGGGGATGGACATGTCTGGAGTTTGGGGGTGGAGGGGATGGTCATGTCTGGAGTTTGGGGGTCGGGGGGGATGGTCATGTCTGGAGTTTGGGGGTGGGGGGGGATGGTCATGTCTGGAGTTTGGGGGTGGGGTGGGGATGGTTATGTCTGGAGTTTGGGTGTGGGGTGGGGATGGTCATGTCTGGAGTTTGGGGGTGGGGGGCGGATGGTCATGTCTGCAGTTTGGGGGTGGGGGGGATGGTTATGTCTGGAGTTTGGGTGTGGGGTGGGGATGGTCATGTCTGGAGTTTGGGGGTGGGGGGCGGATGGTCATGTCTGCAGTTTGGGGGTGGGGGGGATGGTCATGTCTGGAGTTTGGGGGTGGGGGTGGGATGGTCATGTCTGGAGTTTGGGGGTGGGGGGGTATGGTCATGTCTGGAGTTTGGCGGTGGGGGGGGTGGTGGTCATGTCTGGGGTTTGGGGGTGGTGGTAAGGTCATGGCCTTAGTTTTGGGGGTTGGGGGGATGGTCATGTCTGGAGTTTGGGGGTGGGCGGGGATGGTCATGTCTGGAGTTTGGGGGTTGGAGGGGATGGTCATGTCTGGCGTTTGGGGGTCGGGGGGGAAGCTCATGGCTGGAATTTGGGGGTGGGGGGGGAAGCTCATGTCTGGTGTTTGGGGGTGGGGGGGGGGGAAGCTCATGTCTGGAGTTTGGGGGTGGGGGGGGAAGCTCATGTCTGGATTTTGATGGTGGGGGGGAAGCTCATGTCTGGAGTTTTGGGGTGGGGGGAAGCTCATATCTGGAGTTTGGGGGTGGGGGGGAAGCTCATGTCTGGAGTTTGGGGGTGGGGGTGTGGGGAAGCTCATGTCTGGAGTTTGGGGGTGGGGGGCTGGGGAAGATCACGTCTGGAGTTTGGGGGTGGGGTAGCTCATGGCTGGAGTTTTAGGGTGGGGAAGCTCATGGCTGGAGTTTGGGGCTGGGGGGGTGGGGAAGCTCATGTCTGGAGTTTGGGGGTGGGGGGATGGTCATGTCTGGAGTTTGGGGGTGGGGGGTAGGTCATGTCTGGTGTTTGGGGGTGGGGGGCATGGTCATTTCTGGAGTTTGGGGGTGGGGGGGATGGAATGTCTGGAGTTTGGGGGTGGGGGGGATGGTCATGTCTGGAGTTTGGGGGTGGCGGGGATGGTCATGTCTGGAGTTTGGGGGTGGGGGGGATGGTCATGTCTGGAGTTTGAGGGTGGGGGGGAAGGTCATGTCTGGAGTTTGAGGGTGGGGGGGAAGGTCATGTCTGGAGTTTGGGGGAGGGGGGAAGGTCATGTCTGGAGTTTGAGGGTGGGGGGGAAGGTCATGTCTGGAGTTTGGGGGAGGGGGGAAGGTCATGTCTGGAGTTTGGGGGAGGGGGGGAAGGTCATGTCTGGAGTTTGGGGGCGGGGGGGGATGGTCATGTCTGGAGTTTGGGGGTGGTGGGAAGGTCATGTCTGGAGTTTGGGGGTGGGGAGGATGGTCGTGTCTACAGTTTGGGGGTGGGGGGGGATGGTCATGTCTGGAATTTGGGGGTGGGGGGGGGATGGTCATGTCTGGAGTTTGGGGGTGGTGGGAAGGTCATGTCTGGAGTTTGGGGGTGGTGGGAAGGTCATGTCTGGAGTTTGGGGGTTGGGAGGATGGTCATGTCTGGAGTTTGGTGGTGGGCGGGGATGGTCATGTCTGGAGTTTGGGGGTTGGAGGGGATGGTCATGCCTGGCGTTTGGGGGTTGGAGGGGGAAGCTCATGTCTGGAGTTTGGGGGTGGGGGGGGAAGCTCATGTCTGGAGTTTGGGGGTGAGGGGGGGGAAGCTCATGTCTGAAGTTTGGGGGTGGGGGGGGAAGCTCATGTCTGGAGTTTGGGGGTGGGGGGTGAAGCTCATGTCTGGAGTTTGGGGGTGGAGGGGGGAAGCTCATGTCTGGAGTTTGGGGGTGGGGGGGGAAGCTCATGTCTGGAGTTTGGGGGTGGGGGGAAGCTCATGTCTGGAGTTTGGGGGTGGGGGGGAAGCTCATGTCTGGAGTTTGGGGGTGGGGTGGGGTGGGGGGGGGAAGCTCATGTCTGGAGTTTGGGGGTGGGGTGGGGTGGGGGGGGGAAGCTCATGTCTGGAGTTTGGGGGTGGGGTGGGGTGGGGGGGGGAAGCTCATGTCTGGAGTTTGGGGGTGGGGAGGTGGGGAAGCTCATGTCTGGAGTTTGGGGGTGGGGGGGGTGGGGAAGCTCATGTCTGGAGTTTGGGGGTGGGGAAGCTCATGGCTGGAGTTTGGGGCTGGGGGGGTGGGGAAGCTCATGTCTGGAGTTTGGGGGTGGTGGGGGGGGAGCTGAAGTCTGGAGTTTGGGGGTGGGGGGGATGGTCATGTCTGGAGTTTGGGGGTGGGTGGGATGGTCATGTCTGGAGTTTGGGGGTGGGGGGGATGGACATGTCTGGAGTTTGGGGGTGGGGGGGATGATCATGTCTGGAGTTTGGGGGTGGGGGGGGATGGTCATGTCTGGAGTTTGGGGGTGGGGGGGATGGTCATGTCTGGAATTTGGGGGTGGCGGGGATGGTCATGTCTGGAGTTTGGGGGTGGAGGGGATGGTCATGTCTGGAGTTTGGGGGAGGGGGGAAGGTCATGTCTGGAGTTTGGGGGAGGGGTGAAGGTCATGTCTGGAGTTTGGGGGTGGGGGGGATGGTCATGTCTGGAGTTTGGGGGTGTTGGGAAGGACATGTCTGGAGTTTGGGGGTGGGGAGGATGGTCGTGTCTACAGTTTGGGGGTGGGGGGGATATTCATGTCTGGAATTTGGGGGTGGGGGTGTTGGTCATGTCTGGGGTTTGGGGTTGGGGGGGATGGTCATGTCTGGAGTTTGGGGGTGGGTGTGAAGCTGATGTCTGGAGTTTGGTGGTGGGGGGGGAAGCTCATGTCTGGAGTTTGGGGGTGGGGTGGGGGTGGGGGGGGGAATCTCATGTCTGGAGTTGTGGGGTGGGGTGGGGGTGGGGGGGGGAAGCTCATGTCTGGAGTTGTGGGGTGGGGTGGGGGTGGGGGGGGGAAGCTCATGTCTGGAGTTTGGGGGTGGGGGGGGAAGCTCATGTCTGGAGTTTGGGGGTGGGGTGGGGTGGGGGGTGAAGCTCATGTCTGGAGTTTGGGGGTGGGGGGTGGGGAAGCTCATGTCTGGAGTTTGGGGGTGGGGGGGTGGGGAAGCTCATGTCTGGAGTTTAGGGGGTGGGGGGGTGGGGAAGCTCATGTCTGGAGTTTAGGGGTGGGGGGGTGGGGAAGCTCATGTCTGGAGTTTGTGGGTGGGGGGGATGGGGAAGCTCATGTCTGGAGTTTGGGGGTGGGGGTGTTGGTCATGTCTGGAGTTTTGGGGTGGGGGGGATGGTCATGTCTGGAGTTTGGGGGTGGGGGGGGATGGTCATGTCTGGAGTTTGGGGGTGGGGGGGGATGGTCATGTCTGGAGTTTGGGGGTGGGAGGGGGGATGGTCGTATCTCAAGTTGGGGGGGATGCTTATGTCTCCAGTTTGGGTGTGGGGTGGATGCTCATATCTGGAGCTTGGGGGTGAGGGCGATGCTCATGTCTGGAGTTTGGGGGAGGGTGGGATGGTCATGTCTGGAGTTTGGGGGTGGGGGGTTGGTCATGTCTGGAGTTTGGGGGTGGGGGGGATGGTCATGTCTGGAGTTTGGGGGTGGGGGGGATGGGCATGTCTGGAGGTTGGGGGTGGGGGGGATGGAATGTCTGGAGTTTGGGGGTGGCGGGGATGGACATGTCTGGAGTTTGGGGGTGGGGGGGAAGGTCATGTCTGGAGTTTGAGGGTGGGGGGGAAGCTCATGTCTGGAGTTTGGGGGTGGGGGGGAAGCTCATGTCTGGAGTTGTGGGGTGGGGGGATGGGGAAGCTCATGTCTGGAGTTTGGGGGTGGGTTGGGGAAGCTCATGTCTGGAGTTGTGGGGTGCTGAGGGGTGGGGGGGGGAAGCTCATGTCTGGAGTTTGGGGGTGGGGGGGGAAGCTCATTTCTGGAATTTTTGGGGGGGAGCTCAAGTCTGGAGTTTGGTGGGGCGGGGAAGCTCAAGTCTGGAGTTTTGTGGGGCGGGGAAGCTCATGTCTGGAGTTTGGGGGTGTTTGGGGTGGGGGGGGAAGCTCATGTCTGGCGTTTGGGGGTGGGGGGTGGGGAAGCTCATGTCTGGAGTTTGGGGGTGGGTAGGTGGGGAAGCTCATGTCTGGAGTTTGGGGGTGGGGGGGTGGGGAAGCTCATGTCTGGAGTTTGGGGGTGGGGGGATGGGGAAGCTCATGTCTGGAGTTTGGGGGTGGGGGTGTTGGTCATGTCTGGAGTTTGGGGGTGGGGGTGATGGTCATGTCTGGAGTTTGGGGGTTGGGGGGGATGGTCATGTCTGGAGTTTGGGGGTTGGGGGGGATGGTCATGTCTGGAGTTTGGGGGTGGGAGGGGGGATGGTCGTATCTCGAGTTGGGGGGGATGCTTATGTCTCCAGTTTGGGTGTGGGGTGGATGCTCATATCTGGAGCTTGGGGGTGAGGGCTTTGCTCATGTCTGGAGTTTGGGGGTGAGGGCGATGCTCATGACTGGAGTTTGGGGGAGGGGGGGATGGGCATGTCTGGAGTTTGGGGGTGGGGGGGATGGTCATGTCTGGAGTTTGGGGGTGGGGGGGATGGTCATGTCTGGAGTTTGGGGGTGGGGGGGATGGTCATGTCTGGAGTTTGGGGGTGGGGGGGATGGTCATGTCTGGAGTTGGGGGGTGGGGGGGATGGTCATGTCTGGAGTTTAAGGGTGGGGGGGGTGGTCATGTCTGGAGATTTGGGGGTGGGGGGATGGTCATGTCTGGAGTTTGGGGGTGGGGGGGATGGTCATGTCTGGAGTTTGGGGGGTTTGGGGATGGTCATGTCTGGATGGGGGGGATGGTCATGTCTGGCGATTTGGGGGTGGTGGGATGGTCATGTCTGGAGCTTGGGGGTTGGGGGGGATGGTCATGTCTGGAGTTTGGGGGTTGGGGGGGATGGTCATGTCTGGAGTTTGGGGGGAGGGGGGATGGTCATGTCTGGAGTTTGGGGTTGGGGGGGATGGTCATATCTGAAGATTTGTGGGTGGGGGGATGGCCATGTCTGGAGTTTGGGGGTGGGGGTGATGGTCATGTCTGGAGTTTGGGGGTGGGGAAGCTCATGGCTGGAGTTTGGGGGTGGGGAAGCTCATGGCTGGAGTTTTAGGGTGGGGAAGCTCATGGCTGGAGTTTGGGGCTGGGGGGGGGTGGGGAAGCTCATGTCTGGAGTTTGGGGGTGGTAGGGGGGGAGCTCAAGTCTGGAGTTTGGGGGTGGGGGGATGGTCATGTCTGGAGTTTGGGGGTGGGGGGTAGGTCATGTCTGGTGTTTGGGGGTGGGGGGGATGGTCATGTCTGGAGGTTGGTGGTGGGGGGGGATGGTCATGTCTGGAGTTTGGGGGCCGGGGTGTTGGTCATGTCTGGAGATTGGGGGTGGGGAGGGATGGTCATGTCTGGAGATTGGGGGTGGGGAGGGATGGTCATGTCTGGAGATTGGGGGTGGGGAGGGATGGTCATGTCTGGAGATTGGGGGTGGGGAGGGATGGTCATGTCTGGAGTTTGGGTGTGGGGAGGGATGGTCATGTCTGGAGTTTGGGGGTGGGGAGGGATGGTCATGTCTGGAGTTCGGGGGTGGGAGAGGGATGGCTATGTCTGGAGTTGGGGGTGGGTGTGGGTAGGGATGGTGTTGTCTGGAGTTTGGGCGTGTAGGGGATGCTCATGTCTGGAGTTTGTGGGGGGGGGGATGCTCATGTCTGGAGTTTGGGGGTGGGAGGGGGGATGGTCGTATCTCGAGTTGGGGGGGATGCTTATGTCTCGAGTTTGGGTGTGAGGTGGATGATCATATCTGGAGCTTGGGGGTGTGGGGAATGCTCATGTCTGGAGTTTGGGGGTGAGGGCGATGCTCATGTCTGGAGTTTGGGGGTGAGGGCGATGCTCATGTCTGGAGTTTGGGGGTGAGGGCGATTCTCATGTCTGGTGTTTGGGGGTGAGGGCGGTGTCATGTCTGGTGTTTGGGGGTGAGGGCGATGCTCATGTCTGGAGTTTGGGGGTGAGGGCGATGCCCATGTCTGGAGTTTGGGGGAGGGCGTGATGCTCATGTCTGGAGTTTGGGGGAGGGCGTGATGCTCATGTCTGGAGTTTGGGGGAGGGCGTGATGCTCATGTTTGGAGTTTGGGGGAGGGCGTGATGCTCATGTCTGGTGTTTGGGGGTGAGTGCGATGCTCATGTCTGGAGTTTGGGGGAGGGTGTGATGCTCATGTCTGGAGTTTGGGGGAGGGTGTGATGCTCATGTCTGGAGCTTGGGGGTGTGGGGATGCTCATGTCTGGCGTTTGTGGTGTGTGTGATGCTCATGTCTGGTGTTTGGGGGGGATGCTCATGTCTGGAATTTGGGGGTGGGGGGATGCTCATGTCTGGAGTTTGCGGGGGAATGCTCATGTCTGGAGTTTGGGGGGATGCTTATGGCTGTTGTTCAGGGTGGGGGTGATGCTCATGGCTGGAGTTTGAGGCTGTGGGGGATGCTCATGTCTGGTGTTTGGGTGGGTGCTCATGGCTGGAGTTTGGGGGTGGGGGTGATGCTCATGTCTGGAGTTTGGGGGTGGGGGGCTGGTCATGTATGGAGTTTGGGGTTGGGGGGGATGGTCATGTCTGGAAATTGGGGGTGGGGGGGATGGACATGTCTGGAATTTGGGTGTGGGGTGGATGCTCATATCTGGAGCTTGGGGGTGTGGGGAATGCTCATGTCTGGAGTTTGGGGGTGAGGGCGATGCTCATGTCTGGAGTTTGGGGGTGAGGGCGATGCTCATGTCTGGAGTTTGGGGGTGAGGGCGATGCTCATGTCTGGAGTTTGGGGGTGAGGGCGATTCTCATGTCTGGTGTTTGGGGGTGAGGGCGGTGCTCATGTCTGGTGTTTGGGGGTGAGGGCGATGCTCATGTCTGGAGTTTGGGGGTGAGGGCGATGCCCATGTCTGGAGTTTGGGGGAGGGCGTGATGCTCATGTCTGGAGTTTGGGGGAGGGCGTGATGCTCATGTCTGGAGTTTGGGGGAGGGCGTGATGCTCATGTTTGGAGTTTGGGGGAGGGCGTGATGCTCATGTCTGGTGTTTGGGGGTGAGGGCGATGCTCATGTCTGGAGTTTGGGGGAGGGCGTGATGCTCATGTCTGGAGTTTGGGGGAGGGTGTGATGCTCATGTCTGGAGCTTGGGGGTGTGGGGATGCTCATGTCTGGCGTTTGTGGTGTGTGTGATGCTCATGTCTGGTGTTTGGGGGGGATGCTCATGTCTGGAATTTGGGGGTGGGGGGATGCTCATGTCTGGAGTTTGCGGGGGAATGCTCATGTCTGGAGTTTGGGGGGATGCTTATGGCTGTTGTTCAGGGTGGGGGTGATGCTCATGGCTGGAGTTTGAGGCTGTGGGGGATGCTCATGTCTGGTGTTTGGGTGGGTGCTCATGGCTGGAGTTTGGGGGTGGGGGTGATGCTCATGTCTGGAGTTTGGGGGTGGGGGGCTGGTCATGTATGGAGTTTGGGGTTGGGGGGGATGGTCATGTCTGGAGATTGGGGGTGGGGGGGATGGACATGTCTGGAGATTGGGGGTGGGGTGGATGGACATGTCTGGAGTTTGGGGGTGGGGGGGATGGACATGTCTGGAGTTTGGGGGTAGGGGGATGGACATGTCTGGAGTTGTGGGGTGGGGGGGATGGTCATGTCTGGAGTTGTGGGGTGGGGCGGGGATGGTCATGTCTGGAGTTGTGGGGTGGGGCGGGGATGGTCATGTCTGGAGTTGTGGGGTGGGGCGGGGATGGTCATGTCTGGAGTTGTGGGGTGGGGCGGGGATGGTCATGTCTGGAGTTGTGGGGTGGGGCGGGGATGGTCATGTCTGGAGTTGTGGGGTGGGGCGGGGATGGTCATGTCTGGAGTTGTGGGGTGGGGCGGGGATGGTCATGTCTGGAGTTGTGGGGTGGGGCGGGGATGGTCATGTCTGGAGTTGTGGGGTGGGGCGGGGATGGTCATGTCTGGAGTTGTGGGGTGGGGCGGGGATGGTCATGTCTGGAGTTGTGGGGTGGGGCGGGGATGGTCATGTCTGGAGTTGTGGGGTGGGGCGGGGATGGTCATGTCTGGAGTTGTGGGGTGGGGCGGGGATGGTCATGTCTGGAGTTGTGGGGTGGGGAGGGATGGTCATGTCTGGAGATTGGGGGTGGGGAGGGATGGTCATGTCTGGAGATTGGGGGTGGGGAGGGATGGTCATGTCTGGAGATTGGGGGTGGGGAGGGATGGTCATGTCTGGAGTTTGGGGGTGGGGAGGGATGGTCATGTCTGGAGTTTGGGGGTGGGGAGGGATGGTCATGTCTGGAGTTTGGGGGTGGGGAGGGATGGTCATGTCTGGAGTTTGGGGGTGGGGAGGGATGGTCATGTCTGGAGTTCGGGGGTGGGAGAGGGATGGCTATGTCTGGAGTTGGGGGTGGGTGTGGGTAGGGATGGTGTTGTCTGGAGTTTGGGCGTGTAGGGGATGCTCATGTCTGGAGTTTGTGGGGGGGGGGATGCTCATGTCTGGAGTTTGGGGGTGGGAGGGGGGATGGTCGTATCTCGAGTTGGGGGGGATGCTTATGTCTCGAGTTTGGGTGTGGGGTGGATGATCATATCTGGAGCTTGGGGGTGTGGGGAATGCTCATGTCTGGAGTTTGGGGGTGAGGGCGATGCTCATGTCTGGAGTTTGGGGGTGAGGGCGATGCTCATGTCTGGAGTTTGGGGGTGAGGGCGATTCTCATGTCTGGTGTTTGGGGGTGAGGGCGGTGCTCATGTCTGGTGTTTGGGGGTGAGGGCGATGCTCATGTCTGGAGTTTGGGGGTGAGGGCGATGCCCATGTTTGGAGTTTGGGGGAGGGCGTGATGCTCATGTCTGGTGTTTGGGGGTGAGTGCGATGCTCATGTCTGGAGTTTGGGGGAGGGCGTGATGCTCATGTCTGGAGTTTGGGGGAGGGTGTGATGCTCATGTCTGGAGCTTGGGGGTGTGGGGATGCTCATGTCTGGCGTTTGTGGTGTGTGTGATGCTCATGTCTGGTGTTTGGGGGGGATGCTCATGTCTGGAGTTTGGGGGGGATGCTCATGTCTGGAGTTTGAGGGGGAATGCTCATGTCTGGAGTTTGGGGGGATGCTTATGGCTGTTGTTCAGGGTGGGGGTGATGCTCATGGCTGGAGTTTGAGGCTGTGGGGGATGCTCATGTCTGGTGTTTGGGTGGGTGCTCATGGCTGGAGTTTGGGGGTGGGGGTGATGCTCATGTCTGGAGTTTGGGGGTGGGGGGCTGGTCATGTATGGAGTTTGGGGTTGGGGGGGATGGACATGTCTGGAATTTGGGTGTGGGGTGGATGCTCATATCTGGAGCTTGGGGGTGTGGGGAATGCTCATGTCTGGAGTTTGGGGGTGAGGGCGATGCTCATGTCTGGAGTTTGGGGGTGAGGGCGATGCTCATGTCTGGAGTTTGGGGGTGAGGGCGATGCTCATGTCTGGAGTTTGGGGGTGAGGGCGATTCTCATGTCTGGTGTTTGGGGGTGAGGGCGGTGCTCATGTCTGGTGTTTGGGGGTGAGGGCGATGCTCATGTCTGGAGTTTGGGGGTGAGGGCGATGCCCATGTCTGGAGTTTGGGGGAGGGCGTGATGCTCATGTCTGGAGTTTGGGGGAGGGTGTGATGCTCATGTCTGGAGCTTGGGGGTGTGGGGATGCTCATGTCTGGCGTTTGTGGTGTGTGTGATGCTCATGTCTGGTGTTTGGGGGGGATGCTCATGTCTGGAATTTGGGGGTGGGGGGATGCTCATGTCTGGAGTTTGCGGGGGAATGCTCATGTCTGGAGTTTGGGGGGATGCTTATGGCTGTTGTTCAGGGTGGGGGTGATGCTCATGGCTGGAGTTTGAGGCTGTGGGGGATGCTCATGTCTGGTGTTTGGGTGGGTGCTCATGGCTGGAGTTTGGGGGTGGGGGTGATGCTCATGTCTGGAGTTTGGGGGTGGGGGGCTGGTCATGTATGGAGTTTGGGGTTGGGGGGGATGGTCATGTCTGGAGATTGGGGGTGGGGGGGATGGACATGTCTGGAGATTGGGGGTGGGGTGGATGGACATGTCTGGAGTTTGGGGGTGGGGGGGATGGACATGTCTGGAGTTTGGGGGTAGGGGGATGGACATGTCTGGAGTTGTGGGGTGGGGGGGATGGTCATGTCTGGAGTTGTGGGGTGGGGCGGGGATGGTCATGTCTGGAGTTGTGGGGTGGGGCGGGGATGGTCATGTCTGGAGTTGTGGGGTGGGGCGGGGATGGTCATGTCTGGAGTTGTGGGGTGGGGCGGGGATGGTCATGTCTGGAGTTGTGGGGTGGGGCGGGGATGGTCATGTCTGGAGTTGTGGGGTGGGGCGGGGATGGTCATGTCTGGAGTTGTGGGGTGGGGCGGGGATGGTCATGTCTGGAGTTGTGGGGTGGGGCGGGGATGGTCATGTCTGGAGTTGTGGGGTGGGGCGGGGATGGTCATGTCTGGAGTTGTGGGGTGGGGCGGGGATGGTCATGTCTGGAGTTGTGGGGTGGGGCGGGGATGGTCATGTCTGGAGTTGTGGGGTGGGGCGGGGATGGTCATGTCTGGAGTTGTGGGGTGGGGCGGGGATGGTCATGTCTGGAGTTGTGGGGTGGGGCGGGGATGGTCATGTCTGGAGTTGTGGGGTGGGGCGGGGATGGTCATGTCTGGAGTTGTGGGGTGGGGCGGGGATGGTCATGTCTGGAGTTGTGGGGTGGGGCGGGGATGGTCATGTCTGGAGTTGTGGGGTGGGGCGGGGATGGTCATGTCTGGAGTTGTGGGGTGGGGCGGGGATGGTCATGTCTGGAGTTTGGGGGTGGTGGGGGGGTGGAGTTCAAGTCTGGAGTTTGGAGGTGGGGGGATGGTCATGTCTGGAGTTTGGGGGTGGGGTGGGAAGGTCATGTCTGGAGTTTGGGGGTGGGGGGAAAGTCATGTCTGGAGTTTGGGGGTGGGGGGTATGGTCATGTCTGGAGTTTGGGGGGTGGGGAGGATGGTCATGTCTGGAGTTTGGGGGTGGGGGGTGGACATGTCTGGAGTTTGGGGCTGGGGGGGTGGACATGTCTGGAGTTTGGGGGTGGGGGGGATGGTCATGTCTGGAGTTTGGGGGTGGGGGGGATGGTCATGTCTGGAGTTTGGGGGTGGGGGGGATGGTCATGTCTGGAGTTTGAGGGTGGCGGGGGAAGGTCATGTCTGGAGTTTGGGGGAGGGGGGTAGGTCATGTCTGGAGTTTGGGGGTGGGGGGGATGGTCATGTCTGGAGTTTGGGGGTGGGGGGGATGGTCATGTCTGGTGTTTGGGGGTGGGGGGGATGGTCATGTCTGGAGTTTGGGGGTGGAGGGGATGGTCATGTCTGGAGTTTGGGGGTGGGGGGGATGGTCATGTCTAGAGTTTGGGGGTGGGGGGATGGTCATTTCTGGAGTTTCGGGGTGGGGGGATGGTCATGTCTGGAGTTTGGGGGTGGGGGGGGAAGCTCATGTCTGGAGTTTGGGGGTGGTGGGGGAAGCTCATGTCTGGAGTTTGGGGGTTGTGGGGGAAGCTCATGTCTGGAGTTGTGGTGTGGGGTTTGGGGGGAAGCTCATGTCTGGAGTTGTGGGGTGCGGTGGGGTGGAGGGGGGAAGCTCATATCAGGAGTTTGGGGGTGGGGGGGGAAGCTCATGTCTGGAATTTTGGGGCGGAGCTCAAGTCTGGAGTTTGGGGGGGGGGATGGTCATGTCTGGAATTTGGGGGTGGGGGTGTTGGTCATGTTTGGAGTTTGGGGGTGGGGGGGATGGTCATGTCTGGAGTTTGGGGGTGGGGGGGATGGTCATGTCTGGAGTTTGGGGGTGGGGGGGATGGTCATGTCTGGAATTTGGGGGTGGGGGTGTTGGTCATGTTTGGAGTTTGGGGGTGGGGGGGATGGTCATGTCTGGAGTTTGGGAGTGGGGGGGGATGGTCATGTCTAGAGTTTGGGGGTGGGGGGGGATGGTCATGTCTGGAGTTTGGGAGTGGGGGGGATGGTCATGTCTGGAATTTGGGGGTGGGGGTGTTGGTCATGTTTGGAGTTTGGGGGTGGGGGGGATGGTCATGTCTGGAGTTTGGGAGTGGGGGGTATGGTCATGTCTAGAGTTTGGGGGTGGGGGGGGATGGTCATGTCTGGAGTTTCGGGGTGGGGGGGATGGTCATGTCTGGAGTTTGGGGGTGGGGGGGGAAGCTCATGTCTGGAGTTTGTGGGTGGGGGGGGAAGCTCATGTCTGGAGTTTGGGGGTGGGGGGGGAAGCTCATGTCTGGAGTTGTGGGGTGGGGTGTGGGGGGAAGCTCATGTCTGGAGTTGTGGGGTGCGGTGGGGTGGGGGGGGAAGCTCATATCTGGAGTTTGGGGGTGGGGGGGGGAAGCTCATGTCTGGAGTTTTGGGGGGGAGCTCAAGTCTGGAGTTTGGTGGGGGGGGAAGCTCATGTCTGGAGTTTGGGGGTGGGGTGGGGGGGGGCGGAAGCTCATGTCTGGAGTTTGGGGGTGGGGGGGATGGGGAAGCTCATGTCTGGAGTTTGGGGGTGGGGGTGTTGGTCATGTCTGGAGTTTGGGGGTGGGGGGGGATGGTCATGTCTGGAGTTTGGGGGTGGGGGGGGATGGTCATAGCTGGAGTTTGGGGGTGGGGGGGATGGTCATGTCTGGAGTTTGGGGGTGGGGGGGATGGTCATGTCTGGAGTTTGGGGGTGGGGGGGATGGTCATGTCTGGAGTTTGGGGGTGGGAGGGGGGATGGTCGTATCTCGAGTTGGGGGGGATGCTTATGTCTCCAGTTTGGGTGTGGGGTGGATGCTCATATCTGGAGCTTGGGGGTGAGGGCGATGCTCATGTCTGGAATTTGGGGGAGGGGGCGATGGTGATGTCTGGAGTTTGGGGGTGGGGGGGATGGTCAGGTCTGGAGTTTGGGGGGAGGGGGGGATGGTCATGTCTGGAGTTTGGGGGTGGGGGGGATGATCATGTCTGGAGTTTAAGGGTGGGGGGGGGTGGTCATGTCTGGAGATTTGGGGCTGGGGGGGATGGACATGTCTGGAGTTTGGGGGTGGGGGGGATGGACATGTCTGGAGTTTGGGTGTGGGTGGGATGGACATGTCTGGAGTTTGCGGGTGGGGGGATGGACATGTCTGGAGTTTGCGGGTGGGGTGGGGTGGGGGGGAAGCTCATGTCTGGAGTTTGGGGGTGGGGGGGGTGGGGAAGCTCATGTCTGGAGTTTGGCGGTGGGGAAGCTCATGGCTGGAGTTTGGGGGTGGGGGGGGGTGGGGAAGCTCATGTCTGGAGTTTGGGGGTGGTGTTGGGGGGAGCTCAAGTCTGGAGTTTGGAGGTGGGGGGATGGTCATGTCTGGAGTTTGGGGGGGGCGGTGGGAAGGTCATGTCTGGAGTTTGGGGGTGGGGGGAAAGTCATGTCTGGAGTTTGGGTGTGGGGGTGATGGTCATGTCTGGAGTTTGGGGGTGGGGGGGATGGTCATGTCTGGAGTTTGGGGGTGGGGGGGTGGACATGTCTGGAGTTTGGCGGTGGAGGGGATGGTCATGTCTGGAGTTTGGGGGTGGGGGGGATGGTCATGTCTGGAGTTTGGGGGTGGGAGGGATGGTCATGTCTGGAGTTTGAGGGTGGGGGGAAGGTCATGTCTGGAGTTTGGGGGAGGGGGGTAGGTCATGTCTGGAGTTTGGGGGAGGGGGGAAGGTCATGTCTGGAGTTTGGGGGTGGGGGGGATGGTCATGTCTGGAATTTGGGGGTGGGGGTGTTGGTCATGTCTGGAGTTTGGGGGTGGGGGGGATGGTCATGTCTGGAGTTTGGGGGTGGGGGGGGATGGTCATGTCTGGAGTTTGCGGGTGGGGTGGGGTGGGGGGGAAGCTCATGTCTGGAGTTTGGGGGTGGGGGGGGTGGGGAAGCTCATGTCTGGAGTTTGGGGGTGGGGGGGGGAAGCTCATGGCTGGAGTTTGGGGGTGGGGAAGCTCATGGCTGGAGTTTGGGGGTGGGGAAGCTCATGGCTGGAGTTTGGGGGTGGGGGGGGGGTGGGGAAGCTCATGTCTGGAGTTTGGGGGTGGTGTGGGGGGGAGCTCAAGTCTGGAGTTTGGAGGTGGGGGGATGGTCATGTCTGGAGTTTGGGGGGGGGTGGGAAGGTCATGTCTGGAATTTGGGGGTGGGGGGAAAGTCATGTCTGGAGTTTGGGGGTGGGGGTGATGGTCATGTCTGGAGTTTGGGGGTGGGGGGGATGGTCATGTCTGGAGTTTGGGGGTGGGGGGGTGGACATGTCTGGAGTTTGGGGGTGGGGGGGATGGTCATGTCTGGAGTTTGGGGGTGGGGGGGATGGTCATGTCTGGAGTTTGGGGGTGGGGGGGGTGGTCATGTCTGGAGTTTGAGGGTGGGGGGGAAGGTCATGTCTGGAGTTTGGGTGAGGGGGGTAGGTCATGTCTGGAGTTTGGGGGAGAGGGGAAGGTCATGTCTGGAGTTTGGGGGTGGGGGGGATGGTCATGTCTGGAATTTGGGGGTGGGGGTGTTGGTCATGTCTGGAGTTTGGGGGTGGGGGGGATGGTCATGTCTGGAGTTTGGCCGTGGGGGGGAAGGTCATGTCTGGAGTTTGGGGGTGGGGGGGGATGGTCATGTCTGGAGTTTCAGGGTGGGGGGGATGGTCATGTCTGGAGTTTGGGGGTGGGGGTGAAGCTCATATCTGGAGTTTGGCGTGGGGGGGAAGCTCATGTCTGGAGTTTGGGGGTGGGGGGTTGAAGCTCATGTCTGGAGTTTGGGGGTGGGGGGGGGAAGCTCATGTCTGGAGTTGTGGGGTGAGGCGTGGGGGGCAGCTCATGTCTGGAGTTGTGGGGTGCGGTGGGGTGGGGGGGGGAAGCTCATATCTGGAGTTTGGGGGTGGGGGGGGAAGCTCATGTCTGGAGTTTTGGGGGGGAGCTGAAGTCTGGAGTTTGGTGGGGGGGGAAGCTCATGTCTGGAGTTTGGGGCTGGGGTGGGGTGGGGTTGTGGAAGCTCATGTCTGGAGTTTGGGGGTGGGGGGTGGGGAAGCTCATGTCTGGAGTTTGGGGGTGTGGGGGTGGGGAAGCTCATGTCTGGAGTTTGTGGGTGGGGTGGATGTGGAAGCTCATGTCTGGAGTTTGGGGGTGGGGGTTTTGGTCATGTCTGGAGTTTGGGGGTGGGGGTGTTGGTCATGTCTGGAGTTTGGGGGTGGGGGGGATGGTCATGTCTGGAGTTTGGGGGTGGGGGGGGATGGTCATGTCTGGAGTTTGGGGGTGGGGGGCATGGTCATAGCTGGAGTTTGGGGGTGGGAGGGGGGATGGTCGTATCTCGAGTTGGGGGGATGCTTATGTCTCCAGTTTGGGTGTGGGGTGGATGCTCATATCTGGAGCTTGGGGGTGAGGGCGATGCTCATGTCTGGAGTTTGGGGGTGAGGGCGTGCTCATGTCTGGAGTTTGGGGGAGGGGGCGATGGTCATGTCTGGAGTTTGGGGGTGGGGGGGATGGTCATGTCTGGAGTTTGGGGGTGGGGGGGATGGTCATGTCTGGAGTTTGGGTGGAGGGGGGGATGGTCATGTCTGGAGTTTGGTGGTGGGGGGGGGATGGTCATGTCTGGAGTTTAAGGGTGGGGGGGTGGTCATGTCTGGAGATTTGGGGGTGGGGGGGATGGACATGTCTGGAGTTTGGGGGTGGGGGGGATGGACATGTCTGGAGTTTGGGGGTGGGGGGATGGACATGTCTGGAATTTGCGGGTGGGGGGTTTGACATGTCTGGTGTTTGCGGGTGGGGGGGATGGACATGTCTGGAGTTTGCGGGTGGGGGCGAAGCTCATGTCTGGAGTTTGGGGGTTTGGGGGGGAAGCTCATGTCTGGAGTTTCGGGGTGGAGGTGGGGAAGCTTATGTCTGGAGTTTGGGAGTGGGGGGGGAAGCTCATGTCTGGAGTTTGGGGGTGGTGGGGGGAAGCTCATGTCCGGAGTTTGTGGGTGGGGGTTGGGGAAGCTCATGTCTGGAGTTTGGGGGTGGGGGGGTGTGGGGAAGCTCATGGCTGGAGTTTGGGGGTGGGGAAGCTCATGGCTGGAGTTTGGGGGTGGGGAAGCTCATGGCTGGAGTTTGGGGGTGGGGAAGCTCATGGCTGGAGTTTGGGGGTGGGGGGGGGATGGTCATGCCTGGAGTTTGGGGGTGGGGTTGTTGATCATGTCTGGAGTTTGCGGGTGGGGTTGATGGACATGTCTGGAGTTTGCGGGTGGGGGTGATGGACATGTCTGGAGTTTGCGGGTGGGGGGGATGGACATGTCTGGAGTTTGCGGTTGGGGGGGATGGTCATGTCTGGAGTTTGTGGGTGGGGGGGGATGGACATGTCTGGAGTTTGGGGGTGGGGGGGATGGACATGTCTGGAGTTTGGGGGTGGGGGGGATGGTCATGTCTGGAGTTTGGGGGTGGGGGGGGGATGGACATGTCTGGAGTTTGGGGGTGGGGGGGATGGTCATGTCTGGAGTTTGGGGGTGGGAGGGGGGATGGTCGTATCTCGAGTTTGGGGGATGCTTATGTCTCCAGTTTGGGTGTGGGGTGGATGCTCATATCTGGAGCTTGGGGGTGAGGGCGATGCTCATGTCTGGAGTTTGGGGGTGAGGGCGATGCTCATGACTGGAGTTTGGGGGAGGGGGCGATGGTCATGTCTGGAGTTTGGGGGTGGGGGGGATGGTCATGTCTGGAGTTTGGGGGGAGGGGGGATGGTCATGTCTGGAGTTTGGGGGTGGGGGGGGATGGTCATGTCTGGAGTTTAAGGGTGGGGGGGGTGGTCATGTCTGGAGATTTGAGTGTGGGGGCGATGGACATGTCTGGAGTTTGGGGGTGGGGGGGATGGACATGTCTGGAGTTTGCGGGTGGGGGGTTGGACATGTCTGGAGTTTGCGGGTGGGGGGGATGGACATGTCTGGCATTTGCGGGTGGGGGCGAAGCTCATGTCTGGAGTTTTGGGGTGGGGGGAAGCTTATGTCTGGAGTTTGGGGGTGGAGGTGGGGAATCTTATGTCTGGAGTTTGAGGGTGGGGGGGAAGCTCATGTCTGGAGTTTGGGGTGGTGGGGCGAAGCTCATGTCTGGAGTTTGGGGGTGGGGTGGGGTGGGGGGGAGGGAAGCTCATGTCTGGAGTTTGGGGGTGGGGGGGGTGGGGAAGCTCATGTCTGGAGTTTGGGGGTGGGAGGTGTGGGGAAGCTCATGTCTGGAGTTTGGGGGTGGGGAAGCTCATGTCTGGAGTTTGGGGGTGGTGGGGGGGGGGGTGGAGCTCAAGTCTGGAGTATGGAGGTGGGGGGATGGTCATGGCTGGAGTTTGGGGGTGGGGTGGGAAGGTCATGTCTGGAGTTTGGGGGTGGGGGGATGGTCATGTCTGGAGTTTGGGGGGAGGGGGGGATGGTCATGTCTGGAGTTTGGGGGTGGGGGGGATGGTCATGTCTGGAGTTTGGGGGTGGCGGGGTGGACATGTTTGGAGTTTGGGGGTGGGGGGGATGGTCATGTCTGGAGTTTGGTGGTGGGGGGGATGGTCATGTCTGGAGTTTGGAGGTGGGGGGGATGGTCATGTCTGGAGTTTGAGGGTGGGGGGGAAGGTCATGTCTGGAGTTTGGGGAGGGGGGTCGGTCATGTCTGGAGTTTGCGGGAGGGGGGAAGGTCATGTCTGGAGTTTGGGGGTGGGGGGGATGTTCATGTCTGGTATTTGGGGGTGGGGGTGTTGGTCATGTCTGGAGTTTGGGGGTGGGGGGGATGGTCATGTCTGGAGTTTGTCGGTGGGGGGAATGGTCATGTCTGGAGTTTGGGGGTGGGGGGGATGGTCATGTCTGGAGTTTGGGGGTGGGGGTGAAGCTCATGTCTGGAGTTTGGGGGTGGGGGGGGATGGTCATGGCTGGAGTTTGGGGGTGGGGGTGAAGCTCATGGCTGGAGTTTGGGGGTGGGGGGGAAGCTCATGTCTGGAGTTGTGGGGTGGGGTAGGGGTGGGGAGGAAGCTCATGTCTGGAGTTGTGGGGTGCGGTGGGGTGGTGGGGGGAAGCTCATATCTGGAGTTTGGGGTTTGGGGGGGAAGCTCATGGCTGGAGTTTTGGGGGGGAGCTCAAGTCTGGAGTTTGGTGGGGGGGGAAGCTCATGTCTGGAGTTTGGGGGTGGGGGGTGGGGAAGCTCATGTCTGGAGTTTGGGGGTGGGGGGGTGGGGAAGCTCATGTCTGGAGTTTGGGGGTGGGGGGGATGGGGAAGCTCATGTCCGGAGTTTGGTGGTGGGGGTGTTGGTCATGTCTGGAGTTTGGGGGTGGGGGGGGATGGTCATGTCTGGAGTTTGGGGGTGGGGGGGATGGTCATGTCTGGAGTTTGGGGGTGGGAGGGGGGATGTTCGTATCTCGAGTTGGGGGGGATGCTTATGTCTCCAGTTTGGGTGTGGGGTGGATGCTCATATCTGGAGCTTGGGGGTGAGGGCGATGCTCATGTCTGGAGTTTGGGGGTGAGGGCGATGCTCATGACTGGAGTTTGGTGGAGGGGGCGATGGTCATGTCTGGAGTTTTGGGGGTGGGGGGATGGTCATGTCTGGAGTATGGGGGGAGGGGGGGATGGTCATGTCTGGAGTTTGGGGGTGGGGGGGGATTGTCATGTCTGGAGTTTAAGGGTGGGGGGGGGGTGGTCATGTCTGGAGATTTGGGGGTTGGGGGGATGGACATGTCTGGAGATTTGGGGGTGTGGGGGATGTACATGTCTGGAGTTTGGGGGTTGGGGGGATGGACATGTCTGGAGTTTGGGGGTGGGCGGGGATGGTCATGTCTGGAGTTTGGGGGTTGGAGGGGATGGTCATGTCTGGAGTTTGGTGGTGGGGGGGGAAGCTCATGTCTGGATTTTGGGGGTGGGGGGGGAAGCTCATGTCTGGAGTTTGGGGGTGGGGGGGAAGCTCATGTCTGGAGTTTGGGGGTGGAGGTGGGGAAGCTCATGTCTGGATTTTGGGGGTGGAGGGGGGAAGCTCATGTCTGGAGTTTGGGGGTGGTGGGGGGAAGCTCATGTCTGGAGTTTGGGGGTGGTGGGGGGAAGCTCATGTCTGGAGTTTGGGGGTGGTGGGGGCGGGAGCTCGTCTGGAGTTTGGAGGTGGGGGGATGGTCATGTCTGGAGTTTGGGGGTGGGGGGGATGGTCATGTCTGGAGTTTGGGGGTGGGGGGGATGGTCATGTCTGGAGTTTGGGGGTGGGGGGGATGGTCATGTCTGGAGTTTGGGGGTGGGGGGGATGGTCATGTCTGGAGTTTGGGAGTGGGGGGGATGGTCATGTCTGGAGTTTGAGGGTGGGGGGGCAGGTCATGTCTGGAGTTTGGGGGTGGGGGGGATGGTCATGTCTGGAGTTTGGGGGTGGGGGGATGGTCATGTCTGGAGTTTGGGAGTGGGGGGGATGGTCATGTCTGGAGTTTGAGGGTGGGGGGGAAGGTCATGTCTGGAGTTTGGGGGAGGGGGGTAGGTCATGTCTGGAGTTTGGGGGTGGGGGGGAAGGTCATGTCTGGAGTTTGGGGGTGGGGAGGATGGTCATGTCTGGAGTTTGGGGGGAGGGGGGTTGGTCATGTCTGGAGTTTGGGGGTGGGGGGGATGGTCATGTCTGGAGTTTGGGGGTGGAGGTGTTGGTCAAGTCTGGAGTTTGGGGGTGGAGGTGTTGGTCATGTCTGGAGTTTGGGGGTGGAGGTGTTGGTCATGTCTGGAGTTTGGGAGTGGGGGGGATGGTCATGTCTGGAGTTTGAGGGTGGGGGGGAAGGTCATGTCTGGAGTTTGGGGGAGGGGGGTAGGTCATGTCTGGAGTTTGGGGGTGGGGGGGAAGGTCATGTCTGGAGTTTGGGGGTGGGGAGGATGGTCATGTCTGGAGTTTGGGGGGAGGGGGGTTGGTCATGTCTGGAGTTTGGGGGTGGGGGGGATGTTCATGTCTGGAGTTTGGGGGTGGAGGTGTTGGTCAAGTCTGGAGTTTGGGGGTGGAGGTGTTGGTCATGTCTGGAGTTTGGGGGTGGAGGTGTTGGTCATGTCTGGAGTTTGGGGGTGGAGGTGTTGGTCATGTCTGGAGTTTGGGGGTGGGGTTGTTGGTCATGTCTGGAGTTTGGGTGTGGGCGGGGATGGTCATGTCTGGTGTTTCGGGGTGGGGGGAATGGTCATGTCTGGCGTTTGGGGGTGGCGAGGGGGATGGTCATGTCTGGCGTTTGGGGGTTGGGGGGATGGTCATGTCTGGAGTTTGGGGGTGGGCGGGGATGGTCATGTCTGGAGTTTGGGGGTTGGAGGGGATGGTCATGTCTGGAGTTTGGGGGTGGGGGGGCAAGCTCATGTCTGGTGTTTGGGGGTGGTGGGGGGGAAGCTCATGTCTGGAGTTTGGGGGTGGAGGTGGGGAAGCTCATGTCTGGAGTTTGGGGGTGGGGGGGGGAAGCTCATGTCTGGAGTTTGGGGGTGGTGGGGGCAAGCTCATGTCTGGAGTCTGGGGGTGGGGTGGGGTGGGTGGGGGGGGAAGCTCATGTCTGGAGTTTGGGGGTGGGGGGGTGGGGAAGCTCATGTCTGGAGTTTGGGGGTGGGGGGGTGGGGAAGCTCATGGCTGGAGTTTGGGGGTGGGGAAGCTCATGGCTGGAGTTTGGGGGTGGGGGGGTGGGGAAGCTCATGTCTGGAGTTTGGGGGTGGTGGGGGGGGAGCTCAAGTCTGGAGTTTGGGGGTGGGGGGAAAGTCATGTCTGGAGTTTGGGGGTGGGGGGGATGGTCATGTCTGGAGTTTGGGGGTGGGGGGGGTGGACATTTCTGGAGTTTGGGGGTGGGGGGGATGGTCATGTCTGGAGTTTGGGGGGAGGGGGGGGATGGTCATTTCTGGAGTTTGGGGGCGGTGGGGGATGGTCATGTCTGGAGTTTGGGGGAGGGGGGAAGGTCATGTCTGGAGTTTTGGGGTGAGGGGGATGGTCATGTCTGGAGTTTGGGGGTGGTGGGAAGGTCATGTCTGGAGTTTGGGTGTGGGGGGGATGGTCATGTCTGGAGTTTGGGGGTGGGGGGGGGGATGGTCATGTCTGGAGTTTGGGGGTGGGGGGGTTGGATGGTCATGTCTGGAGTTTGGGGGTGGTGGGAAGGTCATGTCTGGAGTTTGGGGGTGGGGAGGATGGTCGTGTCTACAGTTTGGGGGTGGGGGGGATGGTCATGTCTGGAATTTGGGGGTGGGGGTGTTGGTCATGTCTGGAGTTTGGGGGTGGGGGGTGATGGTCATGTCTGGAGTTTGGGGGTGGGGGGGATGGTCATGTCTGGAGTTGGGGGGGGGCGGTGAAGCTCATGTCTGGAGTTTGGGGGTGGGTGGGGGAAGCTCATGTCTGGAGTTTGGGGGTGGTGGGGGGAAGCTCATGTCTGGAGTTTGGGGGTGGGGGGGATGGTCATGTCTGGAGTTGGGGGGGGGCGGTGAAGCTCATGTCTGGAGTTTGGGGGTGGGGGAAGCTCATGTCTGGAGTTTGGGGGTGGTGGGGGGAAGCTCATGTCTGGAGTTTGGGGGTGGGGTGGGGTGGGGGGGAGAAGCTCATGTCTGGAGTTTGGGGGTGGGGGAGTGGGGAAGCTCATGTCTGGAGTTTGGGGGTGGGGGGTGTGGGGAAGCTCATGTCTGGAGTTTGGGGGTGGGGAAGCTCATGTCTGGAGTTTGGGGGTGGGGAACCTCATGGCTGGAGTTTGGGGGTGGGGAAGCTCATGGCTGGAGTTTGGGGGTGGGGGGGGTGGGGAAGCTCATGTCTGGAGTTTGGGGGTGGTGGGGGGGTGTGCTCAAGTCTGGAGTTTGGGGGTGGGGGGATGGTCATGTCTGGAGTTTGGGGGTGGGCGGGGATGGTCATGTCTGGAGTTTGGGGGTTGGAGGGGATGGTCATGTCTGGAGTTTGGGGGTGGGGGGGCAAGCTCATGTCTGGTGTTTGGGGGTGGGGGGGGGAAGCTCATGTCTGGAGTTTGGGGGTGGAGGTGGGGAAGCTCATGTCTGGAGTTTGGGGGTGGGGGGGGGAAGCTCATGTCTGGAGTTTGGGGGTGGTGGGGGCAAGCTCATGTCTGGAGTCTGGGGGTGGGGTGGGGTGGGTGGGGGGGGAAGATCATGTCTGGAGTTTGGGGGTGGGGGGGTGGGGAAGCTCATGTCTGGAGTTTGGGGGTGGGGGGGTGGGAAAGCTCATGGCTGGAGTTTGGGGGTGGGGAAGCTCATGGCTGGAGTTTGGGGGTGGGGGGGTGGGGAAGCTCATGTCTGGAGTTTGGGGGTGGTGGGGGGGAGCTCAAGTCTGGAGTTTGGGGGTGGGGGGAAAGTCATGTCTGGAGTTTGGGGGTGGGGGGGATGGTCATGTCTGGAGTTTGGGGGTGGGGGGGTGGACATTTCTGGAGTTTGGGGGTGGGGGGGATGGTCATGTCTGGAGTTTGGGGGGAGGGGGGGATGGTCATTTCTGGAGTTTGGGGGCGGTGGGGGATGGTCATGTCTGGAGTTTGGGGGTGGAGGTGTTGGTCATGTCTGGAGTTTGGGGGTGGAGGTGTTGGTCATGTCTGGAGTTTGGGGGTGGAGGTGTTGGTTATGTCTGGAGTTTGGGGGTGGAGGTGTTGGTCATGTCTGGAGTTTGGGGGTTGTGTTGTTGGTCATGTCTGGAGTTTGGGTGTGGGCGGGGATGGTCATGTCTGGAGTTTGGGTCTGGGGGGAATGGTCATGTCTGGCGTTTGGGGGTGGCAAGGGGGATGGTCATGTCTGGCGTTTGGGGGTTGGGGGGATGGTCATGTCTGGAGTTTGGGGGTGGGCGGGGATGGTCATGTCTGGAGTTTGGGGGTGGGGGGGGGGAAGCTCATGTCTGGAGTTTGGGGGTGGAGGTGGGGAAGCTCATGTCTGGAGTTTGGGGGTGGGGGGGGAAGCTCATGTCTGGAGTTTGGGGGTGGTGGGGGCAAGCTCATGTCTGGAGTTTGGGGGTGGGGTGGGGTGGGTGGGGGGGGGAAGCTCATGTCTGGAGATTGGGGGTGGGGGGGTGGGGAAGCTCATGTCTGGAGTTTGGGGGTGGGGGAGGTGGGGAAGCTCATGTCTGGAGTTTGGAGATGGGGAAGCTCATGGCTGGAGCTTGGGGGTGGGGAAGCTCATGGCTGGAGTTTGGGGGTGGGGGGGTGGGGAAGCTCATGTCTGGAGTTTGGGGGTGGTGGGGGGTGAGCTCAAGTCTGGAGTTTGGGGGTGGGGGGATGGTCATGTCTGGAGTTTGGGGGAGGGGGGAAGGTCATGTCTGGAGTTTTGGGGTGAGGGGGATGGTCATGTCTGGAGTTTGGGGGTGGGGGGGGGGATGGTCATGTCTGGAGTTTGGGGGTGGGGGGGTTGGATGGTCATGTCTGGAGTTTGGGGGTGGTGGGAAGGTCATGTCTGGAGTTTGGGGGTGGGGAGGATGGTCGTGTCTACAGTTTGGGGGTGGGGGGGATGGTCATGTCTGGAATTTGGGGGTGGGGGTGTTGGTCATGTCTGGAGTTTGGGGGTGGGGGTGATGGTCATGTCTGGAGTTTGGGGGTGGGGGGGATGGTCATGTCTGGAGTTGGGGGGGGGGTGGTGAAGCTCATGTCTGGAGTTTGGGGGTGGGTGGGGGAAGCTCATGTCTGGAGTTTGGGGGTGGTGGGGGGAAGCTCATGTCTGGAGTTTGGGGGTGGGGTGGGGTGGGGGGGAGAAGCTCATGTCTGGAGTTTGGGGGTGGGGGAGTGGGGAAGCTCATGTCTGGAGTTTGGGGGTGGGGGGTGGGGGAACCTCATGTCTGGAGTTTGGGGGTGGCGAAGCTCATGTCTGGAGTTTGGGGGTGGGGAACCTCATGGCTGGAGTTTGGGGGTGGGGAAGCTCATGGCTGGAGTTTGGGGGTGGGGGGGGTTGGGAAGCTCATGTCTGGAGTTTGGGGGTGGTGGGGGGGTGTGCTCAAGTCTGGAGTTTGGGGGTGGGGGGATGGTCATGTCTGGAGTTTGGGGGTGGGGTGGGAAGGTCATGTCTGGAATTTGGGGGTGGGGGGAAAGTCATGTCTGGAGTTTGGGGGTGGGGGGGATGGTCATGTCTGGAGTTTGGGGGTGGGGGGGATGGTCATGTTTGGGGGTGGGGGGGGTGGACATGTCTGGAGTTTGGGGGTGGGGGGGATGGTCATGTTTGGAGTTTGGTGGTGGGGGGGATGGTCATGTCTGGAGTTTGGGGGTGGGGGGGATGGTCATGTCTGGAGTTTGAGGGTGGGGGGGTCCGTCATGTCTGGAGTTTTGGGGAGGGGGGGAAGGTCATGTCTGGAGTTTGGGGGAGGGGGGGAAGGTCATGTCTGGAGTTTGGGGGTGGGGGGGATGGTCATGTCTGGAGTTTGGGGGTGGTAGGAAGGTCATGTCTGGAGTTTGGGGGTGGGGAGGATGGTCGTGTCTACAGTTTGGGGGTGGGGGGGGATGGTCATGTCTGGAATTTGGGGGTGGGGGTGTTGGTCATGTCTGGAGTTTGGGGGTGGGGGGGATGGTCATGTCTGGAGTTTGGGGCTGGGGGGCGGGATGGTCATGTCTGGAGTTTGGGGGTGGGGGGGTATGGTCATGTCTGGAGTTTGGGGGTGGGTGGGATGGTCATGTCTGGAGTTTGGGGGTGGGGGTGAAGCTCATGTCTGGAGTTTGGGTGTGGGGGGGGAAGCTCATGTCTGGAGTTGTGGGGTGGGGTGGGGGTGGGGCGGGGAAGCTCATGTCTGGAGTTGTGGGTTGCGGTGGGATGGGGGGGGAAGCTCATATCTGGAGTTTGGTGGGGGGGGGAAGCTCATGTCTGGAGTTTGGGGGTGAGGTGGGGAAGCTCATGTGTGGAGTTTGGGGGTGGGGTGGGGTGCGGGAGGGGAAGCTCATGTCTGGAGTTTGGGGGTGGGGGGGATGGGGAAGCTCATGTCTGGAGTTTGTGGGTGGGGGTGTTGGTCATGTCTGGAGTTTGGGGGTGGGGGGTGGGGAAGCTCATGTCTGGAGTTTGGGGGTGGGGGTGGGGAAGCTCATGTCTGGAGTTTGGGGGTGGGGGGGATGGGGAAGCTCATGTCTGGAGTTTGTGGGTGGGGGTGTTGGTCATGTCTGGAGTTTGGGGGTGGGGGTGTTGGTCATGTCTGGAGTTTGGGGGTGGGTGGGATGGTCATGTCTGGAGTTTGGGGGTGGGGGTGAAGCTCATGTCTGGAGTTTGGGTGTGGGGGGGGAAGCTCATGTCTGGAGTTGTGGGGTGGGGTGGGGGTGGGGCGGGGAAGCTCATGTCTGGAGTTGTGGGTTGCGGTGGGATGGGGGGGGAAGCTCATATCTGGAGTTTGGTGGGGGGGGGAAGCTCATGTCTGGAGTTTGGGCGTGGGGTGGGGAAGCTCATGTGTGGAGTTTGGGGGTGGGGTGGGGTGCGGGAGGGGAAGTTCATGTCTGGAGTTTGGGGGTGGGGGGGATGGGGAAGCTCATGTCTGGAGTTTGTGGGTGGGGGTGTTGGTCATGTCTGGAGTTTGGGGGTGGGGGGTGGGGAAGCTCATGTCTGGAGTTTGGGGGTGGGGGTGGGGAAGCTCATGTCTGGAGTTTGGGGGTGGGGGGGATGGGGAAGCTCATGTCTGGAGTTTGTGGGTGGGGGTGTTGGTCATGTCTGGAGTTTGGGGGTGGGGGTGTTGGTCATGTCTGGAGTTTGGGGGTGGGGGGGGATGGTCATGTCTGGAGTTTGCGGCTGGGGGAGGATGGTCATGTCTGGAGTTTGGGGGTGGGAGGGGGAATGGTCGTATCTCGAGTTGGGGGGGATGCTTATGTCTCCAGTTTGGGTGTGGGGTGGATGCTCATATCTGGAGCTTGGGGGTGAGGGCGATGCTCATGTCTGGAGTTTGGGGGTGAGGGCGATGCTCATGACTGGAGTTTGGGGGAGGGCGTGATGCTCATGTCTGGAGTTTGGGGGAGGGCGTGATGCTCATGTCTGGAGTTTGGGGGAGGGCGTGATGCTCATGTCTGGAGTTTGGGGGTGGGCGTGATGCTCATTTCTGGAGTTTGGGGTGGGCGTGATGCTCATGTCTGGAGTTTGGGGTGGGCGTGATGCTCATGTCTGGAGTTTGAGGGTGGGGGGGGGACGGTCATGTCTGGAGTTTGGGGGTGGGGGCGACGGTCATGTCTGGAGTTTGGGGGTGGGGGTTGCCTATGTCTGGAGTTTTAGGGTAGGATGCTCATTTAAGACAGGGATGAGGACAATTATTTTTTGAGGTTTTTGAGTCTTTGCAACTCTCTTAAAAGGTGATGGAAGCAGAGTCTTTGAATATTTTTAAGGCAGAGCTGGATAAATTCTTGATTAACAAAGGGGTGAAATGTTAGTGTGGGTGGACAGGAATTTGGGGTTGAGATTACATGCAGATCAGCCATGATCTTTTGAATAGCGGGCATTCTCTTGGGGCTGAGTGGCCTACTCCTACTCCTAACTTGTATGTTCCATTGATGGCATTATGCTGGAGGTGTTGGAAGCATGACCCTGCTGCTCATTGGCATCCTTAACCCTGGCCCCAGGTAGGCAAAATACCATGCTGATCAGACAGTCTGTAACGTGGAGAGAATTAAGGGGAGATAATGGTGTAGTGGTATTGTTGCTGGACTAGTAATCCAGAGACCCAGTGTAATGTTCTAGGGAACTACTGAGGAACAGCAGCACAGAACAGAGAGTGCACCAACCAGAGAGAACCCTTCCAATTCAAAGAGATTCTATAGATCGACTGGGGAGAAAGGTAAGAGAGTACAATTTAATCTGGGTGAGGGACTAAGGCTTCGCCCTGCATAGTTCCCTTATAAAATGTATAGAGAGATGCTCATGGCTATTTCTAAAAAATACAAAATGGACAAAGACCACAAATGGCTGAATTTATATGTGTCTGTGACCCCAAACAAAAGGAGCAACCTGGCAGTATTGAAGAAACTTGCACCTCATTATCTCTGATGAGCCACTAAGAAACACCATAACACTTCACAACCCTGTGGGCTGCACAGACCAAATTCAAAGAGAGCTATAAAAGGCCATCTGCATTTCATAACCCAGGCTGGCCAACAGGGTTCTGCTCATCTGCTGAGACAAAGGGCCCTGCAACCTTCCTTTCAATTCTTAATGGCTGAGAAATTTAACAATCTCAGGGACCCAGAGGAAGGATACACACCTTTTGTCAAAGACAATGTGAACAAGTGTGAGTCATGTGACATGGACCTCCAGTTCCTGAAACCAGTAATATTGCGTTGCTGTACTACAAAGTCAGTCTCCCATTTTCCCATCTGACCAGCAGCCTCACAGACAAGGTGCTCTGGCCCAGGCTGGTCACCTGGCCCCATCTACACTGCTTCCACTTGGAAATTCTGTACCATCGCCCACAAGACTGATTCAACTCTGCATGCCTGTGTCATCGTGTGAAGTCAACATCACTGGAAATGTGAATTAACCAGCATCAGTTTTCAGCTCACCAACCTCCATGAAGAAATACCTCATTAGACTTTGATTCTGGACTCTGGAGCGCACATGAAACAATATTTCTTTCCTGTGTCGTCTCTTTGCATTGTAATTCTTTCTTTTCTCTATCCCTCTTTTTCCAATCTGAAGGTGAGGGGGATGTTGCAAACCTTCTTTCGTGCTTTGAGTAAGCAATCGGGGATGAATGAAGAAATGCTGCCATGTCATTTCGAATCGACAGTTCATTTCAGGTCCAGGAAAATTGAAACATCTTCTCAGTATCTTGGCCCACAATGAGAAAACTGAACAATTTAAAGAACAGACCATCTTATTGAGTTTTCTTTGAAGTCTCCACATGATTTTAATATTCCCTAGCGTGCCGCAGTAACTGCCATGTAAACATAGGTATGAACAAGAAATGAAGCTAGCCGTTTCACACTGCTGCAAAGCAGTAGCAACACGGATAGTATTTTCCACCTACAGGATGCGGCTGTCAAGCCAAAAAGACATTCTGCCCAAAACACAAATGAATTTCCGTGCCAGTGTGATGCCAGGTACGTAGGCCGTGGTCTCAACAACTGGAGATCTTATCAAACAGCGAGTCTCTCTGGCTGTTCATAACAGGCAAACGACTGACACAGTGGTTAGACACAGAAGGCAAAAAGAAAGCCAGACCAGGGGCAAGCTGACGGGACAGATGGGGGTGAAACCGAAGAGAGAGAGAGAGAGAGAGACAAGGAAGATGGAAACTGAGACGTGGAGAGACAGACTGGAGGGCGCAACAGGAGGGAAGGCAGCAGGCAGGAGTTAGGGAGGGAGAGAGAGAGAGATAGTGGGGAGTCAGGCAAGGAGAGACAGAGAAAAAAACCAAGAAGGAGTCATACTTGGTGGGGAGCCAGAGAAAGAGGCGCAGATAGATGGGACGAATCAGGCAGGTGGGAAACAAAGAAAGGGAGGCAGAACGGTGGAGACGGACTGGATAAACAGATATGGGAAACAGCCGGAGGGATTAGAGAGAGACCTGGGAATGGGGCAGAAAGAGAGAATCAGACAGAGTCAACTGAGGAGACAGACAGGAAGCAAAGGCAAATGGGGGAGATGGATGGGTGACACAGAGAGAGAGAGAGACAGACAGACAGATGTAAGATGTACCAGAGTGAGTGAGAATGATGGAGGGAGACAAAGAGAGAAGTATTGGAGAGAGCGATAGATGGAGAGATAAGCAGGAGGTATATGATGGGGAGCCAGGCAGAGAATAGACAAAGCCAGGGAAGATCAGGGGCAGTTGAAAGACAGGCAAGGAAAGGGCAGAGAGGGAAGTGCATAGTGGTGAAAGATGGATACACCAGTGAGGAAAGGGCAGAGAGGGAAGTGCATAGTGGTGAAAGATGGATACACTAGTGAGGAAAGGGCAGAGAGGGAAGTGCATAGTGGTGAAAGATGGATACACTAGTGAGGAAAGGGCAGAGAGGGAAGTGCATAGTGGTGAAAGATGGATACACCAGTGAGGAAAGGGCAGAGAGGGAAGTGCATAGTGGTGAAAGATGGATACACCAGTGAGGAAAGGGCAGAGAGGGAAGTGCATAGTGGTGAAAGATGGATACACTAGTGAGGAAAGGGCAGAGAGGGAAGTGCATAGTGGTGAAAGATGGATACACTAGTGAGGAAAGGGCAGAGAGGGAAGTGCATAGTGGTGAAAGATGGATACACCAGTGAGGGAAAGGGCAGAGAGGGAAGTGCATAGTGGTGAAAGATGGATACACTAGTGAGGAAAGGGCAGAGAGGGAAGTGCATAGTGGTGAAAGATGGATACACTAGTGAGGAAAGGGCAGAGAGGTAAGTGCATAGTGGTGAAAGATGGATACACCAGTGAGGAAAGGGCAGAGAGGGAAGTGCATAGTGGTGAAAGATGGATACACTAGTGAGGAAAGGGCAGAGAGGGAAGTGCATAGTGGTGAAAGATGGATACACCAGTGAGGAAAGGGCAGAGAGGGAAGTGCATAGTGGTGAAAGATGGATACACTAGTGAGGAAAGGGCAGAGAGGGAAGTGCATAGTGGTGAAAGATGGATACATCAGTGAGGAAAGGGCAGAGAGGGAAGTGCATAGTGGTGAAAGATGGATACACTAGTGAGGAAAGGGCAGAGAGGGAAGTGCATAGAGGTGAAAGATGGATACATCAGTGAGGAAAGGGCAGAGAGGGAAGTGCATAGTGGTGAAAGATGGATACACTAGTGAGGAAAGGGCAGAGAGGGAAGTGCATAGTGGTGAAAGATGGATACACTAGTGAGGAAAGGGCAGAGAGGGAAGTGCATAGTGGTGAAAGATGGATACACCAGTGAGGAAAGGGCAGAGAGGGAAGTGCATAGTGGTGAAAGATGGATACACCAGTGAGGAAAGGGCAGAGAGGGAAGTGCATAGTGGTGAAAGATGGATACACTAGTGAGGAAAGGGCAGAGAGGGAAGTGCATAGTGGTGAAAGATGGATACACTAGTGAGGAAAGGGCAGAGAGGGAAGTGCATAGTGGTGAAAGATGGATACACCAGTGAGGAAAGGGCAGAGAGGGAAGTGCATAGTGGTGAAAGATGGATACACCAGTGAGGAAAGGGCAGAGAGGGAAGTGCATAGTGGTGAAAGATGGATACACCAGTGAGGAAAGGGCAGAGAGGGAAGTGCATAGTGGTGAAAGATGGATACACCAGTGAGGAAAGGGCAGAGAGGGAAGTGCATAGTGGTGAAAGATGGATACACCAGTGAGGAAAGGGCAGAGAGGGAAGTGCATAGTGGTGAAAGATGGATACACCAGTGAGGAAAGGGCAGAGAGGGAAGTGCATAGTGGTGAAAGATGGATACACCAGTGAGGAAAGGGCAGAGAGGGAAGTGCATAGTGGTGAAAGATGGATACACCAGTGAGGAAAGGGCAGAGAGGGAAGTGCATAGTGGTGAAAGATGGATACACTAGTGAGGAAAGGGCAGAGAGGGAAGTGCATAGTGGTGAAAGATGGATACACCAGTGAGGAAAGGTGCAGAGCAAAAGAGGCAGATGTGACGGGGGAAGAGAGAATGAGGCACAGACATGGCAGACCGATGGGGGATGGGATACATCAAGAGAGAAATATGGGAGATAAACATGGCTCAGATAAGAGAACATAGACAGAGAGAGGCAGCGGGAGAGAAAAATGAGGTGGACAGAGAGACAAATTGGCAAGACAGCAAAAAACAAAGGCCAGAATCACAGCATAGAAGAGGCCCTTCTGCCCATCAAGTCTGCACTGACACGTGAGAAACACCTGACCTACCGACCTAATCTCAATTACTAGCACTTGGTCCAGATCCTTGAATGTTATGACGTGCCAAGTGCTCATCCAAGTACCTTTAAAGGATGTGAGGCACCTCGCCCCTTCCCAGGCAGCGCATTCCAGACTGTCACCACCGTCTGGGTAAAAACATTTTTCCTCACATCCCCCTAAACCTCCTGCCCCTCACCTTGAACTTATGCCCCCTTGTGTCTGACCCTTCAACTAAGAGGAACAGCTGCTCCCTATCCATCCTCTCCTTGCCCCTCATAATCTTGTACACCACGATCAGGTCGCCCCTCAGTCTTCTCTGCTCCAACGAAAACAACCCAAGTCTATCCAACCTCTCTTCATAACTTAAACGTTTAATCCCAGGCAACATCCTGGTGAATCTCCTCTGCACCCCCTCCAGTGCAATCACATCCATCCTATAATGTGGCGACCAGAACTGCACACAGTACTCCAGCTGTGGCCTCACCAAGGTTCTATACAACTCCAACATGACATCCCTACTTTTGTATCTATGCCTCGATTGATAAAGGCAAGTGTCCCATATGCCTTCTTCACCACCCCCCTAACATGCCCCTCCGCCTTCAGAGATCTATGGACAGACACAGCAAGGCCCCTTTGTTCCTCAGAACTTCCTAGTGTCAAGCCGTTCATTGAATACTTCCTTGTCAAATTACTCCTTCTGAAGTGTATCACCTCACACTTTACAGGGTTAAATTCCATCTGCCACTTAACTGCCCATTTGACCATCCCGTCTGTATCTTTCTATAGCCCAGGACACTCAACCTCACTGTTAACCACCTGGCCAAGCTATGTGTCATCCACAAACTTATTAATCCTACCCCCAACATAGTGATCTACGTCAATTATATAAATGATGAATAATAGGAGACCCAGCACAGATCCCTGTGGTATGCCACTGAACACTGGCTTCCAGTCACTAAAGCATCCTTCTGTCATCACCCTCTGTCTCCAACAATGAAGCCAATTTTGAATCCACCTTATCAAATTACCCTGTATCCCATGTGCATTTGCCTTCTTTATAAGTCTCCCATGTGGGACCTTGTCAAAGGCTTTGCTGAAATCCATATAAACTACATCAACTGCACTACCCTCATCTACACACCTGGACACCTCCTCAAAAAATTCAATCAAATTTGTTAGGCATGACCTCCCTCTGACAAAGCTATGCTGACTATCGCTGATCAAACCTTGCCTCTCCAAGTGGAGGTAGATTCTCTCCTTAAGAATTTTCTCCAATAGTTTCCCTGCCAATGACGTGAGACTCACCGGTCTGTAGTTTCCTGGCTTATCTCTGAAACCCTTCTCAAGTAGCGGAACCACATTAGCTGTTCTCCAGTCCTCTGGCACCTTCCCCGTGGCCAGAGAGGAATTAAAAATTTGGGTCAGAGCCCCTGCGATCTCCTCCCTTGCCTCCCTCAGTAGTCTGGGACACAAATCATCCAGATGTGGACATCTGTCCACTTTTAAGCCTGACAACACCTCCAATACCATGTCACTCCCTAGAAACTAACCAGAGAACAGGCCATCCTAGACTGGGTATTGTGGAATGAGAAAGGAATAATTGACAATCTCGTTGTGCGAGGCCCCTTGCGAGCGACCATATGATAGAATTCTTCATCGAGATGGACAGTGCCGAAATTGATTCCGAGATGAGGGTCCTGAACCCTAAAAAAGGAAACTACGCTGGTATAAGATGCGACTTGTCTATGATGGATTGAGAAACGTTACTTAAATGGATGACAGTGGAAAGGCAATGGCAAACATTCACAGAGCGCATGGGTGAACTGCAACAATTGTTTATTCCTGTCTGGCACAAAAGTTAAACAGGAAAGGTGGCCAAACCAGGGCTTACAAGGGATATTAGAGATAGTATTAGATCCAAGGAAGAGGCATACAATTTTGCCAGAACAAACAACAGACCTGAGGATTGGGAGCAGTTTAGAATTCAGCAAAGGAGGACCACGGGATTGATTAAGAAGGGGAACATAGAGTACGAGAGTAAGCTTGCGGGGAACATAAAAACTGACAGTAAAAGTTTCTATAGGTATGTGAAGAGAAGAAGATTGGTGAAGACAAATGTAAGTCCCCGACAGTCAAAAACAGGGAAATTTATGAGGAATCAAGAAATGGCTGACCAACTAAATACATACCTTGGCTCTGTCTTCACAGAAGGAGGACACAAATAATATACCAGAAATGTTGGGGAACACAGGATTTAATGAGAGGGTGGAACTGAAAGAAAGCAGTGTGAGTAGGGAAATGGTGTTGGAGAAATTGATGGGATTGAAGGCTGATAAATCCCCAGAAGGTAAACCTTCTGAGATCCTATAGACTCTGGAACAGTGCCTACAGATTGGAGGGCAGCTAATGTAACCCCACTATTTAAAGGAGGAGGAGAGAAAACAGGGAATTATAGACCAGTCAGCCTGACATCAGTAGTGGGGAAAATTCTAAAGTCAATATAAAAGATTTTATAGCTGAGCACTTGGAAAACAGTGGCAGAATCAGACAGAGTCAGCATGGATTCATGAAAAGGAAATCATGCTTGACAAATCTTCTGGAATTTTTCGAGAATGTAACTAGTAGAGGTGATGAGGGGGAGCCAATGGATGTGTTTTATTTTGACTTCCAGAAGGCTTTCAACAAAGCCCCACAAAGGAGATTAGTGTGTAAAATTAAAGTGCATGGGATTGGGGGTAGTGTATTGAGATGGATAGAAAACAGGTTCGCAGACAGGAAGCAAAGAGTAGGAATAAACGGCTATTCTTCTAAATGGCAGGCAGTGACTAGTGGGGTACTGCAGGGATCGATGCTGGGATCCTAGCTATTCACAATATATATTAATGATTTAGATGAGGGAGCTAAATGTAATTGCTCCAGATTTGCAGATGACACAAAGCTGGGCTGGAGGGTGAGCTGTGAGGAGGATGCAGAGATGCTTCAGTGTGATTTGGACAAGCTGAGTGAGTGGGCAAATGCATGGCAGATGCAGTATAATGTTGATAAATGTGAGGTTATTCACTTTGGTAGCAAAAACAGGAAGGCAGATTATCTGAATGGCTATAAATTGAGAGAGAGGAATATGAAACGAGACCTGGGTGTCCTCATACACCAGTCACTGAAGGTAAGCATGCAGGTGCAGCAGGAGGTAAAGAAGGCAAATGGTATGTTGGCCTTCATAGCCAGAGGATTCGAGTACAGGAACAGGAATGTCTTGCTGCAATTGTACAGGGTGTTGGTGAGACCACACTTGGAATATTGTGTGCAGTTTTGGACTCCTTATCTGAGGAAGGATGTTCTTGCTATCGAGGGAGTGCAGCGAATGTTTACCAGACTGATTCCTGGGATGGCTGGACTGACATATGAGGAGTGATTGTGTAGTTTAGGATTATATTCACTGGAGTTCAGAAGAATGAGGGGGGATTCTCATAGAAACGTATAAAATTCTAACAGGGCTAGACATGGCAGATTCAGGAAGGATGTTCCAGATGGTGGGGGAGTCCAGAACCAGGGGTCACAGTCTGAGGATATGGGGTAGACCATTTAGGACTGAGATGAGGAGAAATTTCTTCACCCAGAGAGTGGTGAGCCTGTGGCATTCATTAACACAGAAAGTAGTTGAGGCCAAAATATTGTATGTTTTGAAGAAGGAGTTAGATATAGCTCTCGAGGCAAAAAGGATCAAAGGGTATGGGGAGAAAGCAGGAGCAGGCTTTTGAGTTGGATGATCAGCCATGATCATAATGAACGGTGGAGCAGGCTCAAAGGGCTGAATGGCCTCCTCCTGCTCCTAGTTTCTATGTTTCAATGAAATCACCCCTCACTCTTCTGAACTCCAGTTTTAACCCAGTCTGACCAACCTTTCCTCAAGAGACAGCCTGTACATTCCAGGTATCAATCTAGTAAACCTCCTCTGAACTGCTTCCAACCCATTTACATCCTTCCTTAAAATGGAGAACGAAACTGCACACAATATTTGAGGTGCAGTCTCACCAATGTCCTGTACAACAGAAGCATAACATCCTTACTTCTGTGTTATATTCCTCTCCTAATAAAGGATAGCAACCAGTAGCCTTCTTAATTACTTGCTTTGCCTGCATACTAACTTTTTGTGACTCACAGTTATGTGGAAAATTGCCCAGGCATATCCTGTACACAAAAAACAGGACAAATCCAACTCGGCCAATTACCTCTCCATCAGTCTACTCTTGATCAATAGTAAAGTAATGGAAGGGGTCGGCAACAGTGCGATCAAGCAGCACTTGCTTAGCTGTAACCTGCACAATGATGCCCAGTTTGAGTTCCGCCAGGGCCACTCAACTCCTGACCTGATTCCAGCCTTGATTCAAACATGGACAAAGGAGCTGAACTCGAGGTGAAGTGAAAGTGACTCCCCTTGACATCAAGGCCACATTTGACAGTGTGTTACACCAAGGACCCCTAGCAAAACTGGAGTCAATGGGAATCAGGGGGAAACTCTCCACTGGTTGGAGTCATGCCTAGCACAAAAGAAGATGGTTGTGGTTGCTGTAGATCAGTCATCTCAGCTCCAGGACATCACTGCAGGAGTTTCTCAGGATAGTGTCCGCGGACCAACCACCTTCAGCTGCTTCATCAATGACCTTCCTTCCATGATAAGGCCAGAAGTGGGGATGTTTGCTGACGATTGCACAATGTTCAGCACCTTTCACGATAATGGAACAGTCCACGTCCAAATGCAGGAAGACCAGGATAATATCCAGACTTGGGCTGACAAGTGGCAAGTAACACTCACACCATACAAGTGACAGGAAATGACATCGCCAACAAGAGAGAATCTAATCACTTGACGGTCAATGGCATTACATTCACGTAACCCCCCCTCTCAATGTCCTTGGAGTGCCGGGGAGGGGGTGGGAGGGTTACCATTGACCAGAAACTGAACTGGACTAGCCATATAAATACGATGGCTACAAGAGCAGGTCAGAAGCTGGGAATCCTGTGACGAGTAACTCACCTTCTGACACCTCAATGCCTGTCCACCATCTACAAGGTACAAGTCAGGAGTGTGATGGAATGCTCCCTGGAGGAGTGCAGCTCCCAGGACACCCAAGAAGCTTGACACCATCCAGGACAAAGCAGCCCACTTGAATGGCACCATTCACTCCCTCCACCACTGACACACAGTAGCAGCTGTGTGTACCATCTACAAGGTGCACTGCAGGAACACACCAAGGCTCCTTCAACAGCACCTTCCAAGCACACAGTCATTGCCATCTAGATGGACAATGGCAGCAGATAGATAGGAACACCACCAGCTGGAAGTTCCCCTCCAAGTCACTCACCATCCTGACTTGGAAAAGCCACCATTTCCTCACTGTCACTGGGTCAAAATCCTGGAACTCCCTTCCTAACAGCACTGTGGGTGCACATATACCACATGGAATACAGCATTTCAAGAAGGCAGCTCATCACCACCTTCTCAAGGGAAATTAGGGATGGGTAATAAATACTGGCCCAGCACCGGCTAATTGGCTAAAGGGCCAGGGAGATTGACAGGCCAGTGACAAGCTCAGTGGGCAGGAATTGGGGGGAGTGGGGGATGGTCATATTTGGGGTTTGGGGATGCTCAAGTCTGGAGTTTGGGGGTGTGGGGGATGGTCATGTCTGGCGTTTGGTGGGGGGGGGTGGTCATGTCTGGAGTTTGGGGGTGGGGGTGGGGGGGATGGTCATGTCTGGAGTTTGGGGGTGGGGGCATAGTATTGTCTGGAGTTTGGGGGAGGGGGGATGGTCATGTCTGGAGTTTGGGAGTGGGGGGGATCGTCATGTCTGGAGTTTGGGGGTGGGGGGGATGGTCATGTTTGGAGTTTGGGGGTGGGGGGATGGTAATGTCTGGAGTTTGGGGGTGGGGGGATGGTAATGTCTGGAGTTTGGGGGTGGGGGGATGGTAATGTCTTGAGTTTGGGGGTGGGGCGATGGTAATGTCTGGAGTTTGGGGGTGGGGGGATGGTAATGTCTGGAGTTTGGGGGTGGGGGGATGGTAATGTCTTGAGTTTGGGGGTGGGGCGATGGTAATGTCTGGAGTTTGGGGGTAGGGGAGGGATGCTCATGTCTGGAGTTTGGAGGGGGATACTCAAGTCTGGAGTTTGGAGGGGAATGCTCATGTCTGGAGTTTGGGGGTGTGGGGGGTGATGCTCATGTCTGGAGTTTGGAGGTGTGGGGGATGCTCATGTCTGGAGTTTGGAGGGGGATACTCATGTCTGGAGTTTCGGGGTGGTGGATGCTCATGTCTGGAGTTTGGGGGGGATGCTCATGTTTAGAGTTTGAGGTGGGGGGATGTTCATGTCTGGAGTTTGGGGGTGGGGGGGATGCTCATGTCTGGAGTTTGGGGGTGGGGGGGATGCTCATGTCTGGAGTTTGGGGGTGGGGGGGATGGTCATGTCTGGAGTTTGGGGGTGGGGGGATGGTCATGTCTGGAGTTTGGGGGTGGGGGGGATGCTCATGTCTGGAGTTTGGGGGTGGGGGGATGGTCATGTCTGGAGTTTGGGGGTGGGGGGATGGTCATGTCTGGAGTTTGGGGGTGGGGGGATGGTCATGTCTGGAGTTTGGGGGTGGGGGGATGGTCATGTCTGGAGTTTGGGGGTGGGGGGATGGTCATGTCTGGAGTTTGGGGGTGGGGGGATGGTCATGTCTGGAGTTTGGGGGTGGGGGGATGCTCTTGTCTGGAGCTTGGGGGGGATGCTCATGTCTGGAGCTTGGGGGTGTGGGGGAGGGATGCTCATGTCTGGAGTTGGGAGGGGGATACTCAAGTCTGGCGTTTGGAGGGGAATGCTCATGTCTGGAGTTTGGGGGTGTGGCAGGATGATGCTCATGTCTGGAGTTTGGGGGTGGGGGGATGGTCATGTCTGGAGTTTGGGGGTAGGGGAGGGATGCTCATGTCTGGAGTTTGGAGGGGGATACTCAAGTCTGGAGTTTGGAGGGGAATGCTCATGTCTGGAGTTTGGGGGTGTGGGGGATGCTCATGTCTGGAGTTTGGAGGGGGATACTCATGTCTGGAGTTTGAAGGGGATGCCTATGTCTGGTGTTTGGGGATTTGGGGATGCGGGAGGTTCTGGGGGTGGGGGTGTGGGTGATTCCGGCTGGGTGGGGATGTGGGAGAGTCTGAGGGTTGGGGGTGTGGTAAAGTCCGCGGTGTTAGGGTTGTGGGGTAGTCTGGGGGTGGGTTGGGAGTGGGGCTGTGGATGTCTCTAGGTCTGCTGGGGGTGGCGTTGTCCGGAGGTTATGGGGGGGTGGGGGAGGCATGTTGTGGGTGTCCGGAGGTTGGGGGAGGTGGAGGTTGAGGTTGGGGGCGCCCGGAGGTTGGGAGCAGGGTTGTAGGTGTCCTGGTCAGTGGGGGTTGAGGTGTCCCGGTGGGTGAGAGTTGGAGTACCTGAAGGTTGGGGGGAGAGTGGAGATTTGGGGGGGTCTCGGCGTTGTGTACGGGTGAGGAGTTGGAGGTGTCCGGGTGGATGTGGTGTTTGGAATAGAGGGTTGGGGGTGTCCTGGGGGCTGGAGGTTGGGTAGGCAGTGTCTGGAGGTCGAGGGGCAGGGGTGGTGGGTTTGGGGGTACCTGGGGTTCGGGACAATGGGAATTGTTGTTCGGTTGTTGGGGGCAAGGAGTTGGGTGCCCAGAGGTCGAGGGGTAGTGGTTGGTGGTGTCGGGGGGTAGGGGGTGGTGGTGTCCGGAGGTCGGGGGGGTAGGGGATGGTAGCGTCCGGAGGTCGGGGGGTAGGGGATGGTGGCGTCCAGAGGTCAGGGGGTAGGGGATGGTGGCGTCCGGAGGTCGGGGGGTAGGGGATGGTGGCGCCCGGAGTTCGGGGGGTAGGGGATGGTGGTGCCCGGAGGTCGGGGGGTAGGGGATGGTGGTGCCCGGAGGTCGGGGGGTAGGGGATGGTGGTGTCCGGAGGTCAGGGGTTAGGGAATGTTGGTGTCCAGATTTCAGGGGGTAGGGGATGGTTGTGTCCAGAGGTCGGGGGGTAGGGGATGGTTGTGTCCGGAGGTCAGGGGGTAGGGGATGGTGGTGTCCGGATCTCGGGGGTTAGGGGATGGTGGTGTCCGGAGGTCGGGGGGGTAGGGGATGGTGGTGTCCAGATA
Source organism: Carcharodon carcharias (assembly GCF_017639515.1). Classification (NCBI taxonomy): domain Eukaryota; kingdom Metazoa; phylum Chordata; class Chondrichthyes; order Lamniformes; family Lamnidae; genus Carcharodon; species Carcharodon carcharias. Next base: position 137,119,583 of record NC_054481.1, read on the forward strand.
TCCGGGAGTAGGGGATGGTGGTGTCCGGAGGTTGGGGGGTAGGGGATGGTGGTGTCTGGAGGTCGGGGGAAGGGGATGTTGGTGTCCAGAAGTCGGGGTTAGGGGATGGTGGTGTCCAGATATCGGGGGGTAGGGGATGGTGGTGTCTGGAGGTCGGGGGGTAGGGGATGGTGGTGTCCAGATATCGGGGGGTAGGGGATGGTGGTGTCCAGATATCGGGGGGTAGGGGATGGTGGTGTCCAGAAGTCGGGGTAGGGGATGGTGGTGTCCAGAAGTCGGGGTTAGGGGATGGTGGTGTCCGGAGGTCGGGGGGTAGGGGATGGTGGTGTCCAGAAGTCGGGGTTAGGGGATGGTGGTGTCCGGAGGTCGGGGGGGTAGGGGGTGGTGGTGTCCAGATATCGGGGGGTAGGGGATGGTGGTGTCCGGAGGTCGGGGCGTAGGGGATAGTGGTGTCCAGATGTTGGGGGGTAGGGGTTGTTGGTGTCCAGAGGTCGGGGGTAGGGGATGGTGGTGTCCAGAAGTCGGGGTAGGGGATGGTGGTGTCCGAAGGTCGGGGGGTAGGGGATGGTGGTGTCCGGAGGTTGGGGGTAGGGGATGGTGGTGTCCAGATGTCGGGGGGGTAGGGGATGGTGGTGTCCGGAGGTCGGGGGGTAGGGGATGGTGGTGTCCAGATGTTGGGGGGTAGGGGATGGTGGTGTCCAGAAGTCGGGGTAAGGGATGGTGGTGTCCGGAGGTCGGGGGTTAGGGGATGGTGGTGTCCGGAGTTCGGGGGGTAGGGGATAGTGGTGTCCGGAGTTGGGGAATTTGGATCCTGGTTGGGGTAGCTGGAGATCAAGGGTGGGGCTTAGCGGCCGGCAATGTCTGGAGAGAGGGGGTGTGGCTGGCAGTTGGGGCTATCCGGAGATAGTGAGGGAATTTTCAGGGGGTATGGTTCTGGAGGTCAGGAGGGGGTTGTGAGATCCAGAGGTTGGTGGGGTTAGGGTTTAGTGGTCAGCTGGTGGTGGGGTTTGGGTGTGTCCAGAGGTCAGGGATTGGGGATCAGAGGAGGTAGCGGGTGTTGGGGGCTCTGGGTGGGTGTGTGGTTTGGGGTTGTTTGCATGTGAGTCGGGGGTGTCTGGATGGGGTGCTGGTGTTAGGGGTGTCCAGGGTGGGAGGCGGTTGGGGGTCTATGTGGTGGGCGGGTGGTGGAGGTGCCTGGGCAGGGGAGGGGGCTGGGTTTGAGAGTGTCTCAAGGGATAAGGGTCAGGCCCCTGGGGGGGCTGTTTCCATGTGGGGGTCGTTGTCTGGTTTGGGGGTGTCTGGGTGGAGGGGGTTGGGTGTTGGAGGTCAAGGTATCTGGGGGGTATTGGGTGTGTCTGGGGGATGGGGGGTATTGGGGGTGTCTGGGAGGTATTGGGGTGTCTAGGGAATGGGGCTATTGGGGATGTCTGGGGAGTGGGTATTGGGGGCGTCTGGGGGGTATTGGGTGTCTCTGGGGGATGGGCGTATTGGAGGTGGCTGGGGGATATTGGGGGTGTCTGCAGCCTATTGGGGTCTCGGGGATGGGGGGTATTGGGGGTGTCAGGATGTCTGGGGGCTATTGGAGGTGTCTGGGAAATGGAGGGTATTGGGGTTGTCTGGGGGCTATTGGGGGTGTCTGGGGGGTATTGGGGTTGTCTGGGGGGTATTGGGGGTGTCTGGGGCATGGTGGGTATTGGGGGTAACTGGGGGATAGGAGGGCATTTGGGGTGTCTGGAGGTTATTGGGTGTGTCTGGGGGAAAGGGGCTATTGGGGGTGTCTGGAGGATGGGGGTATTGGCAGTGTCTGGCGTGTTGGGGATGTTTGGGGTTGTCTGGGGGTATTGGGAGTGTCTGGGGGGTTTTGGTGGTGACTTGGGGATGGGGTGTATTGGGGGTATCTGGGGGATAGGGGGTTATTGGTGGTGTCTGGGGGATGGGAGCTTTTGGGTTGTCTGGGGGATTGGGGAGAATTGGGGGTGTCTGGGGGGATGGGGTACTGGGGGTGTCTGGGGGGTATTGGGGGATTGGCAGTGTCTGGAGGGATGAGGGTTGGGCGCCAGGGGAGGGTGTTTGGGGTTCTGTGTTTCCACATGGGGGTGGTTTTCTGGGCTGGGCGTGACCGGTGCTGGGATTTGGGTTTGCCCAGGACTGGGGATTGGGGGTGTCTGGGTGAGCGGTGTTGCCTGAAGAGGATTGGGGTTGTCTGGGTGGGTGGGGATTGCCTGTGGGGGATTGGGGTTGTCTGGGTGGGTGGGGTTTGCCTGTGGGGGATTGGGGGTGTCTGGGTGGGTGGAGTTTACATGTGGGGATTTGTGGGATTGGGGGTGTCTGTGGGGATTTGGTTGCGTCTGGGGTGGGTGGGGGGTGACTGAGGGGCTTTGGGAGATTGGGGGTGTTTGGGTGGGTGGGGGTGCCTGTGGGGCTTTGGGAGATTGGGGGTGTCTGGCTGGGTGGGGGTTGCCTGTGGGGCTTTGGGAGATTGGGAGTGTCTGGGTGGGTGGGGGTTGCCTGAGGGGATTTGGGGGATTGGGGGTGTCTGGGTGGGTGGGAGGTGCCTGTTGGGATTTGGGGGATTGGGTGTGTCTGGGTGTCTGGGGTGGTGCCTGTGGGGATTGGGGGTGTCTGGGTGGGCGGGGGTTCCCTCTGGGGATTTGGGTGGGGGTTCCCTCGGGGGATTTGGGGGGTGGGTGGGGGTTCCCTGCGGGGATTTGCGGGATTGGGGCTGTCTGGGCCTCCAGATGTCCCCACCCACCCCGACCTCCAGAGACCCCCGGGTGTTGATGTTGCCCGTGGTGGGTGGGGGTTGGCAGGGTCTGGAGTTCAGGGGGTTTGGGTGTGTCCGGAGGTCGATGGGTGGTCCACAGGTGGGGGGTGGTTGGGTTGTGCTAGAGGGTTTGGGGCTGCCTGCTTGGGGATGGGGATTGCGGGTGTCCGGGTGGGTCGGGGTTGAGGGTGTACAGGGTTTGGGGGTGGGGCTTTGGGGTGACCGGAACACATGGGAGGGTTTGAGGGTGTCCGGAGATCGGGTGGGTGTTGGGGCCGGGAGTGTCCATTGGTCAGGGAGGCGTTCGATGTGTCCAGTGGTCGGGGATGGGCTTGGCAGCTTGGGGTGACTGGAGGTAGGTGGGGGTGGGCATGGACAGGGGTAGGGGCTGTCCAGAAGCCGGGGGGGGGTGGGGGGGAGTGAGGGTTTGGGGGGTGTGTGGATGTCAGGGGGGGCAGCAGGGAATTGTGGGTGTCTGGGGGAGGTTGGGGTGTCCAGAGGTCAGGAGTTAGGTGGGGGGTAGTTTGGGGGGGTTGTCCAGGGAGTGAGGATTTTGGTGGGGTGGGGGGCAGCCCAGGTGCAGGTGGAGGTTGGGATTGTCTGGGGGAGATGGTGGTTAGGGGTGTCTGGAAGTTTGGGGGGTGGTGGGGACTTTGGGTGTAGGGTTTGGGGGGTCAAGAGGTCAGGAAAGTGGGGTTTTGGGATGTCTGGAGGTCGGGGGCTTGGGGGTTTAGAGTGTCTGGGGGTCGGGGGTGGCCGAAGGTCGGGTAGGGTGGAGGTCAGGGGGCGGCTGCATAATTCTTAGTTGCAGAGGGATCTGGCTGTTCTAGTACATGAATCACAAAAAGTTAGTATGCAGGCACAGCAAATAATTCAGAAGGCTACTGGAATGCTATCCTTTATTATGAATGGAATATATCAGAAAAGTAAGGACGTTATGCTTCAGTTATACAGGGCATTGGTGAGACTGCACCTCGAATACTGTGTGCAGTTTTGGTCTCCTTATTTAAGGATGGATGTAAATGGATTGGAGGCAGTTCAGAGGAGGTTTACTAGATTAATATCTGGAATGCATGGGCTGTCTCTTGAGGAAAGGTTGGTCAGACTGGGTTAAAACTGGAGTTCAGAAGAGTGAGTGGTGATTTCATTGAAACATAGAAACTAGGAGCAGGAATAGGCCATTCAGCCCTTTGAGCCTGCTCCACCGTTCATTATGATCATGGCTGATCATCCAACTCAAAAGCCTGCTCCCGCTTTCTCCCCATATCCTTTGATCCCTTTCGCCCCAAGAGCTATATCTAACTTCTTATTGAAAACATACAATGTTTCGGCCTCAACTACTTTCTGTGGTAGCGAATTCCACAGGCTCACCACTCTCTGGGTGAAGAAATTTCTCCTCATCTCAGTCCTAAATGGTCTACCCCATATCCTCAGACTGTGACCCCTGGTTCTGGGTTCCCCCCACCATCAGGATCATCCTTCCTGCATCTACCCTGTCTATCCCTGTTAGAATTTTATATGTTTCTATGAGATCCCCCCTCATTCTTCTGAACTCCAGTGAATATAATCATAACCGACTCAATCTCTCCTCATATGTCAGTCCCGCTATCCCAGGAGTCAGTCTGGTAAACCTTTGCTGCACTCCCCCTATAGCAAGAACAGGCTTCCTCAGATAAGGAGTCCAAAACTGCACAAAATATCCCAGGTGTGATCTCACCAAGGCCCTGTATAATTGCAGAAAGACATCCCTGCTCCTGTACTCCAATCCTCTCGCTATGAAGGCCAACATACCTTCTTTACCGCCTGCTGCACCTGGATGCTTACCTTCCATAACTGGTGTATGAGGACACCCAGGTCTCATTGCACATTCCCCTCTCTCAATTTATAGCCATTCAGATAATAATCTGCCTTCCTGTTTTTGATACCAAAGTGGATAACCTCACATTATACTGCATCTGCCTTACATTTGCCCACTCACTCAGCTTGTCCAAATCACACTGAAGCATCTCTGCATCCTCCTCACAGCTCACCCTCCCACCCAGCTTTGTGTCATCTGCAAATGTGAAGATATTACATTTAGCTCCCTCATCTAAATCAATAATATATATTGTGAATAGCTGGGGTCCCAGCACCGATCCCTGCGGTACCCCACTAGTCACTGCCTGCCATTCGGAAAAAGACCCGTTTGTTCCTACTCTTTGTCTCCTGTCTGTTAGCCAGTTTTCTATCCATCTCAATACACTACCCACAATCCAATGTGCTTAAATTTTCACACTAATTTCTTATGTGGGACTTTGTTAAAAGCCTTCTGAAAGTCCAAATAAACCACATCCACTGGCTCCCCCTCATCAACTCTACTAGTTACATTCTTGAAAAATTCCAGTTGATTTGTCAAGCATGATTTCCCTTTCATAAATTCATGCTGACTCTGTCCGATTCTGCCACTGTTTTCCAAGTGCTCAGCTATTAAATCTTCTAAAATGGACTCTAGAATTTTCCCTACTACCGACGTCAGGCTGACTGGTCTATAATTCCCTGTTTTATCTCTACCTCCCTTTTTAAATAGTGGGGTTACATTAGCTACCCTCCAATCTGTAGGAACTGTTCCAGAGTCTATAGAATCTCGGAAGCTGACCGCCAATGCATCCACTATTTCTAGGGCCATTTCCTTAAGTATTCTGGAATATAGATTATTAGGCCCTAGGGATTTATCCGCCTTCAATCCCATCAATTTCTCCAAAACCATTTCCCTACCAATACCGATTTCTTTCAAATCCTCCCTCTTACAAAACTCTGTGTTCCCCAACATTTCTGGTATGTTATTAGTGTCCTCCTTTGTAAAGACAGAGCCAAAGTATGTATTTAGTTGGTCAGCCATTTCTTTGTTCCCCATTCTAAATTCCGCTGTTTTTGAATGTCGGGGACCTACATTTGTCTTCACCAATCTTTTTCTCTTCACATACCCATAGAAACTTTTACAGTCAGTTTTTATGTGCCTCGCAATCTTACTCTTGTACTCTATTTTTCTCTTCTTAATCAATCCCTTGGTCCTCCTTTGCTGAATTCTAAACTACTCCCAAACTTCAGGTCTGTTGTTTTCTCTGGCCAATTTGTATGCCTGTTCCTTGGATGTAATACTCTCTCTAATATCCCTTGTAAGCCATGGTGCGGCCACATTTCCAATTTTAGGTTTGTGCCAGACAGGAAAAGACAATTGTTGAAGTTCACCCATGCGCTCTTTGAATGTTTGCCATTGCTTATCCACCATCATCCCTTTAAGTAACGTTTCCCAATCCATCATAGCCAACTCACATTTCATAGCACCGTAGTTTCCTTTATTAAGATTCAGGACCCTCATCTCAGAATCAACTACGTCACTCTCCATCTTGATGAAGAATTCTATCATATTATGGTCGCTCATCCCCAAGGGGCCTTGCACAACTAGATTGCCAATTATTCCTCTCTCATTACACAATACCCAGTCTAGGTTGGCCTGTTCTCTAAAATTGGCATAGGGTAAATAAGATTAAAGAAACTAATGCATGGTTCAAAGACTGGTGTGGGAGAAGTGGGGTTTGTGGGGCACTGGCACAGTGTTTGGGAAAGTAGGAACTGTACCGTTGGAGTGGTCTACACCTGAACTGTGCGGGGCAGGTGTCCTTGTGAACTGCCTAACTAAGGAAGTAGAGAGGACTTTAAACTGAATAGTACAGGCAAGGGATCAAATTTGGGAAGATGTGGTAAAATAAAGAGTAGAGACAAGGCAAGAGAGACAGCAATTAATTTGGGAAATAATAAACAGGCTGTGAAAGGTAGGGACACAGAGTACAATTCTCAAGAGTAAATCAGCAGAAAAGGCTAGATGCTCCAAAAATAGTCAAAACTAAAGGCTCCTTATCTAAACACAAAACAGATGAACTGACAGCGCAAATAGAAATAAATAAGTCTGATCTGATAGAAATCACAGAGACATGGCTACAGGATGACATGGATTGGGACCTGAATATTGAAGTGTCCGTGACATTGAGGGAGGACAGAAAATGAGGAAATGGTTGAGAGGTGGTTCTGTTAATTAATGATGGTATTAGCACATTAGAGAGAGATGACCTAACTTCAGGAGTCCAGGGTGTAGAAATGGTTTGGGTTGAGATGAGGAATGATAAAGGCAAGAAGTCACTTGTGCTAGTGGTGTACAGGGTCCCTAATTATAACTACACCGTGGACAGAGTATAAAAAAAGAGATAATGGGAGTTTGCCAGAAAGATACAACAATAATCAAAGGGGATTTTAATCTACATATGGACTGAAAAATCAGATGGGCAAAGGTAGCGTCGATGAGGAGTTTATAGAATGTTTTCAGCATAGTTTCTTAGAACAGTACATCCTGGTGCCAACCAGACAGCAGGCTATACTAGACCTGGTATTGAACAATGAGATAGGACTAATTGATAACCTCCTAGTGAAGGCACCCCTAGCTAGCAGTGATCATAGTGTGATTGAATTTTACATTCATTTTGAGGGAGAAATGAGTGCATCCAAGACTAGTATTTTAAACTTAAATAAGGGCAATTTTGAGGGCACAAAAGCAGAGCTTGCTAAAGTAAGCTGGAAAATGAGGTTAAGGAATAGGTCAATAGAAGTTCAGTGGCAGACATTTAAAGGGATATTTCAGAATATATACATTCCAATGGGAAAGGAAAATTCTCATTCCCCAAAGGGGAGGGCCCACCTCTGAGGTTAACTAAAAAAATTTAAAGACAGTTTCAAACTGAAAGAAAAAGCATATAGTTATGCAAAGATGGGCGGTAGGTCAGAAGATTGGAAAGAATATAAAGAACAGCAAATAATGACAAAAAGGTTAATAAGTAGGAACAAATTAGAGTATGAGAGAAAGCTATCTAGTAATATAAAGATGACTGGTAAGAGTTTCTATAGACATTTAAATAGGAAAAGAGTTAACAAAGTGAGCATTTCCTATACAAAGTGCATCTGGGGAATTGATAGTGGAAAGGAGGGAGATGGCAGACTAATTAAACAGGTATTTTGCTTTGGCCTTCACTGTAAAGGACACAAGTAACATCCTGGAAATAGCTGTAAATCAGGAAGTGGAATGGATGGAGGAGCTCGGGAAAATTATAATCACACAGTAAGTGGTATGGGCAAATTGTTGGGGCTGCGGGGCTGACAAATCCCCAGGTCCAAATGGACTTCACCCTAACGTCTTGAAAGAAGTGGCTAGTGAGATAGTTGATGCACTAGTTTCAATTTTCCAAAGTTCCCTAGGTTCGGGGAAGGTTCCATTAGATTGGAAAATAGCAAATATATCTCCTTTATTCAAAAAGAGAGGGAGACAGAAAGAAGGAAACTATAAGCCAGTCAGCCTAACATCTGTCATAGGGAAAACGTTAGATGCTATTATTAAAGATGTTATAGCAGGGCACTTAGAAAAAAAATCAAGGCAATCAGAGTCAACATGGTTTTGTAAAATGCAAATCATGTTTCACCAACTTATCGGAGTTTTTTGAAGGAGTCACATGTACTGTGGATAAAGGGAACAGGTGGATGTCCTGTACTTAGATTTTCAGAAGACATTTAACAAAGTGCCAAAGGTTATTGCAGAAAATTAAAGCTCAAGGAGTAGGGGGAAACATATTGGCATAGATAGAAGATTGGTTAGCTAACAGGAAGAAGAGAGTTGGCATAAATGGGTCTTTTTCTGGTGAGCAGGATGTGAGGAGCGGTGTGCCACAGGGATCAGTGCTGGGGCCTCAACATTTTACAATTTATATAAATGCCTTGGATGAAGGGAACGAAGGAATGGTGGCTAAATTTGCTGATGACATAAAGATAGGTAGAAAAATAAATTGTGAAGAGGATGTAAGGAAGCTACAAATTTAAGTGAGTGAGCAAAGATCTGGCAAATGGAGTATAATGTGGACAAATGTGAAATTGTTCATTTTGGCAGGAAGAATAACAAAGGAGCTTATTATCTAAATGGTGAGAGATTTCAGAACTCTGAGATTCAGAGGGATCTGGGTGTCCTAATGAATGAATCACAAAAGGTTAGTCTGCAGGTACAGCAGGTAAAGCTAATAGAATGTTATCATTTATTGTGAGGGGAATTGATTACAAAAGTCAGAAGGTTATGCTGCAGTTGTACAGGGCATTGGTGAGACCACATCTGGAATATTGTGTATAGCACTGGTCTCTTATTTAAAGAAAGATGTAAAAGCGTTAGAAGCTGTTCAGAGTTGGTTTACTAGACTAACACCAGGATTGGGGGGTGGTTGTCTTATGAAGAAAGGCTGGACAGGTTAGGCTTGTACACACTGAAATTCAGAGTAAGAGGCCACTTAATTGAGACCTTTAAGATCCTGAGGAGACTTGACAGGGTGGATGTGGAGAGGATGTTTCCTCTTGTGGGAAAATCTAGAACTAGGGGTCACTGCTTAAAAATAAGGGGACACATTTAAGACAGATGAGCAGATTTTTTTTCTTTGAAGGTTGTGAGTCTTTGGAATTCTCTTCCTCAAAAGGCGATGGAAGCAGAGTCTTTGAATATTTTTAGGACAGAGTTAGATAGATTCTTGATTAACAAGGGGGTGAAAGTTTATTGTGTGTAGGCAGGAATATGGGGTTGAGGTTACATTCAGATCAACTATGATCTTATTGAATGGTGGAGCAGGCTCAAGAGCCAAGTGGCCTACTCCTGCTCCTAACTTGTATGTTCGTATGTCTGCTGTCACAGACTGATGAGCATCTGCAACCAGTTCGAGCTGGGCTTGGCAGCCAAGTAATTCATGGCAGGTGTGAGATCATGTTGTTTGGGAATTGAACTGACCCTTCTTTTGTCCTACTCACCAGCAGGTCAAGACTACCTAAAGATGCTGGGGATGTTGTCTGGAGGGGTCAGAACATATGTCAAAAGGTGCATGTAGTCATGGTAAAACAGAAATTGATCAATAGAAAGCGGTGGGGGTAGAGAAGGGAAATGAAGCAATGACAATGAAAATTGGATAAGGAAGGAACTGAAGATAGTTTGGAGGAAGTGTCAATGGGAAAATGGAGCATCACCACCTCCATTTGTAACACAAAAATAAAATTAAACAAACCCAAGGCTGAGGGTCAGATGTGAAACTGGTGAATTGGATGTTGAGTCCAGAGGCTGTAAAGAACCAATGTTTTTTTTTAATTTGTTCATGGGATGTGGGTGTCGCTGGCTAGGCCAGCATTTATTGCCCTGTTCAGAGGGCATTTAAGAGTCAACCACATTGCTGTGGGTCTGGAGTCACATGTAGGCCAGGTAAGGGCAGCAGATTTCCATCCCTATAGGATGGAACATAGGACATCGGTGAACCAGATGGGTTTTTACAACAATTGGCACTGGATTTGTGCTCATCACCAGACCTTTAATTCCAGATTTTTATTCAATTTAAATTTCACTATTTGCTGTGGTGGGATTTGAACATTGGTCCCTCAGTGAATTACCCTGGGTCTTACAGGAATACTAGTCCAGTGATAATACCAAACTATGCCACCACCTCCCCCATTGAAAGATGATCTGCTGCTCCCTGATGTTACGCTGAGCTTCAGTGGGTCAGTGCAGGAGGCCCAGGACACAGTTGGAGTGGAGACCAGAATTAAAATGACAGGAGATTGGGAGCTCAGGGTCAGGCCCACACACTGAATTGGATGGGTCTGCAAAGTGGGCATCCAACCTGCATTTTCTCTCCCCCAATGTAAGGGAGACAGTGCTGAAAGCAGCAAATACAGTTGCTAAACTGAAAGAAGCACAAGGCCGTCACTTTATCACCTGGGAGGAGTGTTTAGGATCCTGGACAGTGAGAAATAAGGAGGTAAAAGGGCAGGTGTGGCATCTCCTATTTACCTTTCATTTACTCTATCTTTCCTGTCGACCTTAAAACTTGGTAGATTTAATTCCCAGTCCTGACCATCTTGTGGCCATGTCTCCATAATGGGTAGCGTGTCATACCCTCCAAGTTAAATATGTGCCTGCAACTAACTGAACTTGTACTTTATATTCTGTGATTTCTACACACTACCCCTCACCTCTGTTCTTACATATTTCTTATCTTTTTGTCTTCATTTCATTTCTTTACATCTTGTATTTTCCTTTCATCTGTCCAGTTGGAATGCCTGCCCCCATCTACACTGTTTCTCCTGGAACTTCCAAACTTCAATACCATCGCCGACAAGACTAATTCATCTCTGCAAGCCTGTCTCATTGTAGAATTCAATTCTACTGGAAACATGAATTATCCAGCATCAGCTCAGCCTGCCGACCTCTGTGAAGGAATTCACCACTGAGCTTTTGATTCTGGGCTCATGTGAAACAATAATTCTTTGCTCTGTGCTCTTTGCCCTGTAAATCAATCTTTCTCTATCCCTCATTTATTGTATGAATGCACAGGGAGCCACATAGTGACACCCTCTCCCACGTTTTGAGTGTGTGCAAATAAACTAATGCTCTGAGTTCACCCTTCCTCTGGGGTTATTAATAGAAACTGGATCACACCAAAGCTGAGGGCTTGGGAAATACACCACTGCTTATAAAGGAGAAAATCAAAATCAAAACAGCTTTCTGTTTATGGACGGGTGGTGAGGAGAAAGCAGGGCTGTTTAAATTCAATGCCTTCCTGTCGGTAACACTACGATTCTGAGAACCACATTTCAGGAACAATATCAAAGCCTTGGATTGGATTCAGAGGAAATTTACCAGGATGATGCCAGGAATGAGGGTTATCTTTTACATGGAGAGTTGGAGAAATGTGGATTGTTCTCTTTAGAATAGGGAAGGTGAAGAGCAGGCAGGGCAGAGGGATTCAGAGTGGAGCGGTTTTCATGGAAGATGCAGAAGCGTCAAGCGAATAGCAAGTGTAGGCAGCGATTTCAAGTAATTGGCAAAAGAACGGGAGGGGAAGTGAAAAAAAAAACAGTGGGTTGTTAAAATCTGGGTGCACAACATTAAGGAGTAATGGAAGCAGATTTCAGAGAAATTTCAAGTGGCCAGGTCAGTGGGGCACATGTGTGGGCAGGGACAGTGGGGTGTGGGTTGGGGTCAGTGGGGTGTGGGTTGGGGTCAGTGGGGTGTGGGTTGGGGTCAGTGGTGTGTGGGCTGGGTCAGTGGGGTGTGGGTTGGGGTCAGTGGGGTGTGGGTTGGGGTCAGTGGGGTGTGGGTTGGGGTCAGTGGGGTGTGGGTTGGGGTCAGTGGGGTGTGGGTTGGGGTCAGTGGGGTGTGGGCTGGGTCAGTGGGGTGTGGGTTGGGGTCAGTGGGGTGTGGGTTGGGGTCAGTGGGGTGTGGGTTGGGGTCAGTGGGGTGTGGGTTGGGGTCAGTGGGGTGTTTGCTGGGTCAGTGGGGTGTGGGTTGAGGTCAGTGGGGTGTGGGTTGGGGTCAGTGGGGTGTGGGTTGGGGTCAGTGGGGTGTGGGTTGGGGTCAGTGGGGTGTGGGCTGGTTCAGTGGGGTGTGGGTTGGGGTCAGTGGGGTGTGGGTTGGGGTCAGTGGGGTGTGGGTTGGGGTCAGTGGGGTGTAAGCTGGGTCAGTGGGGTGTGAGCTGGGTCAGTGGGGTGTGGGTTGGGGTCAGTGGGGTGTGGGTTGGGGTCAGTGGGGTGTGGGTTGGGGTCAGTGGGGTGTGGGTTGGGGTCAGTGGGGTGTGGGTTGGGGTCAGTGGGGTGTGGGTTGGGGTCAGTGGGGTGTGGGTTGGGGTCAGTGGGGTGTGGGTTGGGGTCAGTGGGGTGTGGGCTGGGTCAGTGGGGTGTGGGTTGGGGTCAGTGGGGTGTGGGTTGGGGTCAGTGGGGTGTGGGCTGGGTCAGTGGCGTGTGGGTTGAGGTCAGTGGGGTGTGTGTTCGGGTCAGTGGGGTGTGGGTTGGGGTCAGTGGGGTGTGGGTTGGGGTCAGTGGGGTGTGGGTTGGGGTCAGTGGGGTGTAAGCTGGGTCAGTGGGGTGTGAGCTGGGTCAGTGGGGTGTGGGTTGGGGTCAGTGGGGTGTGGGTTGGGGTCAGTGGGGTGTGGGTTGGGGTCAGTGGGTTGGGGTCAGTGGGGTGTGGGTTGGGGTCAGTGGGGTGTGGGTTGGGGTCAGTGGGTTGGGGTCAGTGGGGTGTGGGTTGGGGTCAGTGGGGTGTGGGTTGGGGTCAGTGGGGTGTGGGTTGGGGTCAGTGGGGTGTGGGCTGGGTCAGTGGGGTGTGGGTTGGGTTCAGTGGGGTGTGGGTTGGGGTCAGTGGGGTGTGGGTTGGGGTCAGTGGGGTGTGGGTTGGGGTCAGTGGGTTGGGGTCAGTGGGGTGTGGGTTGGGGTCAGTGGGGTGTGGGCTGCGTCAATGGGGTGTGGGTTGGGGTCAGTGGGGTGTGGGTTGGGGTCAGTGGGCTGTGGGTTGGGGTCAGTGAGGTGTGGGTTGGGGTCAGTGGGTTGGGGTCAGTGGGGTGTGGGTTGGGGTCAGTGGGGTGTGGGCTGGGTCAGTGGGGTGTGGGTTGGGGTCAGTGGGGTGTGAGTTGGGGTCAGTGGGGTGTGGGTTGGGGTCAGTGGGTTGGGGTTAGTGGGGTGTGGGTTGGGGTCAGTGGGGTGTGGGCTGGGTCAGTGGGGTGTGGGTTGGCGTCAGTGGGTTGGGGTCAGTGGGGTGTGGGTTGGGGTCAGTGGGGTGTGGGTTGGGGTCAGTGGGGTGTGGGTTGGGGTCAGTGGGGTGTGGGTTGGGGTCAGTCGGATGTGGGTTGGGGTCAGTGGGGTGTGGGCTGGGTCAGTGGGGTGTGGGTTGGGGTCAGTGGGTTGGGGTCAGTGGGGTGTGGGTTGGGGTCAGTGGGGTGTGGGTTGGGGTCAGTGGGGTGTGGGTTGGGGTCAGTGGGTTGGGGTCAGTGGGGTGTGGGTTGGGGTCAGTGGGGTGTGGGTTGGGGTCAGTGGGGTGTGGGCGATGTCAGTGGGGTGTGGGTTGGGGTCAGTGGGGTGTGGGTTGGGGTCAGTGTGGTGAGGGTTGGGGTCAGTGGGGTGTGGGTTGGGGTCAGTGGGGTGTGGGTTGGGGTCAGTGGGGTGTGGGTTGGGGTCAGTGGGGTGTGGGTTGGGGTCAGTGGGTTGGGGTCAGTGGGGTGTGGGTTGGGGTCAGTGGGGTGTGGGCTGGGTCAGTGGGGTGTGGGTTGGGGTCAGTGGGGTGTGGGTTGGGGTCAGTGGGGTGTGGGTTGGGGTCAGTGGGGTGTGGGTTGGGGTCAGTGGGGTGTGGGCTGGGTCAGTGGGGTGTGGGTTGGGGTCAGTGGGGTGTGGGTTGGGGTCAGTGGGGTGTGGGTTGGGGTCAGTGGGGTGTGGGTTGGGGTCAGTGGGGTGTTTGCTGGGTCAGTGGGGTGTGGGTTGGGGTCTGTGTGGTGTGGGATGGTGTCAGTGGGGTGTGGGCTGGGTCAGTGGGGTGTGGGTTGGGGTCAGTGGGGTGTGGGTTGGGGTCAGTGGGGTGTGGGTTGGGGTCAGTGGGGTGTGGGCCCGGGTCAGTGGGGTGTGGGCCCGGGTCAGTGGGGTGTGGGCCCGGGTCAGTGCAGTGTCTAAAATTCACTTGTGACTCTGTTTTGTGACAGAAAATGATCTCAGTTCAGGTTCCATTGTACGACCTCATGCTGGATAATTGTGCTGGGTGGTCAGACTCTTTCAGTCTCATTCTCGCCAATTCCTGCCTTACCTTGTAACCTTTGTGTATTAAAAACAAAAAACCTGTGGATGCTGGAAATCCAAAACAAAAACAGAATTACCTGGAAAAACTTATTCTGTCGAAGGGTCATGAGGACTCGAAACGTCAACTCTTCTTCTCTGCCGATGCTGCCAGACCTGCTGCGTTTTTCCATGTAATTCTGTTTAACATTTGTGTATTGTCTACAGGACCAATGTTTATCAGAGTAAATAGGGCTTTCTGTCACCTTTCTCCCCAAGTCAGTCTATGGCAGCTCTTTGAATTGGAAAGGTTCTCTCTCAATCCTGTGCTGGTTATCCTGTTGCTCCTCAGTCTACAATCCCTGTTTACTTCCAGCTGTGTCCTTCACTCCATCATTCATTGGGAGGTCTAATTATAACAGGATATAAAATGAGGTGGCAACTGACAATGTGAAGTAGAATGTCACTTTCCCCAGATCCCTGGCCTGTACTCCTGGGCTTATAGCAAATAGCTAGAATTTGGGTGCAAATGTTTTGATTACAGTCCTGCCATTGGCCTCCCACCATCTCCTCACATCTGTCAATCTCTGATTTTTTTTTTATATTTGTTCACAGGATGTGGGCTTTGCTGGCTAGGCCAGCATTTATTGTCCATCCCTAATTGCCCTTGAGAATTTGATGGTGAGCTGCTTTCCTGAATCACTGCAGTCCATGTGGTATAGGTCTGTGGTGATCGGTCTTACTCTCTGTCTCCCACATGTGCATGTGGTGCTGTCTCCTTGTCAGCCTCCCCCACCATATGCATCTCTCTCTCTCTCTCTCTCTCTCTCTCCCTGTATCTCGCCCCACGTTACCCCACTTGCAGCTCTTACCCTATATCACCCATCTGTTTACACCTTTGTGTCCAAGATCTGATTTACTATCTTTCTTTGTCCCATCTTTCCCGCTCTATCAGTTTGCGTCATTAACCTCTTTCTCCAGCTGCCCACGTCTGGCTCTCTCTTTTTCTGTCTCCCCTGTCAGTCACTATCGCTCAGTCCCCTCATCTCTCTCCTCACATCTGTATCTCTCCATCTACCTTTTTATTCTCTTGCTGTCTTTCTTCCACCTGGTGTCCCATCTCTCTGTTTCTCTTTAAATCAGCCCCTTATTTCTCTGTCTCCCCAATTTGCCTCTTTTCCTCTACCTCATCTGTCTTTCTCACTGTCTCCCATATCCATGTCTGTCTTACCTCAGCCATGTCTATCTCCCCTATCTGTCTCTATCATCATCTCATCCTCTGTCTATCTCCCATGTCTGAGCCTTACCCTCCCTACATCTGCCTCCCTATCTCTCTGTCTCTCCCTGTACCTCTGCACCTCTCTCTGCCCTTTGCTCATCTGTATATCCCTCTTTCACTCCCATGCACCTCGCACTATCCTTTCCTTATCTGTCTGTCCATCTTTCTACCATCTTCCCTGGCTACGTATATCCTCCATCTGTCTCCCCATCATATGCCCCCCAAATACTTATCTCTCCACTCATGCTTCTCTGACTCCACCTATCCCTCTCACTCACTCTGCACCCACAACCCCAGTATATCTCACATCTCTCTTTCCATGTCCCCCCATCCAGCTCCTCCATCTGCTTTCGCTTCCAGTCTGCCTCTCCCCAGTTGACTCCCAGTCTGCTTCTCTCTTTCTCCCCTATCTACCCCCCCCCCCACCCCCCACCCCCCACCACAATCTATCCACAGGTCTCTCTATCCCTCTGGCTGTTTCCTATGTATGTCTAGCCAGCTTGTCTTCACATTTCTGCCTCTTTCCCATCTGATTCATCCAATATGCCTGCCTCCCATCTCTCCCACCCCGGATGCCTCCCACCATTGGTCTCTTTCTCTGTCCCCTTGCCTGACTCCCTCACTGTTTCTCTCCCTCTCTCTATTTCCTCTTCGCTGCTTCACCCCATGTTTGCCCCTGACCAGTCACTTTCTGCCTCCCACATCTGTCTGCCGCTGTCTGCCTCCAGCAGTCTGCCTGTCCCCTTCCCTCAGGATTTCCCTCCACCAGGTGATCTCCCCACCATCTGCCTCTTGTACTGAATCTGTCAGATTGTTACTCTGGAAATAGAGGAAATGGCTCAGCAAAAATAACTGAAAATGGAAACAACAAAACCACCATCACGTGTGCAGAGCTCAGTAAGAGGAAGGTTAACCCTGAACATTCAGACAGGTTTTATTATTTAATAATGAAATTGTGATTCCAGTAATGGGATTCCTCCACAGACACAGCTGGACGAGCTTTGTTTTTCCAGGAGTTTCTATGTTTATTATAAACAAACCACTCACTGGCGATCCACCAATTCCTGGCAGGATGCAGCAGCGCGCATGCGCGGGAGACTGATACACCGCCGCGCGTGCGCATTAATGTTTTAGGCCCCGCCCCTTTCCAGTGAATATTGATTGGCTAGCAGCGCCGGGCATGCGCAGTCAGTTGTGTTGCTCCTTAGCTGCACGTTGAATATCACAGTCACCAAAACAGCAGAGAGGGAAACAGAGTGAATCCCACATTGACACAGATTAGAGAGTCTATCAGTAACAGAGCTGGACAGACATTGAAATGTTCCAGCTCACAGGCAGTACCAGACACTGAAAGATTCAATCATATAAAAGCAAAATATTACAGGTGCTGGAAATGTGAAATTGAAACAGAAAATACTGAAAGACTCAGCAGGTCTGGCAGCATCTGTGGAGAGAGAAACAGTTAACGTTACGAGTCCGTGTGACTCAGAAGATACAGAATGAATTACACACTTGGACATCGTGCAGAGATTGACAATTCACACTAAATCAGAGTCATGTACCATATACGAGACAATCTCTACGAACATCATTCCACGACCATTGAAATATTAATGTCTGAGACAGTTTTTGTTGGACAAAACTGGTAAAATATGAGAGGAAAATACTGTAAAATAGAAAAGTTTAAATAATATTACAACTGTTTGATCTAACAAAATGCACTTAGATCTCGTCTCCACCCCATAATTCCCAATTTTCCCCAGTCCAATTAAATGTGAACAATTATTGTATGTTGTATCCTTGTTGGTTCAGTTCTTCAGTCAGTTTGTAGGTTGATGGGTTTTTTTTGAAGCTGTACAGAGACACCAAGCAGAAAAAAAACCATCCTAAATGAATTGTGAATAGCGATGTCTCTGCACAATGTTTGGGACTTCAAAATTAACAGTTATTGATATGGAGTACATAGATGTTACTTTCCAGCTACCAGCTGCTGTTTAACACTCAATAAACCAGCAGTCATCAAATCAGAATTGTTAATCTTTCACTAAGAGTGCCGATATCCAAAATCACACCATTCCCAGAAATCTAACCTGTAAACTTCATTGTTCAGAAGTGTGGGATCATGTACTGGCAGGAACTGAGGTGCGAAGGTACGGAGAAAATGATTTTAAAAAGGTGGTTAAAAAGGGTTAAAACAATGAATGAATGAAAATAAGTAAATAAAATATTTCTTTTTAAAAAGGGATTTAAAAAGGGTTGAAGATAGAGGAGCGAGTTCATGGTCTGAAGTTGTGGAATCCAATATTAAGTCCAGAGGCTGTCAAGTGCCTGATCGGAAGATCAGATGCTGTTCCTCCAGTTTGCGTTGGGCTTTACTGGAACACTGCAGCAGGGCAAGGATGGATACGTGGGCATGACAGCAGGATGGCATGTTGAAATGGCAAGTGACAGGAAGGTCAGGATCATGCTTGTGGACAGACTGATGGTGTTCTGCAAAGCAGTCACCCAGTCTGCGTTTGGTTTCCCCAGTGTAGAGGAGGCAGCAGCAAATACAGGAGACCAAATTGAAGCAGGTGCAAGTGAAGCATTGCTTCACCTGAAAGGCGTGTTTAGGCCCTTGGACAGTGAGGAAGGAGGAGATAAAGGGGCAGGTGTTGCACCTTCTGCGATGGCGTGGGAAGGTGTTGTGGGAAGGGGATGAGGTGTTAGGGGTGATGGAAGAGTGGACCAGGGTCTCATGGAGGGAATTGTCCCTACAGAATGCTGACAGAATGGCTGAGGGGAAGATGTTTTTGTTGTTGGCATCATGCTGCAATTGGCGGAAATGGTGGAGGATGATCATTTAAATGCAGAGGCTGGTGGGGAGAAAAGTGAGGACAAGGGGGGGCCCTATGATGGTTCTGGGAGCGAGGGGAAGGTGTGAAGGCAGAGGCGGGGGAGATGGGTCGGACACGGTTGAGGGCCCTGTCAACACAATGAGGGGTAAACTCAGTTAAACAAGAAGGGAGACACGTCAGGAGCCCCGTTTTGGAAGGTGGCATCATCAGAACAGATGCGACGGAGGTGAAGGAACTGAGAGAATGGGATGGAATCCTTACAGGAATTGGGGTGTGAGGAGCTGTAGTCAATGTAGCTGTGGGAGTCAGTGGGCTTGGAATGAATATTGGTGGACAGTCTATCACCACAGCAGCTTTCAGCTTCCTTGGAGCTGAAAGTTTCATCTGAAACACCTCTCCACTGACATATTTGCATTTTTCCCCCTTTATTTTTGTAAATTTCTCATTTGATTTCAGAGTTGCAGATTTGTGTTGAAAGCTCACTGGGTACCCACAGCATCTCCTTTAATTGACAGCTCACTCTCTCTCTCTCTGTGAACCTGGGCATTGTTTGTGACCCTAAAATAAAAATAACGGACATAAAGGTAACCGATATCAGACAAGGGATAAAGTATCTGAAAGGTGGGCTGTCCCGGATCAAAGCGGCTGAATGGCCAACCCCAGCTCCAGGACCCGGCAAAGTCACCCCCCGCCCGCCGGCCCCACACGGCCCGGGAGGTAAAGCCAGCTCTGAGTTCTGGCAGCGGGAACAGGAGGAGCCATTCAGACCCTCCAACCTGAGCCGCCCATTCACTCAGATCCTGACTGATCTGGGAGACAATCTCTATCCAGCTGCCTGGGCTTCATATCCACAGCCTCGGGCAGTAATAATATCCCCATCTCAGGCTGAAAATTATTCACTGAGCTAATGTCTGCTGCTTTATGTGGGAGAGAGTTCCCCACTTCCACCACTCTTTGTGTGAGGAAGTGTTCCATAACTTTGTCTCCTCAATATCCTGGCTCGGATAATAAGATATTTGCCCCTTTGTCCTCGGCTCCCCCACCAGTGAGTAAAGTTTCTGTCTACTGACCAATCCCTTTAAACACACTAAAATCCTCTGTCAGAGCAGGCAGTTGGAGAGGGGACAGGATGGGGAGTGACTTGTGCCCTCACTCCTTCAGATAATTCCTTCCAGATCATCATAACCCAATGCTTAAAATAAAAACTCACCTCCCTCAGCTTCCTTTACCACAATTACAGATTACCATGAATCTGTCGTCCTCTGCCTCCCACCTTCTGTCATTCGAAACACTTATGTCAGTGGCAATCCTTTCCCCCTCACTACCACAACATTGTTCATTTTAAACTTCTCTGTTCAATCTCCCTTCTATGCTCTAAGGAGAACAGCATTGGTTTCCCCAGGGTCTTCACATAGCTGAAGTTTTTTCTCTTTTATGAGATGTGACCAGCAAGGTCAGCATTTGTTGCCCATCCCTAATTTCCCTTGAGAAGGTGGTGCTGAGTCAGCTTCTTGAACCGCTGCTGTTCATTTGGTCAAGTTCCTGATTCCTGGTACTGTTGTGGTAATCCAGTCCAGAGACCCAGCATTGGACGCAGCTGATGCGAAACTGATGAATGATAACATAACTTTTAACATAACTTCCCCGTTTTTGTAATTTGTAAATTTGTTTATGAAGCTGAAGATTCCTAGCTTTTAAAACAATTGTCTTAACTTGTCATTTTATCTTTAAACATCTGTGTTTGTTATCCCTGAGGTGAAGCTCTTCCTGCAATACTATTAACATTGTACCACAAATTAATATAATTTTTAATTTGAAGAGTTCAGTTGCAAATCTGGAATATCTAATTGAATAAGTAGAAAGCAGTAGCAGGATAAGTTTGCAGACTGATTTTGGGAAATGGAGACAATGGTGATTGTAAATTCAGACAAGGGAGGGATGTGGGTTTTGAGACTGTTCGTGCTCCATTATAAGATCTTTCTCTCTCTCTCTCTGTCTTGTTCCAGCTGTTCCCTTTTGCACCTGTAATCTGATTGATCCAGTGTGCGAACTCAATTACTGCTGTGACACTGACTGCTCCTCCACAGACATCAATGTCTTCCCTTTCTGTTTGCCAGGCAGTGAATTGTAAGTGTCTATTAGTGTGTTACTATATTGGCTGTGAATCAGGAGATGCCTGGACTTTAACTGAAGAATGTAAAAAATAAAAGCAGGAGTCGACTATATGGCCCCTTGAGTTTGCTCTGCCATTCAATATGATCAGGGCTGCTCCTTTATCTCAACTCCACTTTACTACCTGATTCTCATTTTGCTTGATTTCAGGAGAGATCAAACATCTCAATCTCAGTCTTGAATATGCTCAACAATGGAGCATCCACCACCTCTCGGGTAGTGAATTCCAAGGATTCACTATATTTGAGTAACCTTATCACAGTCTTACAAGCCTTCCGACTCTGACAGCTACCTCGACTACAGCTCCTCACATCCTGATTCCTGTAAGGACTCCATCCCATTCTCTCAGTTCCTTCGCCTCTGTCGCATCTGTTCTGATGATGCCACTTTCAAAAACAGTTCCTCTGACATGTCTTCCTTCTTCCGTAACCAAGGTTTCCATCCACTGTGGTTGACAGGGCCCTCAACCTTGCCCGGCCCATCTCCTGCGCATGTGCCCTCTCACCTTCCTCTCCCTCCCGGAATCATGATTGGGTCCCCCTTGTCCTCACTTATCACCCCACCAGCCTCCGCATTCAAAGGATCATCCTCTGCTTTTTCCGCCAACTCCAGCATGATGCCACCACCAAACACATCTTCCCTTCACCCCCCTGGCAGCATTCCGCAGGGATCGTTCCCTCCGGGACACCCTGGTCCACTCCTCCATCAGCCCCTACAACTCAAAACCCTCTCACAGCACCTTCCCATGCAACCGCAGAAGGAGCAACACCTGCCCCTTTACTTCCCCCCTCCTCACTGTCCAAGGTCCCAAATACGCCTTTCAAGTGAAGCAGCACTTCCCTCAATTTAATCTACTCCACTCGCTGTACCCAATGAGGTCGTCTCTACATTGGAGAGACCAAACTCAGACTGGGTGACCACTTTGCAGAACACCTTCGGTCTGTCCGCAAGCATGACCCAGATCTCCCTGTCGCTTGCCATTTCAACACACCATCCTGCTCTCATGCCCACATGTCTGTCCTTGGCCTGCTGCATTGTTCCAGTGAAGCTCAAAACAAACTGGAGGAACAACACCTCATCTTCCGACTAGGCACTTTACAGCATTCCGGACTGAATATTGAGTTCAACAATTTTAGATCATGAACTCTCTCCTCCATCCCCACCCTCTTTCCGATCCCCCTTTTTCCAATGGTTTTAATATATTTTTCTTTTCCCACCTATTTCCATTATTTTTAAATATATTTCCATCCTTTGTTTTATCTATACCTTTTAGCCTATTTCGATTACTTCACTCCACCCCACCCCCACTAGGGCTATCTGTACCTTACTCGTCCTGCTTTCTACCCTTAATTAACACATTTCTTAGATAATATCACCACCTTCAACACCTCTTTTGTCTGTGACATCTTTCGGTTATCTCCACCTATCACTGGCCCTCTATCCAGCTGTTCTTGTCCCAACCCCCTTCAACCAGCTTATATTTCACCTCATTTCTATATTCTCCCAGTTCTGTTGAAGAGTCATACGGACTTGTAATGTTAACTATGTTGCTCTCCGTAGATGCTGTCACACCTACTGAGTTTTTCCAAGTACTTTATATTTTTTGTTTTCCGTTACTGAGAGTGTCCGTGCTTGGCAGGGGAGGGGGGTGGGGAGATGATGGCGAAGGAGGGGGTACCCCCAACACGGTCTGGGGTTGAGTCTCTGTGAACCTGGGCATTGCTCGTGACCGTAAAATAAAAATAAAGGACATAAAGGTAACCGATATCAGACAAGGGATAAAGTATCTGAAAGGTGGGTTGTCCCGGATCAAAGCGGCTGAATGGCCAACCCCAGCTCCAGGACGCGGCAATGTCACCCCCCGCCCACCCCACATGGCCCATGAGGTAAAGCCAGCTCTGAGTTCTGGCAGCGGGAACAGGAGGAGCCATTCAGCCCCTCCAGCCTGAGCCGCCCATTCACTCAGATCCTGACTGATCTGGGAGACAAACTCTATCCAGCTGCCTGGGCTTCATATCCACAGCCTTGGACAATAATAATATCCCCATCTCAGGCTGGAAATTATTCACTGAGTTCGTGTCTGCTGCTTTATGTGGGAGAAAGTTCCCCACTTCCACCACCGTTTGAGGAAGTGTTTCCTAACTTTCTCTCCTGAATATCCTGACTCTGATATTAAGATATTTGTCCCCTTGTCCTGGGCTCCCCACCAATGAGTAAAGTTTCTGTCTCCTGACCAATCCCTTTAAACACACTAAAATCCTCTGTCAGAACAGGCACCTCGGAGAGGGACAGAATGGGGTGTTACTTACGGCCTCTCTTTCAGATGGTTCCTTCCAGATCATAACTCAATGTTTACAAAGGAATGTCCAGTCCATTCTGCTTCCTTTATCAATTGCAGATACCATAAATCTGCCCCCCCGCTTCTGATCCTTCTGCCACTGGAAACACTTTCCCCCTCTATCAAAATCTTCCTTATTTTGAATTCCTCTGCTCAGTCTCCCTTTAGCTTTTTCTGCTCTGAAGAGGACAGTGCCAGTTTCACTTGGCTCTTCACATAACTGAAGTTTTTTTCTCTTTCACGGGATGTAGGTGTCGCTGGCAAGGCCCGTCTTTGTTGTCCATCCCTAATTGTCCTTGAGAAGGTGTGGCTCATCTACCTTCTTGAACCTCTGCAGCCCATTTGGTAAAGTTCCTGATTTCTGGCACTGTTCTGCTGATGCTGCTGTGCATCCCCTTTCCAGGGCCCCGGAATTGAATGCAGTGCTCTAGCTGAGGCTGAGCTGGTGATTGATAACGGTTTAACATAACTTCCTAGTTTTAGTAATTTATACTTTGCTTATAATACCGAAGATTCAGTTTTTTAAAAACAATTATCCCAATTTAAGATAAAAGCAAAATACTGCAGATGCTGGAAATCTCAATAAAAACAGAAAATGATGGAAAAAACTCAGCTGGCCCAGCAGCATCTGTGGAGAGAGAAACAGAGTTCATGTCCCGAGCCCGTGTGACTCTTCAACGTTAATGAGAAGTAGAAATGTGATGGATTTTATACTATTTAAGAGGTGATGGAGCAAGGGAGAAGGCCAGAGATAGATGACAGCTGAGGAGACATTGACAAAGATGTTGAGAACACAAGACAAAGGGAGTGTTAATGGTCATGGTAAAGAGTAAAGAAGATGCTGATAGTGGCACAAATGTAAGATAGCAGAATGTGTTCAGAGCAGAACAAGGGTCAGTGCTCTGTGAAAGCAAATCATAGAAACAAGTAACTGGTGGCTCCGATGAGGGAGGCGTCATTGGAGAAATTGTCTCAACTTGTCGTGTTATCTTTAGAAATCTGTGTATGTTATTCTCCAGGTCTCTCTGTTCCTGCACCACCGTTAAAATTGTACCACAAATTAACAATATTATTTTTAGTTGGAAGTTACATATCTAGAATGACTAACTGACTAAGTAGAAAGCAGTGGGAGGATAAGTTTACAGATTGAATTTGGGAAATGGAGAAGGTGGTGATTGTGGATTCAGACAAGGGAGGGAAATGATTTCAGAGAATCTCCATGCTCTGTTGTTAGGTCTTTCTCTCTCTATCTTGTTCCAGCTCTTCTCATTTGTACCTGTGACCTAATTGGTCCAATCCCTGAACTCAGCTGCTGCTGTGACCCTGACCTGCTGCTCCACAGACATCAATGTCTTCTCTTCCTGTCTGCTGGCAGTGAACTGTAAGTGTCTGGTAACGTGTTACTGCATTGTCTCCCGACTTGGCAATGCCTCGACTTTAACTTAAGAAGATAAGAAATAGGATCAGGAGTAGACCATATGGCTCCTTGAGCTTGCTTCACCACTCAATCCGATCATAACTGCTCTTCTGCCTTAGCTTTACTTTCCCACCCTCTCCTCATATCCTGTGATTCCATGAGAGATCAAAAATCTCAATCTCAGTCTTGAATATCCTCATTGATGGAGCATCCTCCATCCCTGGGATAGAGAATTCCAAAGATTCACAACGCTCTGAGTGAAGAAGTTTCTCCTCATCTCAGCCCTAAATGACTGACCTCTTTTCCTGAGACTGTACCTGTGTGTTCTATAGTCCCAAACCAAGAGAAATAGCCTCTCGGTGCCTACACTGTCCAGCCCCTTCAAACTCTTGTATCTTTCCATGATAGCACCTCAATTTACTCAGCCTGCCAACATAGGACAACCCTCTCATCCTCCTGTTCGCATAGAACCATAGAAAAGTTACAGCACAGAAGGAGGCCTTTTGGCCCATCTTGTCCATGCCAGCCTGAGGACACCCAGGTGCCCTTTCAAATCCCACCTTCCTGCACCCGGCCCATAGCCCTGAGCTTACAGAACTTATGGTGCAGATCCAAAGACTTTAAAGTTTCTGCCTCTACCACCAACTTGAGCAGCGAATTCCAGACACCAACTATCCTCTGTGTAAAAATGTTCTTCCTCATGTCCCCCCTGCACATTCTGCCACTTATCTTGAATCTATGTCCTCTGGTTCTAGAATTCTCCACCAAGGGAAACAATTTTATCCTGTCCACTCTATCCATTCCCCTCATAATTTTGTACACCTCAATCAAGTCACCTCTCAGCCTTCTTTGTTCTAAGGAAAATAACCCCAACCTGTCCAATCTCTCCTCGTAGCTACACTTTTCTAACCCTGGCAACATTTTTGTAAACCTCCTCTGCACTCTCTCCAGAGCTATTACATCCTTCCTGTAATGTGGTGACCAGAACTGCACACAATACTCCAGTTGTGGCCTCACCAGTGTTCTATACAATTCCAACATTATATCCTTACTTTTATATTCCATACCTCTGCCAATGAAGGAGAGCATTCCATATGCCTTCTTTACAACCTTGTCTACTTGAACTGCTACCTTCAGGGACCTGTGTATGTGTACGCCAAGATCTCTCACTTCATCTACCTCTCGTAGTATATTCCCATTTATTGTGTAATACCTATAACTGACCTCTCTAAATGTATGACCTAACACTTCTCCTTGTTAAAATCCATCTGCCACTTTACTGCCCACTCCACCAACCCATCTATATTGTTTTGGAGATTCTGGCTATCCTCTACACTATCCACTACTCGGCCAACCTTTGTGTCATCTGTAAATTTCCCAATCGTGCCCCAGCATTCATGTCCAATTCATTAATATATAACACAAACAGCAAGGGTCCCAACACCGAGCCCTGTGGAACACCACTTGAGACAACTTTCCATTCACAAGGGCATCCATCGACCATTACCCTTTGTTTCCTGTTACAAAGCCAACTTTTTATCCAGTTTGCCACATTACCCTGAATCCCATGGGCTTTTACTTTCCTGACTAATCTGCCATGTGGGACCTTGTCAAATGCTTTGCTAAAATCCATGTACACAACATCCACTGCACTACATCCAAGCCTTGCTTCTCCCTATCTCTCTAACTTCCTCCAGTCCTACAATTCTCATCCTCTTATTCACATAACTCCATGGCATCTTCCTTCGATCTCTCCATAATCTTCTGCAGTCCGACACTCGGATCACTGCATTCCTCCATCTTAGGCCTCTTTTATATTTCCACTCCCTTTGAACCCAGAATCTGTGGCTTTGCCTTCAGCTTCAGCCATGTCCCTAAGCTATGGAATTCCCTCTCGAAATCTCTCTGTCTCTCTACCTTTATTTGCCCTTTACATGGACACCCAAATCACCCATCATCCACAGTTCCTCCTAACTTCCTGCTGGAAAAAATACTTCAATCCATCTTTATCGAACCAAAGCAGATGGCCTCACACTTGCCCACATTAAACTTCACCCGCCATAATTTTAACAATTTACCTAATCTATTGTGTTCCTGATTTCTAGGGACTGAATAGGATTAAATTCTGATTCTGTTATAAGCTGATAGATAAGAAAATTTCACCTTTTGTTGGGTAATGTTACAACAGACATCAAGCCAAGGTACATAGAGATGAGGTACAGGTCAACCAGGATCTGTCGATTGGTGGAATAGGCTCAACCTGCCTAACAGGTTGTGGGGCTGTAAACCATCCTGACGTTCCTTTCTGACAAGCTCAAGTTGGCAGAGTGACCACTTCTATTTCTGTGTAACAGGATCTATGAGCTGAATGGCCTCCCCTTGGTCCAGTGTAACAGGATTGAGGGACTGAATAGCTTCCTACATTGTCTATGTAATAGATCAAGGGGCTGAATGGCCTCCTCCTGTTCCTAGATCCAGGGACTGTTATTCTTTGGTGTTCTAAAGGTAAGGTGGTAGAGGAACAGTGGCAGAAATTTAATGAGATAATTCATAACTCTCAACCAAGGCACCTTCCATTGGAAAAGAAAGACTCTGAGGAAGATGTACTATCCATGGTTAACTAAAGAAGTTAAGGATAACATTAAGTTTAAAGAAAAAGCATACAAAGCTGCAAAGATTCGTAGTAGGCCAGAAAATTGAGGAAATTTTAGAAGCTAGCAAAGGATGACTAAAAAATAATAAAGAGGGAGAGATAGTGAAAGTTTATACTAATATATAAAAAGAGTAACTAAAGTGATCATTGGTCCCTTCGAGGGTGAGACTAGGAAATTAATGATGGTAAACAAGGAAATAGCAAAGACTTTGAACAAGTATTTTATATCTGCCTTCACAGTGGAAGACACAAGAAGCATAGGACCATAGAACCAGAGAAAAGTTACAGTGCAGAAAGAGGCCATTCATCCCATTGTATCTGCGCTGGCCAATAAAAGAGAAAAAAAATACTAGCCGCTCATTTTAATCCCACTTTTCAGCACCTGGTCCAATACATTTGCAGGTTATAGCACTTCAGTTGCAGATCCAGGTACCTTTTAAATGAGTTGAGCGTTTCAGCCTCAACCACCAACTTCGACAGTGAATTTGAGATGTCCACCACTCTCTCGGTGAAAAAGATTTTCCTCGTGTCCCCTCTAATCCTACCAATCTCCTTAAATCTATTGCCCCAGGTAATTGACCCCTCAGCTGGGGGAAACATGTCTTTCCTGTCTATTGTATCTAGGTCCCTCATCATTTTGTACACCTCAATTAGGTCACCCCTTAGCCTCCACTGTTCTAAGGAAAACAACCCCAGCCTATCCAATATCCTCAGAGCTGTGATTTTCAAGCCCTGGCTTGAAAATCTCCTTGGCATTCTCTCCAGAGCAATTATGTCTTTCCTGTAATGTGGTGACCAGAACGGTACACAAAATTCCAGCTGTGGCCTAACCAGCGTTTAATACAGTTTCATCATTACATCCCTGCTTTTGTATTCAGTTCCTTGCCCAGTAAAGGAAAGCATTCCATTTGCTTTCTTGACCACCTTGTTCTAGTGTCCTGCCACCTTCAAGGACCTGTGGACATATACTCCAAAGTCTCTCCCTTACTCAACCCCTCTCAATAACTTCCCATTTATTGAGTCTTCCCTTGCTTTTCTGCCCTCCCCAAATACATTACCTCGCACTTTTATGGACTGAATTCCATTTGTCACTTCTCCACCCACTCAACCAAATCATTGACATCATTCTGAAGTAGACAGCTATCATCTTCGTTATCAAGAACATGGCCAATTTTTGCATCATCTGCAAATTTCCCAATCATGCCTCCCACATTTAAGTCTAAATCATTAATATCTACAACAAACAACAAGGGTCCAACACTGAGCTTGGTGGAACACCACTGGAAACTGTTTTCCATTCGCAAAAACATCCATCAACCATTATCCTTTGTTTCACCAGGGCCAGATGGATTGTTTCCGAAGCTGCTGAAGAAAGTCAGGGAGGAGATAGCAGATGGTCTGAGGATGATTTTCCAATCTTCACTAGATACAGGGGAGATACCAGAGGACTGGAGAAAAGCAAACGTAGTTCCATTGTTTAAAAAGGATCAAAGGAAATGCCAAACAATTATAGGCCAGTTAGTCTTACATGGGTGGTGAGCAAATTAGTAGAATCAATCCTGAGAGATAGGATTAACTGTCATGTGGAAAGGCATGGATTAGTCAGGGATGGTCAGCATGGATTTGTTAAAGGAAGGTCTTGCCTCACAAATCGGATTGAATTCTTTGAGGAAGTGACAAGAAGGGTTGATGAAGGTAGTGCAGTGGATGTTGTGTACATGGATTTTAGCAAGGCCTTTGACAAGGTCCCACATGGCAGATTGGTCAAGAAAATTAAAGCCCATGGGATTCGGGGTAATGTGGCAAACTGGATAAAAAGTTGGCTTTTGTAACAGGAAACAAAGGGTAATGGTCGATGGATGCCCTTGCGAATGGAAAATTGTCTCAAGTGGTGTTCTACAGGGCTCGGTGTTGGAACCCTTGCTGTTTGTATTATATATCAACGATTTGGATGTGAATGTGGGGGGCATGATTGGGAAATTTGCAGAGGACATGAAGATTGGCCGAGTAGTGGATAGTGTAGAGGGTAGCCATAATCTCCAAAACGATATAGATGAGTTGGTGGAGTGGGCAGTAAAGTGGCAGATGGATTTTAACATGGAGAAGTGTTAGGTCATACACTTAGGGAGGTTAAACAGTTACAGGGATTACAAAACAAATGGGAATATATTAAGAAGGGTAGTTGAAGTGAGAGATCTTTGCATACAAGTACACAGGTCCCTGAAGGCAGCAGTTCAAGTAAACAAGGTTGTAAAGAAGGCATATGGAATGCTCTTCTTCATTGGCAGAGGTATAGAATATAAAAGCAAGGATATAATGTTGGATTTGTATAAAACACTGTGAGGCCACAACTGGAGTATTGTGTGCAGTTCTGGTCACCACATTACAGGAAGGACGTCATAACTCTGGATAGAGTGTAGAGGAGGTTTACAAGAATGTTGCCAGGGTTAGAAAAGTGTAGCTACAAGGAGAGATTGGATAGATTGGGGTTATTTTCCTTAGAACAAAGAAGGCTGAGAGGTGACTTGGTTGAGGTGTACAAAATTATGAGGGGAATAGATAGATTGGACAGGATAAAATTGTTTCCCTTGATGGAGAATTCTAGAACCAAGGGACATAGATTCATGAGAAGTGGCAGAATGTGCAGGGGGGACATGAGGAAGAACATTTTTACTCAGAGGGTAGTGGGTGTCTGAAATTCACTCCCCAAGTTGGTGGTCGAGGCAAAAACTCTAAACCCTTTGAAAAAGCACCTGGATCTGCTTCTGAAGTGCTGTAAGCTGCAGGGCTATGGGCCAGGTACAGAAAAGTGGGATTAGAAAGGTCACTTGGGTGTCCTCGGGCTGGCATGGACAAGATTGGCCTAATGGCCTCCTTCTGTGCTGTAACTTTTCTATGGTTCTATGGTTTCCTGTCACTGAGTCAATTTTGGATCCAGCCTGTCACCTTTCACCGTCTCCCATGAGATGTCAATTTCCTGACCAGTCTGTCGGGTAGGACCTTGTCAGATGCCTTACTGAAAGCCATGTAGACAACATCCACTGCATTACCCTCATCAACCTTCCTTCTTATTTCCTCAAATATTCTATTAAGTTATTAAGACGTGATCTTCCCCAAACAAATCCATGCTGACTATCCCTGATGAATCCGTACCTTTCTAAGTGACAGTTTATCCTGTCTCTCAGAATTGTTTCCAATAATTTGCCCACTACCGAAGTCAGACTGACCAGCCTATAATTTTCTGGCCTTTTTAAATAATGGTACAAAGTTTGCAGGCCTTCAATCCTCTGGGACATTGCCTGTATCGAGTGAGGATTGGAAAATGATCCTCAGAGTATCCGCTGTTTCCTCCCTGGCTTCCTTCAACAGCCTGGGATACAGTCCATCCAGCCCTGGTGATTTATCCACCTTCAGGGGATGCCAGTCCCTTCAGAACTTCCTCTTTCACTCTGCTTATTTTATCTAATATTTCACACACCTCCTGTTAACAAAAATGTCTGTGTCATCCCTCCCCTTAGTGAAGACAGAGACAAAGTACCCATTGAGAACCCTGCCCACATCTTCTGCATCAGCCCACAAGTTACCATGTACATCCCTGATTGGCCCCACCTTTTCCTTCTTTATTCCCTTGCTCTTAATGTACTGGGATAACATCTTAGGGTTTCCTTTGATTTTACCCGCCAATATTTTTTCGTATCCTCTCTTTGCTTTCTTAATTTCCATTTCTATATCACCCCTGTACTTTCTATACTCCTCTAGGCTTTCTACAGTATTAAGTCTTTTGTGACTGTTATTAGCTTTCTTTTCTGCTTTATCTTAGTTTGAATGCATTTGGATAACCAGGCGGCTCTAGATTTGGCAGTACCTTTTTCTTTGTCTACACTGTGCCCATAGAATCTCGCCTTTGAATGACTCTCACTGATTTAACATGTTTTTTCCTTCTCATAGCTGTATCCATTCCACTTTTGCCAGATCACCTCTCAGCTTTGTAAAATTCACCTTCTCCCAATTTAGAACTTTTAGTCCTGTTCTATCTTTGTCCTTTTCCATAATGATGCTAAATCTAACTGTATTATGGTCACTAATTCCAAAATGCTCCCCCACTACCACTTCATCCACTTGTTCAGTTCATTTCCTAAATCTAGAATTGCATGCCCTCTCATTGGGCTTGTTACCTGCTGGCTAAAAAAAGTTCTCTTAAATGCAGTTGAAGAATTTTGCACCCTCTGTGTCCTTCACAATTGATATTTGGGTAGTTGAAGTCCCCAACGATTACTGCCCTGTTGTCTTTTCCACTCGGAAATTTGTCTACATATTTGCTCTTCCATTTCCCTCCCGCTTTTTGGGGTTCTATAGTCCTCTTCTAGAAAGTGGCTGCCTCTTTTGTGCATTTCTGAGTGCAACCCATATGGCCTCATTTGATGCTTCATTTAGTATACCAACTCTCCTCAGCTGTAATTGATTCTTTAACCAATAATGCTACACCCCCACCTTTTTTATCCCCTTTCATATCCTACCTGCAAATTCTATATCCAGGGATGTTGAGCTGCCATTTTTGCCCCTCCTTAAGCCAAGTATCCCTTGTAGCAATGATGTCATGCTGCCATGTGTCTACCTGTGCCTTCAGCTCATCGGCTTTATTTACTATGATCCTTGAATTTACATATATCACTTGCCAAATTCCTGTGCTGTATGCTTTTTAACCTGTGCTGCTCCCGTCTTTGAGTCAGTCACTAATTCTTCATCTCCCATTCCCTGCTCTGAATTTGCCTTTGGATCCCCATCCCCCGCCAATCTAGATTAATGAACACCACCCAGCCCCCCCTCTCCCACCCCCACCCACCCACCCCCAACAACACTAACAAATCTCCCTGCAAAGATATTCATCCCAGTCCTGTTCAGGTGTGGACTGTTCACCATGTACTGGTCCAACCTTCCCCAGAACCAGTCCCAAAGCTTAGAAATCTGATGCCCTCCCTCCTACACCAGCTTTCCAGTCATGTGTTTAATCACTCAATTCTCCTATTTCTATACTTGCTTGCACGAGGTACTGAGAGAAAAGCTGAGATTACTGTTTTAGAGGTCCTGCTTTTCAATCTCCTTCCTAGATCCCTGAAGACTGCTTTCATCTTCTTTGCTACCTAAGTCATTGGTGCCAATATGGACCATGACCTCTAACTGATCATCCGCCCCCAGAAGAATGTCCTGCAGCCGCTCCATTACATCCTTTACCTTGCAATCAGGAAGGCAACATACTATCCTGGAGTTACGTCTAAGGTCACAGAAACACTGTAAGAACAGTAAAAAAGCTGCAAGAACAGTCGAAAAGGAGGGGGAAAAGGAGGAAGGAACTTGCAACAATGACCATCATCAAAGAAAAATAACTAGAAAAACAAATAGGACTAAAGAGATAGAAACATAGAAACTAGGAGCAGGAGGAGGC
Organism: Carcharodon carcharias; assembly: GCF_017639515.1. Lineage (NCBI taxonomy): Eukaryota > Metazoa > Chordata > Chondrichthyes > Lamniformes > Lamnidae > Carcharodon > Carcharodon carcharias. Next base: position 137,152,117 of record NC_054481.1, read on the forward strand.
CATTCGGCCCTTCAAGCCTGCTCCGCCATTCATTATGATCATGGCTGATCTTCCAACTCAATAGCCTGCTCCCATTTTCTCCCCATATCCTTTAATCCCTTTCAACCCAAGAGCTATATCTAACTCTTTGAAAACATACAATATTTTGGCCTCAACTACTTTCTGTGGTAACAAATTCCACAGACTCACCACTCTCTGGGTGAAGAAATTTCTCCTCATCTCAGTCCTAAGTGGTCTACTCCATATCCTCAGATTGTGACCCCTGGTTCTGCATTCCCCCACCATCGGGAACATCCTTCCTACATCTACCCTGTCTAGTCCTGTTAGGATTTTCTAGGTTTCTATGAAATACCCCTCATTCTTCTCAACACCAGCGAATATAATCCTAACCGACACAATCTATATTCATATGTCAGAGAGTGGGTGTGTGTGTGAGTGAGCGGGTGTGTGTGAGTGAGCGGGCGTGTGTGTGAGTGAGCGGGTGTGTGTGTGAGTGAGCGGGCGTGTGTGTGAGTGAGCGGGCGTGTGTGTGAGTGAGAGGGCGTGTGTGTGAGTGAGCGGGTGTGTGTGTGAGTGAGCGGGCGTGTGTGTGAGTGAGCGGGCGTGTGTGTGAGTGAGCGGGCGTGTGTGTGAGTGAGCGGGCGTGTGTGTGAGTGAGCGGGCGTGTGTGTGAGTGAGCGGGTGTGCATGTGAGTGAGCGGGTGTGTGTGTGAGTGAGCAGGCTTGTGTGTGAGTGAGTGGGCATGTGTGAGTGAGCTGGCGTGTCTGTGAGTGAGCTGTTGTGTGTGGGTGAGCTGACGTGTGTGTGAGTGAGCTGGTGTATGTGAGTGAGCAGGCGTGTGTGTGAGTGAGTGGGTGTGTGAGTGAGTGAGTGGGTGTGTGAGTGAGCAGGTGTGTGAGTGAGTGAGCAGGTGTGTGTGTGAGTGAGCAGGCGTGTGTGTGAGTGAGCGGGCGTGTGTGTGAGTGAGCAGGCGTGTGTGTGAGTCAGTGGGCGTGTGTGTGAGTGAGCAGGCGTGTGTGTGAGTGAGAAGGCGTGTGTGAGTGAGCAGGCATGTGTGTGAGTGAGCAGGCGTGTGTGTGTGAGCGGGTGTGTGTGTGAGTGAGCGGGCGTGTGTGTAAGTGAGCGGGTGTGTGTGAGTGAGCAGGCGTGTGTGTGAGTGAGCGGGTGTGTGTGAGTGAGCAGGCGTGTGTGTGAGTGAGCGGGTATGTGTGTGAGTGAGCGGGTATGTGTGTGAGTGAGCGGGTGTGTGTGAGTGAGCGGGCGTGTGTGTCAGTGAGCGGGCGTGTGTGTGAGTGAGCGGGCATGTGTGTGTGAGTGAGCGGGCATGTGTGTGTGAGTGAGCGGGCATGTGTGTGTGAGTGAGTGGGCATGTGTGTGTGAGTGTGTGTGTGTGTGTATGTGTGTGTGTGAGTGAGCGGGTGTGTGTGAGTGAGCGGGTGTGTGTGAGTGAGCAGGCGTGAGTGTGAGTGAGGGTGTGTGTGGGTGAGTGAGTGGGTGTGTGAGTGAGCGGGCATGAGTGAGTGAGGGGGCATGTGTGAGTGAGCTGGCATGTGTGTGAGTGAGTGGGCCTGTGCATGACTGAACGGGTGTGTGTGTGAGTGAGCGGGTGTGTGTATGAGTGAACAGGCGTGTGTGTGAGTGAACGGGTGTGTGTGAGTGAGCAGGCGTGTGTGTGAGTGAGCGGGTGTGTGTGAGTGAGCGGGTGTGTGTGTGAGTGAGCGGGTGTGTGTGTGAGTGAGCAGGTGTGTGTGAGTGAGCAGGTGTTTATGTGAGTGAGCAGGCGTGTGTGTGAGTGAACGGGTGTGTGTGTGTGAGTGAGCGGGTGTGTGTGTGTGAGTGAGTGGGTGTGTGTGAGTGAGCAGGCGTGTGTGTGAGTGAGCGGGTGTGTGTGTGTGAGTGAGTGGGTGTGTGTGAGTGAGCATGCGTGTGTGTGAGTGAGCGGGCATGTGTGTGAGTGAGTGGTCCTGTGCGCGAGTGAACTGGTGTGTGTGCGAGTGAGCGGGTGTGTGTGTGAGTGAGCGGGTGTGTGTGTGAGTGAGCGGGTGTGTGTGTGAGTGAGCGGGTGGGTGTTTGAGTGAGCGGGTGGGTGTTTGAGTGAGCGGGTGTGTGTGAGTGAGTGAGCGGGTGTGTGTGAGTGAGTGAGCGGGTGTGTGTGAGTGAGTGAGCGGGTGCGTGTGAGTGAGTGAGCAGGTGCGAGTGAGTGAGCGAGCGTGTGTGTGTGAGTGAGCGGCCATGTGTGTGAGTGAGCGGGCATGTGTGTGAGTGAGAGTGTGTGTGTGTGAGTGAGCAGAAGTGTGTGTGAGTGAGCAGGCGTGTGTGTGAGTGAGCGGGTGTGTGTGAGTGAGCAGGCGTGTGTGTGAGTGAGCGGGTGTGTGTGTGAGTGAGCGGGTGTGTGTGAGTGAGCGGGCGTGTGTGTGAGTGAGCGGGCGTGTGTGTCAGTGAGCGGGCGTGTGTGTGAGTGAGCGGGCATGTGTGTGTGAGTGAGCAGGCATGTGTGTGTGAGTGAGTGGGCATGTGTGTGTGAGTGTGTGTGTGTGTGTGTGTGTGTGAGTGAGCGGGTGTGTGTGAGTGATCGGGTGTGTGTGAGTGAGCAGGCGTGAGTGTGAGTGAGGGTGTGTGTGGGTGAGTGAGTGGGTGTGTGAGTGAGCGGGCATGTGTGAGTGAGGGGGCATGTGTGAGTGAGCTGGCATGTGTGTGAGTGAGTGGGCCTGTGCATGACTGAACGGGTGTGTGTGTGAGTGAGTGGGTGTGAGTGAGTGGGCGTGTGCGCGAGTGAACGGGTGTATGTGTGAGTGAGCGGGTGTGTGTGTGAGTGAGCGGGTGTGTGTGTGAGCGGGTGTGTGTCTGAGTGAGCGGGTGGGTGTGAGTGAGTGAGCGTGTGTATGTGAGTGAGCGGGCATGTGTGTGAGTGAGCGGGTGTGTGTGAGTGAGCGAGCATGTGTGTGAGTAAGTGGGCGTGTGTGTGAGTGAGCAGGCGTGTGTGTGAGTGAGTGGCTGTGTGTGTGAGTGAGTGGCTGTGTGTGTGAGTGAGCAGACGTGTGTGTGAGTCAGCGGGCGTGTGTGTGTGAATGAGCGGGCATGTGTGTGAGTGAGCGGGCATGTGTGTGAGTGAGTGGGTGTGTGTGTGAGTGAGCAGGCGTGTGTATGAGTGAACGGGCGTGTGTGTGTGAGTGAGTGGGTGAGTGTGCGTGAGTGAGCGGGCGTGTGTGTGAGTGAGTGGGTGTGTGTGTGAGTGAGCGGGTGTGTGTGAGTGTGTGGTCGTGCGTGTCAGTGAGTGGGTGTGTGTGTGTGAGTGAGCAGGCATGTGTGTGAGTGAGTGGGTATGTGTGTGTGAGTGAGTGGGTGTGTGTGTGTGAGTGAGTGGGTATGTGTGTGTGAGTGAGTGGGTGTGTGTGTGTGAGTGAGCAGGCATGTGTGTGAGTGAGTGGGTATGTGTGTGTGAGTGAGTGGGTGTGTGTGTGTGAGTGAGCAGGAATGTGTGTGAGTGAGTGGGTATGTGTGAGGGAGCAGGCGTGTGTGTGAGTGAGTGGGTGTGTGTGTGTGAGTGAGTGGGTGTGGGTGTGAGTCAGCATGCGTGTGTGTGAGTGAGCGGGCATGTGTGTGAGTGAGTGGTCCTGTGCGCGAGTGAACTGGTGTGTGTGCGAGTGAGCGGGTGTGTGTGTGTGAGTGAGCGGGTGTGTGTGTGTGAGTGAGCGGGTGTGTGTGTGAGTGAGCGGGTGTGTGTGTGAGTGAGCGGGTGGGTGTTTGAGTGAGCGGGTGTGTGTGAGTGAGTGAGCGGGTGTGTGTGAGTGAGTGAGCGGGTGTGTGTGAGTGAGTGAGCAGGAGTGTGTGAGTGAGTGAGCGGGTGCGTGTGAGTGAGTGAGCAGGTGCGAGTGAGTGAGCGAGCGTGTGTGTGTGAGTGAGCGGCCATGTGTGTGAGTGTGTAGGTGTGTGTGTGAGTGAGCAGGCGTGTGTGTGAGTGAGCGGGTGTGTGTTTGAGTGAGTGGGTGTGGGTGTGAGTCAGCATGCATGTGTGTGAGTGAGCGGGCATGTGTGTGAGTGAGTGGTCCTGTGCACGAGTGAACTGGTGTGTGTGCGAGTGAGCGGGTGTGTGTGTGTGAGTGAGCGGGTGTGTGTGTGAGTGAGCGGGTGTGTGTGTGAGTGAGCGGGTGGGTGTTTGAGTGAGCGGGTTGGTGTTTGAGTGAGCGGGTGTGTGTGAGTGAGTGAGCGGGTCTGTGTGAGTGAGTGAGCGGGTGTGTGAGTGAGTGAGCGGGAGTGTGTGAGTGAGTGAGCGGGTGCGTGTGAGTGAGTGAGCAGGTGCGAGTGAGTGAGCGAGCGTGTGTGTGTGAGTGAGCGGCCGTGTGTGTGAGTGAGCGGCCATGTGTGTGAGTGTGTAGGTGTGTGTGTGAGTGAGCGGGCATGTGTGTGAGTGAGAGTGTGTGTGTGTGAGTGAGCAGAAGTGTGTGTGAGTGAGCAGGCGTGTGCGTGAGTGAGCGGGCTTCTTTGTGTGAGTGAGCCGGCGTGTGTGTGAGTGAGCGGGCGTGTGTGTGAGTGAGAGGGCGTGTGTGTGAGTGAGTGGGTGTGTGTGTGAGTGAGCAGGCGTGTGCGTGAGTGAGCAGGCGTGTGTGTGAGTGAGTGGGTGTGTGTGTGTGAGTGAGCAGGTGTGTGTGTGTGAGTGAGCTGGTGAGTGTGTGTGTGAATGAGCGGGTGTGTGTGTGTGAGTGAGCAGGTGTGTGTGAGTGAGCTGCTGTGTGTGTGAGTGAGTGGGCGTGTGTGTGAGTGAGCGGGTGTGTGTGTGTGAGTGAGCGGGTGTGTGTGTGAGTGAGCGGGTGTGTGTGTGAGTGAGTGGGTGTGTGTGAGTGAGCAGGCGTGTGTGTGAGTGAGCAGGCGTGTGTGTGAGTGAGCAGGCGTGTGTGTGAGTTAGCGGGTGTGTGTGAGTGAGTAGGCGTGTGTGTGATTGAGCGGGTGTGTGTGAGTGAGCTGTTGTGTGTATGAGTGAGCGGGTGTGTGTGAGTGAGCGGGCGTGTGTGTGAGTGAGCGGGTGTGTGTGAGTGAGCAGGCGTGTGAATGAGCAGGCGTGTGTGTGAATCAGCGGGTGTGTGTGAGTGAGCGGGTGTGTGTGTGAGTGAGCGGTTGTGTGTGTGAGTGAGCGGGTGTGTGTGAGTGAGCAGGCGTTTGTGTGAGTAAGCAGGCATGTGTCAGTGAGTGGGCATGTATGTGAGTAAGCGGGCATGTGTGTGTGAGTGAGTGTGTGTGTGTGTGAGTGAGCGGGTGTGTGTGAATGAGCAGGCGTGTGTGTGAGTGAGTGGGCCTGTGCGTGAGTGAACGGGTGTGTGTGTGAGTGAGTGGGTGTGTGTGTGAGTGAGCAGGCGTGTGTGTGAGTGAGCGGGTGTGTGTGAGTGAGCAGGCGGTGTGTGAGTGAGCGGGTGTGTGTGAGTGAGCAGGCGTGTGAATGAGCAGGCGTGTGTGTGAGTGAGCGGGCGTGTGTGTGAGTGAGCGGGCGTGTGTGTGAGTGAGCAGGCGTGTGTGTGTGAGTGAGTGGGTGTGTTTGTGAGTGAGTGGGTGTGTGTGAGTGAGCAGGCGTGTGTGTGAGTGAGCGGGTGTGTGTGTGTGAGTGAGTGAGTGTGTGTGTGAGCAGGCGTGTGTGTGAGTGAGCGGGCGTGTGTGTGAGTGAGTGGGTGTGTGTGTGAGTGCGCATGCGTGTGTGTGAGTGAGCGGGAATGTGTGTGAGTGAGTGGGTGTGAGTGTTCGGGCGTGTGTGTGAGTGAGCGGGCATGTGTGTGTGAGTGAGTGGGCATGTATGTGTGAGTGAGCAGACGTGTGTGTGAGTGAGCAGACGTGTGTGTGAGTGAGCGGGCGTGTGTGTGTGAGTGAGCGGGCATGTGTGTGAGTGATTGGATGTGTGTATGTGAGTGAGCAGGCGTGTGTGTGACTGAGTGGGTGTGTGTGAGTGAGTGGGTGTGTGTGAGTGAGTGGGTGTGTGTGAGTGAGCAGGCGTGTGTGTGAGTGAGCAGGCGTGTGTGTGAGTGAGCAGGCATGTGTGTGAGTGAGCGGGTGTGTGTGTGAGTGAGCGGGTGTGTGTGTTAGTGAGTGGGTGTGTGTGAGTCAGCATGCGTGTGTGTGAGTGAGCGGGCATGTGTGTGAGAGAGTGGTCCTGTGCACGAGTGAATGGGTGTGTGAGTGTGGGGTGAGCGGGTGTGAGTGAGCGAGCGTGTGTGTGTGTGAGTGAGCGGCCATGTGTGTGAGTGAGTAGGTGTGTGTGTGTGATTGGGCGGGCATGTGTGTGAGTGAGTGGGTGTGTGTTTGAGTGAGCAGACGTGTGTGTGAGTGAGCGGGTGTGTGTGAGTGAGCAGGCGTGTGTGTGCGTGAGGGGGTGTGTGTGAGTGAGTGTGTGTTTGAGCAGGCGTGTGTGTGAGTGAGCGGGCGTGTGTTTGAGTGAGTGGGTTTGTGTGTGAGTGAGCATACGGGTGTGTGAGTGAGCGGGCGTGTGTGTGTGAGTGAGTGGGCCTGTGCGCGAGGGAATGCGTGTGTGTGTGAGTGAGCGGGTGTGTGTGTGAGTGAGCGGGTGTGTGTGTGTGAGTGAGCGAGTGTGTGTGAGTGAGTGAGCGGGTGTGAGTGAGCGAGCGTGTGTGTGTGTGAGTGAGCGAGTGTGTGTGTATGTGAGTGGGCGGCCATGTGTGTGAGTGAGTAGGTGTGTGTGTGTGAGTGAGCGGGCATGTGTGTGAGTGAGTGGGTGTGTGTTTGAGTTAGCAGACGTGTGTGTGAGTGAGCGGGCGTGTGTGTGAGTGAGCGGGCGTGTGTGTGAGTGAGCGGGCGTGTGTGTGTGAGTGAGCGGGCATGTGTGTGAGTGAGTGGGCGTGTGTGTGAGTGGGTCTGTGTGTGAATGAGCGGGTGTGTGTGTGTGAGTGAGCGGGCGTGTGTGTGTGAGTGTGCGGGCATGTGTGTGAGTGAGTGAGTGTGTGTGTGAGTGAGCAGGTGTGTCTGTGAGTGAGTGGGTGTGTGTGTGAGTGAGCGGGCGTGTGTGTGAGTGAGCGGGCGTGTGTGTGTGAGTGAGCGGGCATGTGTGTGAGTGAGCGGGCATGTGTGTGAGTGAGTGGGTGTGTGTGTGAGTGAGTGGGTGTGTGTGTGAATGAGCGGGTGTGTGTGTGTGAGTGAGCGGGCGTGTGTGTGAGTGAGTGGGCATGTGTGTGAGTGAGCGGGCATGTGTGTGAGTGAGCGGGCATGTGTGTGTGAGTGAGCGGGCGTGTGTGTGTGAGTGAGCGGGTGTGTGTGTGTGAGTGAGCGGGTGTGTGTGTGTGAGTGAGCAGGTGTGTGTGAGTGAGCGGGCAGATGTGTGAGTGAGTGTGTGTGTGTGTGAGTGAGCAGAGGTGTGTGTGAGTAAGCGGGCGTGTGTGTGAGTGAGTGGCTTTGTGTGTGAGTGAGTGGCTGTGTGTGTGAGTGAGTGGGCGTGTGTGTGAGTGAGCGGGCGTGTGTGTGAGTCAGCGGGCGTGTGTGTGTGAATGAGCGGGCATGTGTGTGAGTGAGTGGGTGTGTGTGTGTGTGAGTGGGTGTGTGTGAGTGAGCGGGTGTGTGTGAGTGAGCGGGTGTGTGTGCGAGTGAGCAGGCGTGTGTGTGATTGAGCGGGTGTGTGTGAGTGAGCAGGCGTGTGTGTGTGAGTGAGTGGGTGTGTGTGAGTGAGCAGGCGTGTGTGTCAGTGAAAGGGCGTGTGTGTGAGTATGTGTGGGTGTGTGTGTGTGTGACCGGGTGTGTGTGAGTGTGTGTGTGTGAGTGAGCGGGCATGTGTGTGAGTGAGTGGGTGTGAGTGTGAATGAGCAGGCGTGTGTGTGAGTGAGCGGGCATGTGTGAGTGAGCTGGCGTGTGTGTGAGTGAGTGGGCCTGTGCATGAATGAACGGGTGTGTGTGTGTGTGAGCAGGCGTGTGTGTGAGTGAGCGGGTGTGTGTGAGTGAGCGGGTGTGAGTGTTCGGGCGTGTGTGTGAGTGAGCGGGCATGTGTGTGTGAGTGAGCAGACGTGTGTGTGAGTGAGCAGACGTGTGTGTGAGTGAGCGGGTGTGTGTGAGTGAGCAGGTGTGTGTGAGTGAGCGGGTGTGTGTGAGTGAGCAAGCGTGTGTGTGAGTGAGCGGTTGTGTGTGTGAGTGAGTGGTTGTGTGTGTGAGTGAGCGGTTGTGTGTGTGAGTGAGCGGGCGTGTGTGTGAGTGAGCGGGTGGGTGTGAGTGAGTGAGCGTGTGTATGTGAGTGAGCGGGCAGATGTGTGAGTGAGTGGGTGTGTGTGTGAGTGAGCAGAGGTGTGTGTGAGTAAGCGGGCGTGTGTGTGAGTGAGTGGCTGTGTGTGTGAGTGAGCGGGCGTGTGTGTGAGTGAGCGGGTGTGTGTGTGAGTCAGCGGGCGTGTGTGTGTGTGTGAGCGGGTGTGTGTGTGAGTCAGCGGGCGTGTGTGTGTGAATGAGCGGGCATGTGTGTGAGTGAGTGGGTGTGTGTGTGAGTGAGCAGGCGTGTGTGTGTGAGTGAGCGGGTGAGTGTGCGTGAGTGAGCGGGCGTGTGTGTGAGTGAGCGGGCGTGTGTGTGAGTGAATGGGTGTGTGTGTGAGTGAGCGGGTGTGTGTGAGTGAGTGGTCGTGCGTGTGAGTGAGTGGGTGAGTGTGTGAGAGAGCAGGCATGTGTGTGAGTGAGTGGGTGTGTGTGAGTGAGCAGACGTGTGGGTGAGTGAGCGGATGTATATGAGTGAGCAGGCGTGTGTGTGAGTGAGCGGTCTTGTGTGTGAGTGAGCGGGTGTGTGTGTGTGAGTGAGTGGGTGTGGGTGTGAGTCAGCATGCGTGTGTGTGAGTGAGCGGGCATGTGTGTGAGTGAGCGGGTGTGTGTGTGAGTGAGCAGGCGTGTGTGTGAGTGAGCGGGTGTGTGTGTGAGTGAACGGGTGTGTGTGTGAGTGAGCGGGTGTGTGTGTGAGTGAGCGGGTGTGTGTGTGAGTGAGCGGGTGTGTGTGTGAGTGAGTGGGTGTGTGTGTGAATGAGCTGGTGGGTGTTTGAGTGAGCGGGTGTGTGTGAGTGAGTGAACGGGTGTGTGTGAGTGAGTAAGCGGGTGTGTGTGAGTGAGTGAGCGGGTGCGTGTGAGTGAGCGGCCATGTGTGTGAGTGTGTAGGTGTGTGTGTGAGTGAGCGGCCATGTGTGTGAGTGAGTAGGTGTGTGTGTGAGTGAGCGGGCATGTGTGTGAGTGAGCGGGCATGTGTGTGAGTGAGCGGGCGTGTGTGTGAGTGGGTGGGCATGTGTGTGAGTGAGCAGGCGTGTGCGTGAATGAGCGGGCTTCTTTGGGTGAGTGAGCCGGCGTGTGTGTGAGTGAGCGGGTGTGTGTGTGAGTTAGTGGGTGTGTGTGTGAGTGAGCAGGCATGTGCATGAGTGAGTGGGTGTGTGTGTGAGTGAGCAGGTGTGTGTGTGTGAATGAGCGGGTGTGTGTGTGTGAGTGAGCTGGTGTGTGTGTGAGTGAGCTGGTGTGTGTGTGAGTGAGCGAGCATGTGTGTGAGTGAGTGGGTGTGAGTGTGAGTGAGTGGGTGTGAGTGTGAGTGAGTGGGTGTGAGTGTGAGTGAGTGGGTGTGAGTGTGAGTGAGTGGGCCTGTGCGTGAATGAACCGGTGTGTGTGTGAGTGAGTGGGTGTGTGTGCGAGTGAGCGGGTGTGTGTGTCAGTGAGCGGGTGTGTGTGTGAGTGAGCGGGTGTGTGTGTGCGTGACCGGGTGTGTGTGAGTGAGCGGGTGTGTGTGAGTGAGCAGGCATGTGTGTGAGTGAGCAGGCATGTGTGTGAGTGAGCAGGCGTGTGTGTGAATGAGCAGGCGTGTGTGTGAATGAGCGGGTGTGTGTGAGCGAGCAGGCGTGTGTGTGAGTGAGTGGGTGTGTGTGACTGAGCAGGTGTGTGTGTGAGTGAGCAGGCGTGTGTGAGTGAGCAGCTGTGTGTGAGCGAGCGTGTGTATGTGAGTGAGCGGGCATGTGTGTGAGTGAGTATGTGTGTGTGTGAGTGAGCAGGCGTTTGTGTGAGTGAGCGGGCATGTGTGTGAGTGAGTGGTTGTGTGTGTGTGACTGACCGTGTGTGTGTGTGTGAGTGAGTGGGTGTGTGTGTGAGTGAGCGGGTGTGTGTGAGTGAGCAGGCGTGTGTGTGAGTGAGCAGGCGTGTGTGTGAGTGAGCAGGCGTGTGTGTGAGTGAGCGGGTGTGTGTGAGTGAGTAGGCGTGTGTGTGATTGAGCGGGTGTGTGAGAGTGAGCTGGTGTGTGTATGAGTGAGCGGGTGTGTGTGAGTGAGTGGGTGTGTGTGAGTAAGCTGGTGTGTGTATGAGTGAGCGGGTGTGTGTGAGTGAGCGGGTGTGTGTGAGTGAGCGGGTGTGTGTGTGAGTGAGCGGGTGTGTGTGAGTGAGCAGGCGTGTGTGTGAGTGAGCGGGTGTGTGTGAGTGAGCGGGCATGTGTGTGAGTGAGCGCGTGTGTGTGAGTAAGCAGGCGTGTGTGTCAGTGAGCGGCCGTGTGTGTGAGTAAGCGGGCATGTATGTGTGAGTGAGTGGGTGTGTCTGAATGAGCAGGCGTGTGTGTGAATGAGCAGGCATGTGTGTGAGTGAGCAGGCGTGTGTGTGAGTGAGAGTGTGTGTGTGTGAGTGAGTGGGTGTGTTCGTGTGCGGGTGTGAGTGTGAGTGAGAGGGTGTGTGTGTGAGTGAGTGGGCGTGTGCGTGAGTGAGAGTGTGTGTGTGTGAGTGAGCGGGTGTGAGTGTGAGTGAGTGGGTGTGTGTATGAGAGTGAGCAGGCATATGTGTGAGTGAGCGGGCGTGTGTGTGAGTGAGCGGGCATGTGTGAGTGAGCTGTCGTGTGTGTGAGTGAGTGGGCCTGTGCGTGAGTGAACGGGTGTGTATGTGAGTGAGCGGGTGTGTGTGTGAGTGAGCAGGTGTGTGTGTGAGCGAGCAGGCGTGTGTGTGAATGAGCGGGTGTGTGTGAGCGAGAAGGCATGTGTGTGAGTGAGTGGGTGTGTGTGAGTGAGCAGGCGTGTGTGTGAGTGAGCGAGTGTGTGTGAGTGAGCAGGCATGTGTGTGAGTGAGCAGGCATGTGTGTGAGTGAGCGGGCGTGTGTGTGAGTGAGAGTGTGTGTGTGAGTGAGCGGGCGTGTGTGTGAGTGAGTGGGCGTGTGAGTGAGTGAGAGTGTGTGTGTGTGAGTGAGCGGGTGTGAGTGTGAGTGAGTGGGTGTGTGTGTGTGAGTGAGCAGGCATATGTGTGAGTGAGCGGGCGTGTGTGTGAGTGAGCGGTCATGTGTGAGTGAGCTGTCGTGTGTGTGAGTGAGTGGGCCTGGGCGTGAGTGAGCGGGTGTGTACGTGAGTGAGCGGGTGTGTGTGTGTGAGCGGGTGTGTGTGTGAGCGAGCAGGCGTGTGTCTGAATGAGCGGGTGTGTGTGAGTGAGAAGGCATGTGTGTGAGTGAGCGAGTGTGTGTGAATGAGCAGGCGTGTGTGTGAGTGAGCGGGCGTGTGTGTGTGTGAGCAGGTGTGTGTGTGAGTGAGCGGGCGTGTGTGTGAGTGAGCGGGCGTGTGTGTGAGTGAGCAGGCGTGTGTGTGAGTGAGCGGGCATGTGTGTGAGTGAGCAGGCGTGTGTGTGAGAGCGCAGGCGTGTGTGTGAGTGAGCGGGTGTGTGTGTGAGTGACCAGGCGTGTGTGTGAGTGAGCGGGTGTGTGTGAGTGAGTGGGTGTGTGTGTGTGAGTAGGTGTATGTTTGAGTGAGCATGCGTGTGTGTGAGTGAGTGGGTGTGTGTGTGTGAGTGAGTGTGTGACCTGTGAGTGAGCAGGCATGTGTGTGAGTGAGCGGGCATGTGTGTGAGTGAGTGTGTGTGTGTGTGTGAGTGAGCGGGAGTGTGTGTGAGTGAGCGGGAGTGTGTGTGAGTGAGCGGGCGTGTGTGTGAGTGAGTGGGTGTGTGTGTGTGAGTGAGCAGGCATATGTGTGTCTGAGCGGGCGTGTGTGTGAGTGGGCGGGCATGTGTGAGTGAGCTGTCGTGTGTGTGATTGAGTGGGCCTGTGCGTGAGTGAGCGGGAGTGTGCGTGAGTGAGCGGGAGTGTGTGTGAGTGAGCGGGTGTGTGTGTGAGTGAGCGGGTGTGTGTGTGAGCGAGCAGGCGTGAGTGTGAGTGAGCAGGCGTGTGTGTGAATGAGCGGGTGTGTGTGAGCGTGAAGGCATGTGTGTGAGTGAGTCGGTGCGTGTGAGTGAGCAGGCGTGTGTGTGAGTGAGCAGGCGTGTGTGTGAGTGAGCGGGTGTGTGTGTGAGTGAGTGTGTGTGAGTGAGCAGGCGTGTGTGTGAGTGAGCAGGCGTGTGTGTGAGTGAGCGGGTGTGTGTGTGAGTGAGTGTGTGTGAGTGAGCAGGCGTGTGTGTGAGTGAGCAGGCGTGTGTGTGAGTGAGCGGGTGCATGTGTGAGTGAGCGGGTGTGTGTGTGAGTGAGCGGGTATGTGTGTGAGTGAGCAGGCGTGTTTGCGAGTGAGCGGGCGTGTGTGTGAGTGAGTGGGTGTGTGTGAGTGAGTGGGTGTGTGTGTGTGAGTGACCAGGCATGTGTGTGAGTGAGCTTGTGTGTGTGAGTAAGCGGGTGTGTGTTTGTGAGAAGGTGTATGTGTGAGTGAGCATGCGTGTGTGTGAGTGAGTGGGCCTGTGCGCGAGTGAACGGGTGTGTGTGTGAGTGAGTGGGTGTGTGTGCGAGTGAATGGGTGTGTGCGAGTGAGCGGGTGTGTGTGTGAGTGATCGGGCATGTGTGAGTGAGCTGGCGTGTGTGTGAGTGAGTGTGCCTGTGCGTGAGTGAACGGGTGTGTGTGTGAGTGAGCGGGTGTGTGTGTGAGTGAGCAGGCGCGTGTGTGAGTGAGCGGGTGTGTGTGAGTGAACAGGCGTGTGTGTGAGTGAGCGGTTGTGTGTGAGTGAGCAGGAGTGTGTGTGAGTGAGCGGGCGTGTGTGTGAGTGAGCAGGCGTGTGTGTGAGTGAGCAGACGTGTGTGTGAGTGAGCGGGTGTGTGTGAGTGAGCAGGTGTGTGTGAGTGAGCGGGTGTGTGTGAGTGAGCAGGCGTGTGTGTGAGTGAGCGGTTGTGTGTGTGAGTGAGTGGTTGTGTGTGTGAGTGAGCGGTTGTGTGTGTGAGTGAGCGGGCGTGTGTGTGAGTGAGCGGGTGGGTGTGAGTGAGTGAGCGTGTGTATGTGAGTGAGCGGGCAGATGTGTGAGTGAGTGGGTGTGTGTGTGAGTGAGCAGAGGTGTGTGTGAGTAAGCGGGCGTGTGTGTGAGTGAGTGGCTGTGTGTGTGAGTGAGCAGACGTGTGTGTGAGTGAGCGGGCGTGTGTGTGAGTGAGCGGGTGTGTGTGTGAGTCAGCGGGCGTGTGTGTGTGTGTGAGCGGGTGTGTGTGTGAGTCAGCGGGCGTGTGTGTGTGAATGAGTGGGCATGTGTGTGAGTGAGTGGGTGTGTGTGTGAGTGAGCAGGCGTGTGTGTGAGTGAGCAGGCGTGTGTGTGAGTGAGCGGGCGTGTGTGTGTGAGTGAGCGGGTGAGTGTGCGTGAGTGAGCGGGCGTGTGTGTGAGTGAGCGGGCGTGTGTGTGAGTGAATGGGTGTGTGTGTGAGTGAGCGGGTGTGTGTGAGTGAGTGGTCGTGCGTGTAAGTGAGTGGGTGAGTGTGTGAGTGAGCAGGCATGTGTGTGAGTGAGTGGGTGTGTGTGAGTGAGCAGACATGTGGGTGAGTGAGCGGATGTATATGAGTGAGCAGGCGTGTGTGTGAGTGAGCGGTCTTGTGTGTGAGTGAGCGGGTGTGTGTGTGTGAGTGAGTGGGTGTGGGTGTGAGTCAGCATGCGTGTGTGTGAGTGAGCGGGCATGTGTGTGAGTGAGCGGGTGTGTGTGTGAGTGAGCAGGCGTGTGGGTGAGTGAGCGGGTGTGTGTGTGAGTGAACGGGTGTGTGTGTGAGTGAGCGGGTGTGTGTGTGAGTGAGCGGGTGTGTGTGTGAGTGAGCGGGTGTGTGTGTGAGTGAGTGGGTGTGTGTGTGAATGAGCTGGTGGGTGTTTGAGTGAGCGGGTGTGTGTGAGTGAGTGAGCGGGTGTGTGTGAGTGAGTAAGCGGGTGTGTGTGAGTGAGTGAGCGGGTGCGTGTGAGTGAGCGGCCATGTGTGTGAGTGTGTAGGTGTGTGTGTGAGTGAGCGGCCATGTGTGTGAGTGAGTAGGTGTGTGTGTGAGTGAGCGGGCATGTGTGTGAGTGAGCGGGCATGTGTGTGAGTGAGCGGGCGTGTGTGTGAGTGGGTGGGCGTGTGTGTGAGTGAGCAGGCGTGTGCGTGAGTGAGCGGGCTTCTTTGGGTGAGTGAGCCGGCGTGTGTGTGAGTGAGCGGGCGTGTGTGTGAGTGAGTGGGTGTGTGTGTGAGTGAGCAGGCATGTGCATGAGTGAGTGGGTGTGTGTGTGAGTGAGCAGGTGTGTGTGTGTGAATGAGCGGGTGTGTGTGTGTGAGTGAGCTGGTGTGTGTGTGAGTGAGCTGGTGTGTGTGTGAGTGAGCGAGCATGTGTGTGAGTGAGTGGGTGTGAGTGTGAGTGAGTGGGTGTGAGTGTGAGTGAGTGGGTGTGAGTGTGAGTGAGTGGGTGTGAGTGTGAGTGAGTGGGCCTGTGCGTGAATGAACCGGTGTGTGTGTGAGTGAGTGGGTGTGTGTGCGAGTGAGCGGGTGTGTGTGTCAGTGAGCGGGTGTGTGTGTGAGTGAGCGGGTGTGTGTGTGCGTGACCGGGTGTGTGTGAGTGAGCGGGTGTGTGTGAGTGAGCAGGCATGTGTGTGAGTGAGCAGGCGTGTGTGTGAATGAGCAGGCGTGTGTGTGAATGAGCGGGTGTGTGTGAGCGAGCAGGCGTGTGTGTGAGTGAGCAGCTGTGTGTGAGCGAGCGTGTGTATGTGAGTGAACGGGCATGTGTGTGAGTGAGTATGTGTGTGTGTGAGTGAGCAGGCGTTTGTGTGAGTGAGCGGGCATGTGTGTGAGTGAGTGGTTGTGTGTGTGTGACTGACCGTGTGTGTGTGTGTGAGTGAGTGGGTGTGTGTGTGAGTGAGCGGGTGTGTGTGAGTGAGCAGGCGTGTGTGTGAGTGAGCAGGTGTGTGTGTGAGTGAGCAGGCGTGTGTGTGAGTGAGCGGGTGTGTGTGAGTGAGTAGGCGTGTGTGTGATTGAGCGGGTGTGTGAGAGTGAGCTGGTGTGTGTATGAGTGAGCGGGTGTGTGTGAGTGAGTGGGTGTGTGTGAGTAAGCTGGTGTGTGTATGAGTGAGCGGGTGTGTGTGAGTGAGCGGGTGTGTGTGAGTGAGCGGGTGTGTGTGTGAGTCAGCGGGTGTGTGTGAGTGAGCAGGCGTGTGTGTGAGTGAGCGGGTGTGTGTGAGTGAGCGGCCGTGTGTGTGAGTGAGCGCGTGTGTGTGAGTAAGCAGGCGTGTGTGTCAGTGAGCGGCCGTGTGTGTGAGTAAGCGGGCATGTATGTGTGAGTGAGTGGGTGTGTCTGAATGAGCAGGCGTGTGTGTGAATGAGCAGGCATGTGTGTGAGTGAGCAGGCGTGTGTGTGAGTGAGAGTGTGTGTGTGTGAGTGAGTGGGTGTGTTAGTGAGCGGGTGTGAGTGTGAGTGAGAGGGTGTGTGTGTGTGAGTGAGTGGGCGTGTGCGTGAGTGAGAGTGTGTGTGTGTGAGTGAGCGGGTGTGAGTGTGAGTGAGTGGGTGTGTGTGTGTGAGTGAGCAGGTGTGTGTGTGAGTGAGCGGGTGTGTGTGTGAGTGAGCAGGTGTGTGTGTGAGCGAGCAGGCGTGTGTGTGAATGAGCGGGTGTGTGTGAGCGAGAAGGCATGTGTGTGAGTGCGTGGGTGTGTGTGAGTGAGCAGGCGTGTGTGTGAGTGAGCGGGCGTGTGTGTGAGTGAGAGTGTGTGTGTGTGAGTGAGCGGGCGTGTGTGTGAGTGAGCGGGCGTGTGAGTGAGTGAGAGTGTGTGTGTGTGAGTGAGCGGGTGTGAGTGTGAGTGAGTGGGTGTGTGTGTGTGAGTGAGCAGGCATATGTGTGAGTGAGCGGGCGTGTGTGTGAGTGAGCGGTCATGTGTGAGTGAGCTGTCGTGTGTGTGAGTGAGTGGGCCTGTGCGTGAGTGAACGGGTGTGTATGTGAGTGAGCGGGTGTGTGTGTGAGTGAGCGGGTGTGTGTGTGAGCGAGCAGGCGTGTGTGTGAATGAGCAGGTGTGTGTGAGTGAGAAGGCATGTGTGTGAGTGAGCGAGTGTGTGTGAATGAGCAGGCGTGTGTGTGAGTGAGCGGGCGTGTGTGTGTGTGAGCAGGTGTGTGTGTGAGTGAGCGGGCGTGTGTGTGAGTGAGCGGGCGTGTGTGTGAGTGAGCGGGCGTGTGTGTGAGTGAGCAGGCGTGTGTGTGAGTGAGCGGGCATGTGTGTGAGTGAGCAGGCATGTGTGTGAGAGCGCAGGCGTGTGTGTGAGTGAGCGGGTGTGTGTGTGAGTGACCAGGCGTGTGTGTGAGTGAGCGGGTGTGTGTGAGTGAGTGGGTGTGTGTGTGTGAGTAGGTGTATGTTTGAGTGAGCATGCGTGTGTGTGAGTGAGTGGGCCTGTGCACGATTGAACGGGTGTGTGTGTGAGTGAGTGGGTGTGTGTGTGTGAGTGAGCGGGCATGTGTGTGAGTGAGCGGGCATGTGTGTGAGTGAGTGTGTGTGTGTGTGAGTGAGCGGGAGTGTGTGTGAGTGAGCGGGAGTGTGTGTGAGTGAGCGGGCGTGTGTGCGAGTGAGTGGGTGTGTGTGTGTGAGTGAGCAGGCATATGTGTGTCTGAGCGAGCGTGTGTGTGAGTGGGCAGGCATGTGTGAGTGAGCTGTCGTGTGTGTGATTGAGTGGGCCTGTGCGTGAGTGAGCGGGAGTGTGTGTGAGTGAGCGGGTGTGTGTGTGAGCGAGCAGGCGTGAGTGTGAGTGAGCAGGCGTGTGTGTGAATGAGCGGGTGTGTGTGAGCGAGAAGGCATGTGTGTGAGTGAGTGGGTGCGTGTGAGTGAGCAGGCGTGTGTGTGAGTGAGCGAGTGTGTGTGAGTGAGCAGGCGTGTGTGTGAGTGAGCAGGCGTGTGTGTGAGTGAGCGGGTGCGTGTGTGAGTGAGCGGGTGTGTGTGTGAGTGAGCGGGTGTGTGTGTGAGTGAGCAGGCGTGTGTGCGAGTGAGCGGGCATGTGTGTGAGTGAGTGGGTGTGTGTGTGTGAGTGACCAGGCGTGTGTGTGAGTGAGCTTGTGTGTGTGAGTGAGCGGGTGTGTGTTTGTGAGAAGGTGTATGTGTGAGTGAGCATGCGTGTGTGTGAGTGAGTGGGCCTGTGCGCGAGTGAACGGGTGTGTGTGTGAGTGAGTGGGTGTGTGTCCGAGTGAATGGGTTTGTGCGAGTGAGCGGGTGTGTGTGTGAGTGATCGGGCATGTGTGAGTGAGCTGGCGTGTCTGTGAGTGAGTGTGCCTGTGCGTGAGTGAACGGGTGTGTGTGTGAGTGAGCGGGTGTGTGTGTGTGAGTGAGTGGGTGTGTGTGTGAGTGAGCGGGTGTGTGTGAGTGAGTGGGTGTGTGTGAGTAAGCTGGTGTGTGTATGAGTGAGCGGGTGTGTGTGAGTGAGCGGGTGTGTGTGAGTGAGCGGGTGTGTGTGTGAGTCAGCGGGTGTGTGTGAGTGAGCAGGCGTGTGTGTGAGTGAACGGGTGTGTGTGAGTGAGCGGCCGTGTGTGTGAGTGAGCGCGTGTGTGTGAGTAAGCAGGCGTGTGTGTCAGTGAGCGGCCGTGTGTGTGAGTAAGCGGGCATGTATGTGTGAGTGAGTGGGTGTGTCTGAATGAGCAGGCGTGTGTGTGAATGAGCAGGCATGTGTGTGAGTGAGCAGGCGTGTGTGTGAGTGAGAGTGTGTGTGTGTGAGTGAGTGGGTGTGTTAGTGAGCGGGTGTGAGTGTGAGTGAGAGGGTGTGTGTGTGTGAGTGAGTGGGCGTGTGCGTGAGTGAGAGTGTGTGTGTGTGAGTGAGCGGGTGTGAGTGTGAGTGAGTGGGTGTGTGTGTGTGAGTGAGCAGGTGTGTGTGTGAGTGAGCGGGTGTGTGTGTGAGTGAGCAGGTGTGTGTGTGAGCGAGCAGGCGTGTGTGTGAATGAGCGGGTGTGTGTGAGCGAGAAGGCATGTGTGTGAGTGCGTGGGTGTGTGTGAGTGAGCAGGCGTGTGTGTGAGTGAGCGAGTGTGTGTGAGTGAGCAGGCATGTGTGTGAGTGAGCGGGCGTGTGTGTGAGTGAGAGTGTGTGTGTGTGAGTGAGCGGGCGTGTGTGTGAGTGAGCGGGCGTGTGAGTGAGTGAGAGTGTGTGTGTGTGAGTGAGCGGGTGTGAGTGTGAGTGAGTGGGTGTGTGTGTGTGAGTGAGCAGGCATATGTGTGAGTGAGCGGGCGTGTGTGTGAGTGAGCGGTCATGTGTGAGTGAGCTGTCGTGTGTGTGAGTGAGTGGGCCTGTGCGTGAGTGAACGGGTGTGTATGTGAGTGAGCGGGTGTGTGTGTGAGTGAACGGGTGTGTGTGTGAGTTAGTGGGTGTGTGTGTGAGTGAGCGGGTGTGTGTGTGAGTGAGTGGGCGTGTGTGTGAATGAGCGGATGGGTGTTTGAGTGAGCGGGTGTGTGTGAGTGAGTGAGCGGGTGTGTGAGTGAGTGAGCGGGTGCGTGTGAGTGAGTGAGCAGGTGTGAGTGAGTGAGCGAGCGTGTGTGTGTGAGTGAGCGTCATTGTGTGTGAGTGTGTAGGTTTTTGTGTGAGTGAGCGGCCATGTGTGTGAGTGAGTAGGTGTGTGTGTGAGTGAGCGGGCATGTGTGTGAGTGAGCGGGCATGTGTGTGAGTGAGCGGGCATGTGTGTGAGTGAGCGGGCATGTGTGTGAGTGAGTGGGCGTGTGTGTGAGTGAGTGGGTGTGTGTGTGAGTGAGCAGATGTGTGTGTGAGTGAGCAGACGTGTGTGTGAGTGAGCAGACGTGTGTGTGAGTGAGCGGGTGTGTGTGTGAGTGAGCGGGTGGGTGTGAGTGTGTGAGCGTGTGTGTGAGAGTGAGTGGGTGTGTGTGTGAGTGAGCAGAGGTGTGTGTGAGTAAGCGGGCGTGTGTGTGAGTAAGCGGGCGTGTGTGTGAGTGAGTGGCTGTGTGTGTGAGTGAGCAGACGTGTGTGTGAGAGAGCGGGCGTGTGTGTGAGTGAGCGGGCGTGTGTGTGTGAATGAGCGGCCATGTGTGTGAGTGAGTGGGCGTGTGTGTGACTGAGCAGGCATGTGTGTGAGTTTGCGGGCGTGTGTGTGAGTGAGCGGGCGTGTGTGCGTGAGTGAGCGGGTGAGTGTGCCTGAGTGAGCGGGCGTGTGTGTGAGTGAATGGGTGTGTGTGTGAGAGAGCTGGTGTGTGTGAGTGAGTGGTCGTGCGTGTGAGTGAGTGTGTGTGTGTGAGTGAGCAGGCATGTGTGTGAGTGAGTGGGTGTGTGTGAGTGAGCACACGTGTGGGTGAGTGAGCGGGCGTGTGTGTGAGTGAGCGGGTGTGTGTGTGAGTGAGCGGGCGTGTGTGTGAGTCAGCGGGCATGTGTGTGGTCAGCGGGCGTGTGTGTGTGAATGAGCAGGCATGTGTGTGTGTGAGTGGGCGTGTGTGTGAGTGAGCAGGCGTGTGTGTGAGTGAGCGGGCGTGTGTGTGAGTGAGCGGGCGTGTGTGCGTGAGTGAGCGGGTGAATGTGCCTGAGTGAGCGGGCGTGTGTGTGAGTGAATGGGTGTGTGTGTGAGAGAGCGGGTATGTGTGAGTGAGTGGTCGTGCGTGTGAGTGAGTGGGTGTGTGTGTGAGTGAGCAGGCATGTGTGTGAGTGAGTGGGTGTGTGTGTGAGTGAGCGGGCGTGTGTGTGAGGGAGCGGGCATGTGTGTGAGTGAGCGGCTGTGTGTGTGTGAGTGAGTTGGTGTGTGTGTGAGTCAGCATGTGTGTGTGTGAGTGAGTGTGCATGTGTATGAGTGAGTGGTCCTGTGCGCGAGTGAACTGGTGTGTGTGCGAGTGAGCGGGTGTGTGTGTGAGTGAACGGGTGTGTGTGTGAGTTAGTGGGTGTGTGTGTGAGTGAGCGTGTGTGTGTGTGAGTGAGTGGGCGTGTGTGTGAATGAGTGGGCGTGTGTGTGAATGAGTGGGCGTGTGTGTGAATGAGCGGGTGGGTGTTTGAGTGAGCGGGTGTGTGTGAGTGAGTGAGCGGGTGTGTGTGTGTGAGTGAGCGGGTGCATGTGAGTGAGTGAGCAGGTGTGAGTGAGTGAGCGAGCGTGTGTGTTTGAGTGAGCGGCATTGTGTGGGAGTGTGTAGGTGTTTGTGTGAGTGAGCGGCCATGTGTGTGAGTGAGTAGGTGTGTGTGTGAGTGAGCGGGCATGTGTGTGAGTGAGCGGGCATGTGTGTGAGTGAGTGGGCATGTGTGTGAGTGAGTGGGTGTGTGTGTGAGTGAGCAGATGTGTGTGTGTGAGTGAGCAGACGTGTGTGTGAGTGAGCAGGCATGTGCGTGAGTGAGCGGGCTTCTTTGTGTGAGTGAGCCGGCGTGTGTGTGTGAGTGAGCGGGTGTGTGTGTGTGAGTGAGCGGGTGTGTGTGTGTGAGTGAGCGAGTGTGTGTTTGAGCAGGCATGTGTGTGAGTGAGCAGGCGTGTGTGTGAGTGAGTGGGTGTGTGTGTGAGTGAGCAGGCTTGTGTGTGTGAGTGAGCGGGCGTGTGTGTGAGTGAGCGGGCATGTGTGTGAGTGAGCGGGTGTGTGTGTGTGTGAGCGGATGTGTGTGTGAGTGAGCGGCTGTGTGTGAGTGAGCGAGAGTGTGTATGGTTAGTGAGCGGGCATGTGTGTGAGTGAGTGGGTGTGTGTGTGAGTGAGCGGGCGTGTGTGTGAGTGAGCGGGCCTGTGTGTGAGTGAGTAGGCGTGTGTATGAGTGAGTGGGGGTGTGTGTGAGTGAGCATGAGTGTTTGTGAGTGAGCGGGTGTGTGTGAGTGAGTGGGCCTGTGCGTGAGTGAACGGGTTTATGTGTGAGTGAGCGGTTGTGTGTGTGAATGAGCGGGTGTGTGTGTGAGTGAGCGGGTGGGTGTGAGTGTGTGAGAGTGTGTGTGAGAGTGAGTGGGTGTGTGTGAGTGTGTAGGTGTGTGTGTGAGTGAGCGGCCATGTGTGTGAGTGAGTAGGTGTGTGTGTGAGTGAGCGGGCATGTGTGTGAGTGAGCGGGCATGTGTGTGAGTGAGTGGGTGTGTGTGTGAGTGAGCAGACGTGTGTGTGAGTGAGCAGACGTGTGTGTGAGTGAGCGGGCATTTGTGTGAGTGAGTGGGCCTGTGCGCGAGGGAACTGGTGTGTGTGTGAGTGAGCGGGTGTGTGTGTGAGTGAGCGGGTGTGTGTGTGAGTTAGTGGGTGTGTGTGTGAGTGAGCGGGTGTGTGTGTGAGTGAGTGGGCGTGTGTGTGAATGAGCGGATGGGTGTTTGAGTGAGCGGGTGTGTGTGAGTGAGTGAGCGGGTGTGTGTGAGTGAGTGAGCGGGTGCGTGTGAGTGAGTGAGCAGGTGTGAGTGAGTGAGCGAGCGTGTGTGTGTGAGTGAGCGTCATTGTGTGTGAGTGTGTAGGTGTTTGTGTGAGTGAGCGGCCATGTGTGTGAGTGAGTAGGTGTGTGTGTGAGTGAGCGGGCATGTGTGTGAGTGAGCGGGCATGTGTGTGAGTGAGCGGGCATGTGTGTGAGTGAGTGGGCGTGTGTGTGAGTGAGTGGGTGTGTGTGTGAGTGAGCAGATGTGTGTGTGAGTGAGCAGAGGTGTGTGTGAGTAAGCGGGCGTGTGTGTGAGTGAGTGGCTGTGTGTGTGAGTGAGCAGACGTGTGTGTGAGAGAGCGGGCGTGTGTGTGAGTCAGCGGGCGCGTGTGTGTGAATGAGCGGCCATGTGTGTGAGTGAGTGGGCGTGTGTGTGAGTGAGCGGGCGTGTGTGCGTGAGTGAGCGGGTGAGTGTGCCTGAGTGAGCGGGCGTGTGTGTGAGTGCGCGGGTGTGTGTGTGAGTGAGCGGGCGTGCGTGTGAGTCAGCGGGCATGTGTGTGGTCAGCGGGCGTGTGTGTGTGAATGAGCGGGCATGTGTGTGAGTGAGTGGGCGTGTGTGTGAGTGAGCAGGCGTGTGTGTGAGTGAGCGGGCGTGTGTGTGAGTGAGCGGGCGTGTGTGCGTGAGTGAGCGGGTGAGTGTGCCTGAGTGAGCGGGCGTGTGTGTGAGTGAATGGGTGTGTGTGTGAGAGAGCGGGTGTGTGTGAGTGAGTGGTCGTGCGTGTGAGTGAGTGGGTGTGTGTGTGAGTGAGCAGGCATGTGTGTGAGTGAGTGGGTGTGTGTGTGAGTGAGCGGGTGAGTGTGCCTGAGTGAGCGTGTGTGTGTGTGAGGGAGCGGGCATGTGTGTGAGTGAGCGGGTGTGTGTGTGTGAGTGAGTTGGTGTGGGTGTGAGTCAGCATGTATGTGTGTGAGTGAGTGTGCATGTGTGTGAGTGAGTGTGCATGTGTATGAGTGAGTGGTCCTGTGCGCGGGTGAACTGGTGTGTGTGCGAGTGAGCGGGTGTGTGTGTGAGTGAACGGGTGTGTGTGTGAGTTAATGGGTGTGTGTGTGAGTGAGCGGGTGTGTGTGTGAGTGAGTGGGCGTGTGTGTGAATGAGCGGGTGGGTGTTTGAGTGAGCGGGTGTGTGTGAGTGAGTGAGCGGGTGTGTGTGAGTGAGTGAGCGGGTGCGTGTGAGTGAGTGAGCAGGTGTGAGTGAGTGAGCGAGCGTGTGTGTGTGAGTGAGCGGCCATGTGTGTGAGTGTGTAGGTGTGTGTGTGAGTGAGCGGCCATGTGTGTGAGTGAGTAGGTGTGTGTGTGAGTGAGCGGGCATGTGTGTGAGTGAGCGGGCATGTGTGTGAGTGAGTGGGTGTGTGTGTGAGTGAGCAGACGTGTGTGTGAGTGAGCAGACGTGTGTGTGAGTGAGCGGGCATGTGTGTGAGTGAGTGGGCCTGTGCGCGAGGGAACTGGTGTGTGTGTGAGTGAGCGGGCATGTGTGTGAGTGAGCGGGCATGTGTGTGAGTGAGCGGGCATGTGTGTGAGTGAGTGGGCGTGTGTGTGAGTGAGTGGGTGTGTGTGTGAGTGAGCAGATGTGTGTGTGAGTGAGCAGACGTGTGTGTGAGAGAGCGGGCGTGTGTGTGTCAGCGGGCGTGTGTGTGTGTGAATGAGCGGCCATGTGTGTGAGTGAGTGGGCGTGTGTGTGAGTGAGCGGGCGTGTGTGCGTGAGTGAGCGGGTGAGTGTGCCTGAGTGAGCGGGCGTGTGTGTGAGTGAGCGGGTGTGTGTGTGAGTGAGCGGGCGTGTGTGTGAGTCAGCGGGCATGTGTGTGGTCAGCGGGCGTGTGTGTGTGAATGAGCGGGCATGTGTGTGAGTGAGTGGGCGTGTGTGTGAGTGAGCAGGCGTGTGTGTGAGTGAGCGGGCGTGTGTGTGAGAGAGCGGGCGTGTGTGCGTGAGTGAGCGGGTGAGTGTGCCTGAGTGAGCGGGCGTGTGTGTGAGTGAATGGGTGTGTGTGTGAGAGAGCGGGTGTGTGTGAGTGAGTGGTCGTGCGTGTGAGTGAGTGGGTGTGTGTGTGAGTGAGCAGGCATGTGTGTGAGTGAGTGGGTGTGTGTGTGAGTGAGCGGGTGAGTGTGCCTGAGTGAGCGGGTGTGTGTGTGAGTGAGTTGGTGTGGGTGTGAGTCAGCATGTGTGTGTGTGAGTGAGTGTGCATGTGTATGAGTGAGTGGTCCTGTGCGCGAGTGAACTGGTGTGTGTGCGAGTGAGCGGGTGTGTGTGTGAGTGAACGGGTGTGTGTGTGAGTGAACGGGTGTGTGTGTGAGTTAGTGGGTGTGTGTGTGAGTGAGCGGGCGTGTGTGTGAATGAGTGGGCGTGTGTGTGAATGAGCGGGTGGGTGTTTGAGTGAGCGGGTGTGTGTGAGTGAGTGAGCGGGTGTGTGTGAGTGAGTGAGCGGGTGCGTGTGAGTGAGTGAGCAGGTGTGAGTGAGTGAGCGAGCGTGTGTGTGTGAGTGAGCGGCCATGTGTGTGAGTGTGTAGGTGTGTGTGTGAGTGAGCGGCCATGTGTGTGAGTGAGTAGGTGTGTGTGTGAGTGAGCGGGCATGTGTGTGAGTGAGCGGGCATGTGTGTGAGTGAGTGGGTGTGTGTGTGAGTGAGCAGACGTGTGTGTGAGTGAGCAGACGTGTGTGTGAGTGAGCGGGCATGTGTGTGAGTGAGTGGGCCTGTGCGCGAGGGAACTGGTGTGTGTGTGAGTGAGCGGGTGTATGTGTGAGTGAAGGTGTGTGTGTGAGTTAGTGGGTGTGTGTGTGAGTGAGCGGGTGTGTGTGTGAGTGAGTGGGCGTGTGTGTGAATGAGCGGATGGCTGTTTGAGTGAGCGGGTGTGTGTGAGTGAGTGAGCGGGTGTGTGTGAGTGAGTGAGCGGGTGCGTGTGAGTGAGTGAGCAGGTGTGAGTGAGTGAGCGAGCGTGTGTGTGTGAGTGAGCGGCCATGTGTGTGAGTGTGTAGGTGTGTGTGTGAGTGAGCGGGCATGTGTGTGAGTGAGAGTGTGTGTGTGAGTTAGTGGGTGTGTGTGTGAGTGAGCGGGTGTGTGTGAGTGAGTGAGCGGGTGTGTGTGAGTGAGTGAGCGGGTGTGTGTGAGTGAGTGAGCGGGTGTGAGTGAGTGAGCGAGCGTGTGTGTGTGAGTGAGCGTCATTGTGTGTGAGTGTGTAGGTGATTGTGTGAGTGAGCGGCCATGTGTGTGAGTGAGTAGGTGTGTGTGTGAGTGAGCGGGCATGTGTGTGAGTGAGCGGGCATGTGTGTGAGTGAGTGGGTTTATGTGTGAGTGAGCGGTTGTGTGTGTGAATGAGCGGGTGTGTGTGTGTTTGAGCGGGTGGGTGTGAGTGAGTGAGCCTGTGTGGGTGAGTGAATGGGTGTGTGTGTGAGTGAGCAGCGGTGTGTGTGAGTAAGCGGGCATGTGTGTGAGTGAGTGGTTGTGTGTGTGAGTGAGCAGACATGTGTGTGAGTGAGCGGGCGTGTGTGTGAGTGAGCGGGCGTGTGTGTGAGTGAGCGGGCGTGTGTGTGAGTGAGCGGGCGTGTGTGTGAGTCAGCGGGCGTGTGTGTGAGTCAGCGGGCGTGTGTGTGTGAATGAGCGGGCATGTGTGTGTGTGAGTGGGCGTGTGTGTGAGTGAGCAGGCGTGTGTGTGAATGAGCGGGTGTGTGTGTGAGTGAGCGGGTGTGTGTGTGAGTGAGCGGGTGGGTGTGAGTTAGTGAGCGTGTGTGTGTGAGTGAGTGGGTGTGTGTGTGAGTGAGCAGCGGTGTGTGTGAGTAAGCGGGCGTGTGTGTGAGTGAGTGGCTGTGTGTGTGAGTGAGCAGACGTGTGTGTGAGTGAGCGGGCGTGTGTGTGAGTGAGCGGGCGTGTGTGTGAGTGAGCGGGCGTGTGTGTGAGTGAGCGGGCGTGTGTGTGAGTCAGCGGGCGTGTGTGTGTGAATGAGCGGGCATATGTGTGAGTGAGTGGGCGTGTGTGTGAGTGAGCAGGCGTGTGTGTGAGTGAGCGGGCGTGTGTGCGTGAGTGAGCGGGTGAGTGTGCCTGAGTGAGCGGGCGTGTGTGTGAGTGAATGGGTGTGTGTGTTAGAGAGCGGGTGTGTGTGAGTAATTGGTCGTGCGTGTGAGTGAGTGGGTGTGTGTGAGTGAGTGGGTGTGTGTGAGTGAGCAGACGTGTCTGTGATTGAGCGGATGTGTGTGAGTGAGTGGGCGTGTGTGTGAGTGAGTGGGCGTGTGTGTGAGGGAGTGGGCGTGTGTGTGAGTGAGCGGGTGTGTGTGTGAGTGAGTTGGTGTGGGTGTGAGTCAGCATGTGTGTGTGTTAGTGAGTGTGCATGTGTGTGAGTGAGTGGTCCTGTGCGCGAGTGAACTGGTGTGTGTGCGAGTGAGCGGGTGTGTATGTGAGTGAACAGGTGTGTGTGAGTTAGTGGGTGTGTGTGTGAGTGAGCGGGTGTGTGTGTGAGTGAGTGGGCGTGTGTGTGAATGAGCGGGTGGGTGTTTGAGTGAGCGGGTGTGTGTGAGTGAGTGAGCGGGTGTGTGTGAGTGAGTGAGTGGGTGCGTGTGAGTGAGTGAGCAGGTGTGAGTGAGTGAGCGAGCGTGTGTGTGTGAGTGAGCGGCCATGTGTGTGAGTGTGTAGGTGTGTGTGTGAGTGAGCGGCCATGTGTGTGAGTGAGTAGGTGTGTGTGTAAGTGAGCGGGCATGTGTGTGAGTGAGCGGGCATGTGTGTGAGTGAGTGGGTGTGTGTGTGAGTGAGCAGACGTGTGTGTGAGTGAGCAGACGTGTGTGTGAGTGAGCAGACGTGTGTGTGTGTGAGTGGGCCTGTGCGCGAGGGAACTGGTGTGTGTGTGAGTGAGCGGGTGTGTGTGTGAGTGAGCGGGTGTGTGTGTGAGTGAGCGGGTGTGTGTGTGAGTGAGCGGGTGTGTGTGTGTGTGAGCGGATGTTCGTGTGAGTGAGCGGCTGTGTGTGAGTGAGCGAGAGTGTGTATGTTTAGTGAGCGGGCACGTGTGTGAGTGAGTGGGTGTGTGTGTGAGTGAGCGGGCATGTGTGTGAGTGAGCAAGCATGTGTGTGAGTGAGCAGGCGTGTGTATGAGTGAGTGGGTGTGTGTGTGAGTGAGCATGCGTGTTTGTGAGTGAGCGGGTGTGTGTGAGTGAGTGGGCCTGTGCGCGAGTGAACGGGTTTATGTGTGAGTGAGCGGTTGTGTGTGTGAGTGAGCGGTTGTGTGTGTGAGTGAGCGGGTGTGTGTGTGAGTGAGCGGGTGGGTGTGAGTGAGTGAGCGTGTGTGTGTGAGTGAGTGTGTGTGTGTGTGAGTGAGTAGCGGTGTGTGTGAGTAAGCGGGCGTGTTTGTTAGTGAGTGGCTGTGTGTGTGAGTGAGCAGACGTGTGTGAGAGTGAGCGGGCGTGTGTGTGAGTGAGCGGGCGTGTGTGTGAGTCAGTGGGCGTGTGTGTGAGTCAGCGGGCGTGTGTGTGTGAATGAGTGGGCATGTGTGTGAGTGAGTGGGCGTGTGTGTGAGTGAGCGGGCGTGTGTGTGAGTGAGCAGGCGTGTGTGTGAGTGAGCGGGCGTGTGTGCGTGAGTGAGCGGGTGAGTGTGCCTGAGTGAGCGGGCGTGTGTGTGAGTGAATGGGTGTGTGTGTTAGAGAGCGGGTGTGTGTGAGTAATTGGTCGTGCGTGTGAGTGAGTGGGTGTGTGTGTGAGTGAGTGGGTGTATGTGAGTGAGCAGACGTGTCTGTGAGTGAGCGGATGTGTGTGAGTGAGTGGGCGTGTGTGTGAGTGAGCGGGCGTGTGTGTGAGGGAGCGGGCATGTGTGTGAGTGAGCGGCTGTGTGTGTGTGAGTGAGTTGGTGTGGGTGTGAGTCAGCATGTGTGTGAGTGAGTGTGCATGTGTATGATTGAGTGGTCCTGTGCGCGAGTGAACTGGTGTGTGTGCGAGTGAGCGGGTGTGTGTGTGAGTTAGTGGGTGTGTGTGTGAGTGAGCGGGTGTGTGTGTGAGTGAGTGGGCGTGTGTGTGAATGAGCGGGTGGGTGTTTGAGTGATCGGGTGTGTGTGAGTGAGTGAGCGGGTGTGTGTGAGTGAGTGAGCGGGTGCGTGTGAGTGAGTGAGCAGGTGTGAGTGAGTGAGCGGCCATGTGTGTGTGTGAGTGAGCGGCCATGTGTGTGAGTGTGTAGGTGTGTGTGTGAGTGAGCGGCCATGTGTGTGATTGAGTGGGCGTGTGTGTGAATGAGCGGGTGGGTGTTTGAGTGAGCGGGTGTGTGTGAGTGAGTGAGCGGGTGTGTGTGAGTGAGTGAGCGGGTGCGTGTGAGTGAGTGAGCAGGTGTGAGTGAGTGAGCGAGCGTGTGTGTGTGAGTGAGCGGCCATGTGTGTGAGTGAGTAGGTGTGTGTGTGAGTGAGCGGGCATGTGTGTGAGTGAGTGGGTGTGTGTGTGAGTGAGCAGACGTGTGTGTGAGTGAGCAGACGTGTGTGTGGGTGTGCAGACGTGTGTGTGTGTGAGTGGGCCTGTGCGCGAGGGAACTGGAGTGTGTGTGAGTGAGCGGGTGTGTGTGTGAGTGAGCGGGTGTGTGTGTGAGTGAGCGGGTGTGTGTGTGTGAGCGGATGTGTGTGTGAGTGGGCGGCTGTGTGTGAGTGAGCGAGAGTGTGTATGTTTAGTGAGCGGGCACGTGTGTGATTGAGTGGGTGTGTGTGTGAGTGAGCGGGCGTGTGTGTGAGTGAGCGGGAATGTGTGTGAGTGAGCATGCGTGTTTGTGAGTGAGCGGGTGTGTGTGAGTGAGTGGGCCTGTGCGCGAGTGAACGGGTTCATGTGTGAGTGAGCGGTTGTGTGTGTGAGTGAGCGGATGTGTGTGTGAGTGAGCGGGTGGGTGTGAGTGAGTGAGCGTGTGTGTGTGAGTGAGTGGGTGTGTGTGTGAGTGAGCAGCGGTGTGTGTGAGTAAGCGGGCGTGTGTGTGAGTGTTTGGCTGTGTGTGTGAGTGAGCAGACGTGTGTGTGAGTGAGCGGGCGTGTGTGTGAGTGAGCGGGCGTGTGTGTGAGTGAACGGGCGTGTGTGAGTCAGCGGGCGTGTGTGTGAGTCAGCGGGCGTGTGTGTGTGAATGAGCGGGCATGTGTGTGAGTGAGTGGGCGTGTGTGTGAGTGAGCAGGCGTGTGTGTGAGTGAGCGGGCGTGTGTGCGTGAGTGAGCGGGTGAGTGTGCCTGAGTGAGCGGGCGTGTGTGTGAGTGAATGGGTTTGTGTGTGAGAGAGCGGGTGTGTGTGAGTGAGTGGTCGTGCGTGTGAGTGAGTGGGTGTGTGTGTGAGTGAGCAGGCATGTGTGTGAGTGAGTGGGTGTGTGTGAGTGAGCAGACGTGTCTGTGAGTAAGCAGATGTGTGTGAGTGAGTGGGCGTGTGTGTGAGTGCGCGGGCGTGTGTGTGAGGGAGCGGGCGTGTGTGTGAGGGAGCGGGCGTGTGTGTGAGTGAGCGGGTGTGTGTGTGTGTGAGTGAGTTGGTGTGGGTGTGAGTCAGCATGTGTGTGTGTGAGTGAGTGTGCATGTGTGTGAGTTAGTGGTCCTGTGCGCGAGTGAACTGGTGTGTGTGCGAGTGAGCGGGTGTGTGTGTGAGTGAATGGGTGTGTGTTTGAGTTAGTGGGTGTGTGTGTGAGTGAGCGGGTGTGTGTGTGAGTGAGTGGGCATGTGTGTGAATGAGCGGGTGGGTGTTTGAGTGAGCGGGTGTGTGTGAGTGAGTGAGCGGGTGTGTGTGAGTGAGCGGCCATGTGTGTGAGTGTGTAGGTGTGTGTGTGAGTGAGCAGGTGTGAGTGAGTGAGCAAGCGTGTGTGTGTGAGTGAGCGGCCATGTGTGTGAGTGAGTAGGAGTGTGTGTGAGTGAGCGGGCATGTGTGTGAGTGAGCGGGCATGTGTGTGAGTGTGTAGGTGTGTGTGTGAGTGAGCGGCCATGTGTGTGAGTGAGTAGGAGTGTGTGTGAGTGAGCGGGCATGTGTGTGAGTGAGCGGGCATGTGTGTGAGTGAGTGGGTGTGTGTGTGAGTGAGCAGACGTGTGTGTGAGTGAGCAGACGTGTGTATGAGTGAGCAGGCATGTGCGTGAGTGAGCGGGCTTCTTTGTGTGAGTGAGCCGGTGTGTGTGTGAGTGAGCGGGCGTGTGTGTGAGTGAGCGGGCGTGTGTGTGAGTGAGTGGGTGTGTGTGTGAGTGAGCAGGCGTGTGCGTGATTGAGTGGGTGTGTGTGTGAGTGAGCAGGTGTGCGTGTGAGTGAGCGGGTGTGTGTGTGAGTGAGAGGGTGTGTGTGTTTGAGTGAGCGGGTGTGTGTGTGTGAGTGAGTGGGTGTGTGTGTGAGTGAGCGGGTGTGAGTGAGCAGGCGTGTGTGTGAGTGAGCGGGCGTGTGTGTGTGAGTGAGCGGGTGTGTGTGTGTGAGTGAGCGGGTGTGTGCGTGTGAGTGAGCGGGTGTGTCTGTGAGTGAGCAGGCGTGTGTGTGAGTGAGCAGGCGTGTGTGTGAGTGAGCGGGTGTGTGTGTGAGTGAGCGGGTGTGTGTGAGTGAGCAGGCATGTGGGTCAGTGAGCGGGCATGTATGTGAGTAAGCGGGCATGTTTGTGTGAGTGAGTGGGCATGTGTGTGTGAGTGAGTGTCTGTGTGTGTGAGTGAGCGGGTGTGTGTGAATGAGCAGGCGTGTGTGTGATTGAGCAGGCGTGTGTGTGAGTGAGAGTGTGTGTGTGTGAGTGAGCGGGTGTGTGTGTGTGAGTGAGTTGGTGTGGGTGTGAGTCAGCATGTGAGTGTGTGAGTGAGTGTGCATGTGTGTGAGTGAGTGGTCCTGTGCGCAAGTGAACTGGTGTGTGTGCGAGTGAGCGGGTGTGTGTGTGAGTGAACGGGTGTGTGTGTGAGTGAGCGGGCATGTGTGTGAGTGAGCAGGCGTGTGTATGAGTGAGTGGGCGTGTGTGTGAATGAGCGGGTGGCTGTTTGAGTAAGCGGGTGTGTGTGAGTGAGTCAGCGGGTGTGTGTGAGTGAGTGAGCGGGTGCGTGTGAGTGAGTGAGCAGGTGTGAGTGAGTGAGCGAGCATGTGTGTGTGAGTGAATGGCATTGTGTGTGAGTGTGTAGGTGTGTGTGTGAGTGAGCGGCCATGTGTGTGAGTGAGTAGGTGTGTGTGTGAGTGAGCGGGCGTGTGTGTGAGTGAGCGGGCATGTGTGTGAGTGAGCAGGCCTGTGTATGAGTGAGTGGGTGTGTGTGTGAGTGAGCATGCGTGTTTGTGAGTGAGCGGGTGTGTGTGAGTGAGTGGGCCTGTGCGCGAGTGAACGGGTTTATGTGTGAGTGAGCGGTTGTGTGTGTGAGTGAGCGGGTGTGTGTGTGAGTGAGCGGGTGGGTGTGAGTGAGTGAGCGTGTGTGTGTGAGTGAGTGGGTGTGTGTGTGAGTGAGCAGCGGTGTGTGTGAGTCAGCGGGCGTGTGTGTGAGTGAGTGGCTGTGTGTGTGAGTGAGCAGAAGTGTGTGTGAGTGAGCGGGCGTGTGTGTGAGTGAGCGGGCGTGTGTGTGAGTGAGCGGGCGTGTGTGTGAGTGAGCGGGCGTGTGTGTGAGTCAGCGGGCGTGTGTGTGTGAATGAGCGGGCATGTGTGTGAGTGAGTGGGCGTGTGTGTGAGTGAGCAGGCGTGTGTGTGAGTGAGCAGGCGTGTGTGCGTGAGTGAGCGGGTGAGTGTGCCTGAGTGAGCGGGCGTGTGTGTGAGTGAATGGGTGTGTGTGTGAGAGAGCCGGTGTGTGTGAGTGAGTGGTCGTGCGTGTGAGTGAGTGGGTGTGTGTGTGAGTGAGCAGGCATGTGTGTGAGTGAGTGGGTGTGTGTGAGTGAGCAGACGTGTCTGTGAGTGAGCGGATGTGTGTGAGTGAGTGGGCGTGTGTGTGAGTGAGCGGGCGTGTGTGTGAGGGAGCGGGCGTGTCTGTGAGTGAGCGGGTGTGTGTTTGTGAGTGAGTTGGTGTGGGTGTGAGTCAGCATGTGTGTGTGTGAGTGAGTGTGCATGTGTGTGAGTGAGTGGACCTGTGCACGAGTGAACTGGTGTGTGTGCGAGTGAGCGGGTGTGTGTGTGAGTGAACGGGTGTGTGTGTGAGTGAACAGGTGTGTGTGTGAGTTAGTGGGTGTGTGTGTGAGTGAGCGGGTGTGTGTGTGAGTGAGTGGGCGTGTGTGTGAATGAGCGGGTGGGTGTCTGAGTGAGCGGGTGTGTGTGAGTGAGTGAGCGGGTGTGTGTGAGTGAGCGGCCATGTGTGTGAGTGTGTAGGTGTGTGTGTGAGTGAGCAGGTGTGAGTGAGTGTGCGAGCGTGTGTGTGTGAGTGAGCGGCCATGTGTGTGAGGGTGTAGGTGTGTGTGTGAGTGAGCTGCCATGTGTGTGAGTGAGTAGGTGTGTGTGTGAGTGAGCGGGCATGTGTGTGAGTGAGCGGGCATGTGTGTGAGTGAGTGGGTGTGTGTGTGAGTGAGCAGACGTGTGTGTGAGTGAGCAGACGTGTGTGTGAGTGAGCAGGCATGTGCGTGAGTGAGCGGGCTTCTTTGTGTGAGTGAGCCGGCGTGTGTGTGAGTGAGCGGGCGTGTGTGTGAGTGAGCGGGCGTGTGTGTGAGTGAGTGGGTGTGTGTGTGAGTGAGCAGGCGTGTGCGTGAGTGAGTGGGTGTGTGTGTGAGTGAGAAGGCGTGTGTGTGAGTGAGCGGGTGTGTGTGTGAGTGAGAGGGTGTGTGTGTGAATGAGCGGGCATGTGTGTGAGTGAGTGGGCGTGTGTGTGAGTGAGCAGGCGTGTGTGTGAGTGAGCGGGCGTGTGTGCGTGAGTGAGCGGGTGAGTGTGCCTGAGTGAGCGGGCGTGTGTGTGAGTGAATGGGTTTGTGTGTGAGAGAGCGGGTGTGTGTGAGTGAGTGGTCGTGCGTGTGAGTGAGTGGGTGTGTGTGTGAGTGAGCAGGCATGTGTGTGAGTGAGTGGGTGTGTGTGAGTGAGCAGACGTGTCTGTGAGTAAGCAGATGTGTGTGAGTGAGTGGGCGTGTGTGTGAGTGCGCGGGCGTGTGTGTGAGGGAGCGGGCGTGTGTGTGAGGGAGCGGGCGTGTGTGTGAGTGAGCGGGTGTGTGTGTGAGTGAGTTGGTGTGGGTGTGAGTCAGCATGTGTGTGTGTGAGTGAGTGTGCATGTGTGTGAGTTAGTGGTCCTGTGCGCGAGTGAACTGGTGTGTGTGCGAGTGAGCGGGTGTGTGTGTGAGTGAATGGGTGTGTGTTTGAGTTAGTGGGTGTGTGTGTGAGTGAGCGGGTGTGTGTGTGAGTGAGTGGGCATGTGTGTGAATGAGCGGGTGGGTGTTTGAGTGAGCGGGTGTGTGTGAGTGAGTGAGCGGGTGTGTGTGAGTGAGCGGCCATGTGTGTGAGTGTGTAGGTGTGTGTGTGAGTGAGCAGGTGTGAGTGAGTGAGCAAGCGTGTGTGTGTGAGTGAGCGGCCATGTGTGTGAGTGAGTAGGAGTGTGTGTGAGTGAGCGGGCATGTGTGTGAGTGAGCGGGCATGTGTGTGAGTGTGTAGGTGTGTGTGTGAGTGAGCGGCCATGTGTGTGAGTGAGTAGGAGTGTGTGTGAGTGAGCGGGCATGTGTGTGAGTGAGCGGGCATGTGTGTGAGTGAGTGGGTGTGTGTGTGAGTGAGCAGACGTGTGTGTGAGTGAGCAGACGTGTGTATGAGTGAGCAGGCATGTGCGTGAGTGAGCGGGCTTCTTTGTGTGAGTGAGCCGGTGTGTGTGTGAGTGAGCGGGCGTGTGTGTGAGTGAGCGGGCGTGTGTGTGAGTGAGTGGGTGTGTGTGTGAGTGAGCAGGCGTGTGCGTGATTGAGTGGGTGTGTGTGTGAGTGAGCAGGTGTGCGTGTGAGTGAGCGGGTGTGTGTGTGAGTGAGAGGGTGTGTGTGTTTGAGTGAGCGGGTGTGTGTGTGTGAGTGAGTGGGTGTGTGTGTGAGTGAGCGGGTGTGAGTGAGCAGGCGTGTGTGTGAGTGAGCGGGCGTGTGTGTGTGAGTGAGCGGGTGTGTGTGTGTGAGTGAGCGGGTGTGTGCGTGTGAGTGAGCGGGTGTGTCTGTGAGTGAGCAGGCGTGTGTGTGAGTGAGCAGGCGTGTGTGTGAGTGAGCGGGTGTGTGTGTGAGTGAGCGGGTGTGTGTGAGTGAGCAGGCATGTGGGTCAGTGAGCGGGCATGTATGTGAGTAAGCGGGCATGTTTGTGTGAGTGAGTGGGCATGTGTGTGTGAGTGAGTGTCTGTGTGTGTGAGTGAGCGGGTGTGTGTGAATGAGCAGGCGTGTGTGTGATTGAGCAGGCGTGTGTGTGAGTGAGAGTGTGTGTGTGTGAGTGAGCGGGTGTGTGTGTGTGAGTGAGTTGGTGTGGGTGTGAGTCAGCATGTGAGTGTGTGAGTGAGTGTGCATGTGTGTGAGTGAGTGGTCCTGTGCGCAAGTGAACTGGTGTGTGTGCGAGTGAGCGGGTGTGTGTGTGAGTGAACGGGTGTGTGTGTGAGTGAGCGGGCATGTGTGTGAGTGAGCAGGCGTGTGTATGAGTGAGTGGGCGTGTGTGTGAATGAGCGGGTGGCTGTTTGAGTAAGCGGGTGTGTGTGAGTGAGTCAGCGGGTGTGTGTGAGTGAGTGAGCGGGTGCGTGTGAGTGAGTGAGCAGGTGTGAGTGAGTGAGCGAGCATGTGTGTGTGAGTGAATGGCATTGTGTGTGAGTGTGTAGGTGTGTGTGTGAGTGAGCGGCCATGTGTGTGAGTGAGTAGGTGTGTGTGTGAGTGAGCGGGCGTGTGTGTGAGTGAGCGGGCATGTGTGTGAGTGAGCAGGCCTGTGTATGAGTGAGTGGGTGTGTGTGTGAGTGAGCATGCGTGTTTGTGAGTGAGCGGGTGTGTGTGAGTGAGTGGGCCTGTGCGCGAGTGAACGGGTTTATGTGTGAGTGAGCGGTTGTGTGTGTGAGTGAGCGGGTGTGTGTGTGAGTGAGCGGGTGGGTGTGAGTGAGTGAGCGTGTGTGTGTGAGTGAGTGGGTGTGTGTGTGAGTGAGCAGCGGTGTGTGTGAGTCAGCGGGCGTGTGTGTGAGTGAGTGGCTGTGTGTGTGAGTGAGCAGAAGTGTGTGTGAGTGAGCGGGCGTGTGTGTGAGTGAGCGGGCGTGTGTGTGAGTGAGCGGGCGTGTGTGTGAGTGAGCGGGCGTGTGTGTGAGTCAGCGGGCGTGTGTGTGTGAATGAGCGGGCATGTGTGTGAGTGAGTGGGCGTGTGTGTGAGTGAGCAGGCGTGTGTGTGAGTGAGCAGGCGTGTGTGCGTGAGTGAGCGGGTGAGTGTGCCTGAGTGAGCGGGCGTGTGTGTGAGTGAATGGGTGTGTGTGTGAGAGAGCCGGTGTGTGTGAGTGAGTGGTCGTGCGTGTGAGTGAGTGGGTGTGTGTGTGAGTGAGCAGGCATGTGTGTGAGTGAGTGGGTGTGTGTGAGTGAGCAGACGTGTCTGTGAGTGAGCGGATGTGTGTGAGTGAGTGGGCGTGTGTGTGAGTGAGCGGGCGTGTGTGTGAGGGAGCGGGCGTGTCTGTGAGTGAGCGGGTGTGTGTTTGTGAGTGAGTTGGTGTGGGTGTGAGTCAGCATGTGTGTGTGTGAGTGAGTGTGCATGTGTGTGAGTGAGTGGACCTGTGCACGAGTGAACTGGTGTGTGTGCGAGTGAGCGGGTGTGTGTGTGAGTGAACGGGTGTGTGTGTGAGTGAACAGGTGTGTGTGTGAGTTAGTGGGTGTGTGTGTGAGTGAGCGGGTGTGTGTGTGAGTGAGTGGGCGTGTGTGTGAATGAGCGGGTGGGTGTCTGAGTGAGCGGGTGTGTGTGAGTGAGTGAGCGGGTGTGTGTGAGTGAGCGGCCATGTGTGTGAGTGTGTAGGTGTGTGTGTGAGTGAGCAGGTGTGAGTGAGTGTGCGAGCGTGTGTGTGTGAGTGAGCGGCCATGTGTGTGAGGGTGTAGGTGTGTGTGTGAGTGAGCTGCCATGTGTGTGAGTGAGTAGGTGTGTGTGTGAGTGAGCGGGCATGTGTGTGAGTGAGCGGGCATGTGTGTGAGTGAGTGGGTGTGTGTGTGAGTGAGCAGACGTGTGTGTGAGTGAGCAGACGTGTGTGTGAGTGAGCAGGCATGTGCGTGAGTGAGCGGGCTTCTTTGTGTGAGTGAGCCGGCGTGTGTGTGAGTGAGCGGGCGTGTGTGTGAGTGAGCGGGCGTGTGTGTGAGTGAGTGGGTGTGTGTGTGAGTGAGCAGGCGTGTGCGTGAGTGAGTGGGTGTGTGTGTGAGTGAGAAGGCGTGTGTGTGAGTGAGCGGGTGTGTGTGTGAGTGAGAGGGTGTGTGTGTGAGTGAGCGGGCGTGTGTGTGAGTGAGCGGGCATGTGTGTGAGTGAGCAGGCGTGTGTATGAGTGAGTGGGTGTGTGTGTGAGTGAGCATGCGTGTTTGTGAGTGAGCGGGTGTGTGTGAGTGAGTGGGCCTGTGCGCGAGTGAACGGGTTTATGTGTGAGTGAGCGGTTGTGTGTGTGAGTGAGCGGGTGTGTGTGTGAGTGAGCGGGTGGGTGTGAGTTAGTGAGCGTGTGTGTGTGAGTGAGTGGGTGTGTGTGTGAGTGAGCAGCGGTGTGTGTGAGTAAGCGGGCGTGTGTGTGAGTGAGTGGCTGTGTGTGTGAGTGATCAGACGTGTGTGTGAGTGAGCGGGCGTGTGTGTGAGTGAGCGGGCGTGTGTGTGAGTGAGCGGGCGTGTGTGTGAGTGAGCGGGCGTGTGTGTGAGTCAGCGGGCGTGTGTGTGTGAATGAGCGGGCATGTGTGTGAGTGAGTGGGCGTGTGTGTGAGTGAGCAGGCGTGTGTGTGAGTGAGCGGGCGTGTGTGCGTCAGTGAGCGGGTGAGTGTGCCTGAGTGAGCGGGCGTGTGTGTGAGTGAATGGGTGTGTGTGTTAGAGAGCGGGTGTGTGTGAGTAATTGGTCGTGCGTGTGAGTGAGTGGGTGTGTGTGTGAGTGAGTGGGTGTGTGTAAGTGAGCAGATGTGTCTGTGAGTGAGCGGATGTGTGTGAGTGAGTGGGCGTGTGTGTGAGTGAGTGGGCGTGTGTGTGAGGGAGTGGGCGTGTGTCTGAGTGAGCGGGTGTGTGTGTGTGAGTGAGTTGGTGTGGGTGTGAGTCAGCATGTGTGTGTGTGAGTGAGTGTGCATGTGTGTGAGTGAGTGGTCCTGTGCGCGAGTGAACTGGTGTGTGTGCGAGTGAGCGGGTGTGTGTGTGAGTGAACGGGTGTGTGTGAGTTAGTGGGTGTGTGTGTGAGTGAGCGGGTGTGTGTGTGAGTGAGTGGGCGTGTGTGTGAATGAGCGGGTGGGTGTTTGAGTGAGCGGGTGTGTGTGAGTGAGTGAGCGGGTGTGTGTGAGTGAGTGAGCGGGTGCGTGTGAGTGAGTGAGCAGGTGTGAGTGAGTGAGCGAGCGTGTGTGTGTGAGTGAGCGGCCATGTGTGTGAGTGTGTAGGTGTGTGTGTGAGTGAGCGGCCATGTGTGTGAGTGAGTAGGTGTATGTGTGAGTGAGCGGGCATGTGTGTGAGTGAGCGGGCATGTGTGTGAGTGAGTGGGTGGGTGTGTGAGTGAGCAGACGTGTGTGTGAGTGAGCAGACGTGTGTGTGAGTGAGCAGACGTGTGTGTGTGTGAGTGGGCCTGTGCGCGAGGGAACTGGTGTGTGTGAGTGAGCGGGTGTGTGTGTGAGTGAGCGGGTGTGTTTGTGAGTGAGCGGGTGTGTGTGTGAGTGAGCGGGTGTGGTGTGTGTGAGCGGATGTGTGTGTGAGTGAGCGGCTGTGTGTGAGTGAGCGAGAGTGTGTATGTTTAGTGAGCGGGCACGTGTGTGAGTGAGTGGGTGTGTGTGTGAGTGAGCGGGCATGTGTGTGAGTGAGCGGGCATGTGTGTGAGTGAGCAGGCGTGTGTATGAGTGAGTGGGTGTGTGTGTGAGTGAGCATGCGTGTTTGTGAGTGAGCGGGTGTGTGTGAGTGTGTGGGCCAGTGCGCGAGTGAACGGGTTTATGTGTGAGTGAGCGGTTGTGTGTGTGAGTGAGCGGGTGTGTGTGTGTGTGAGTGAGCGGGTGGGTGTGAGTGAGTGAGCGTGTGTGTGTGAGTGAGTGGGTGTGTGTGTGAGTGAGCAGCGGTGTGTGTGAGTAAGCGGGCGTGTGTGTGAGTGAGTGGCTGTGTGTGTGAGTGAGCAGACGTGTGTGTGAGTGAGCGGGCGTGTGTGTGAGAGAGCGGGTGTGTGTGAGTGAGTGGTCGTGCGTGTGAGTGAGTGGGTGTGTGTGTGAGTGAGCAGGCATGTGTGTGAGTGAGTGGGTGTGTGTGTGAGTGAGCGGGCGTGTGTGTGCGGGAGCGGGCATGTGTGTGAGTGAGCGGCTGTGTGTGTGTGAGTGAGTTGGTGTGTGTGTGAGTCAGCATGTGTGTGTGTGAGTGACTGCGTGTTTGTGAGTGAGTGCGTGTTTGTGAGTGAGTGGGTGTGTGTGAATGAGCAGGCGTGTGTGTGAGTGAGTGGGTGTGTGTGTGTGAGTGAGTGGGTGTGTGTGTGAGTGAGTGGGTGTGTGTGTGAGTGAGTGGGTGTGTGTGTGAGTGAGCGTGCGTGTGTGTGAGTAAGTGGGTGTGTGTGTGTGTCAGCATGCGTGTGTGTGAGTGAGCGGGCATGTGTGTGAGAGAGTGGTCCTGTGCGCGAGTGAACGGGTGTGTGTGTGAGTGAGCGGGTGTGTGTGTGAGTGAGCGGGTGTGTGTGTGTGAGTGAGCGGGTGTGTGTGAGTGAGTGAGCGGGTGTGAGTGAGCAAGCGTGTGTGTGTGTGAGTGAGCGGCCATGTATGTGAGTGAGTAGGTGTGTGTGTGTGAGTGAGCGGGCATGTGTGTGAGTGAGTGGGTGTGTGTTTGAGTGTGCAGACATGTGTGTGTGAGTGAGCGGGCATGTGTGTGTGAGAGAGCGGGCGTGTGTGTGAGTGAGCGGGCGTGTGTGTGTGAGTGAGCGGGCATGTGTGTGAGTGAGCGGGCATGTGTGTGAGCGAGTGGGTGTGTGTATGAGTGAGTGGGTGTGCGTGTGAGTGAGTGTGGGTGTGTGAGTGAGCGGGCGTGTGTGTGAGTGAGCGGGCATGTGTGTGAGTGAGCGGGCTTGTGTGTGAGTGAGCGGGCGTGTGTGTAAGTGAGCAGGCGTGTGTGTGAGTGAGTGGATCTGTGTGTGAGTGAGCAGGTGTGTGTGTGCGAGTGAGCGTGCGTGTGTCTGTGCGTGGGTGTGTGTGTGAGTGAGCGGGTGTTTGTGTGAGTGAGCTGGCGTGTGTGTGAGTGAGTGGGCTGTGCGTGAATGAACGGGTGTGTGTGTTTGTGAGTGAACAGGTGTGTGTGTGAGTGAGCGGGTGTGTGTGTGTGTGAGCAGGCGTGTGTGTGAGTGAGCGGGTGTCTGTGAGTGAGCGAGTGTGTGTGTGAGTGAGCGGGTGTGTGTGTGAGTGAGCAGGGGTGTGTGTGAGTGAGCGAGTGTGTGTAAGTGAACAGGCGTGTGTGTGAGTGAGCGGGTGTGTGTGAGTGAGCAGGCGTGTGTGTGAGTGAGCGGGCGTGTGTGTGAGTGAGCAGGCGTGTGTGTGAGTGAGCGGGTGTGTGTGAGCGAGGAGGAGTGTGTGTGAGTGAGTTGGTGTGTGTGAGTAAGCGGGTGTATGTGAATGAGCAGGCGTGTGTGTGAGTGAGTGGGTGTGTGTGAATGAGCAGGCGTGTGTGTGAGTGAGCGGGTGTGTGTGAGTGAGCGGGTGTGTGTGAGTGAGCGGGTGTGTGTGAGTGATCGGGCTTGTGTGTGAGTGAGCGGGTGCGTGTGAGTGAGCGGGCATGTGTGTGAGTGAGCAGGCGTGTGTGTGAGTCAGCGGGCATGTGTGTGAGTGATCAGGTGTGTGTGTGAGTGAGCAGCCGTGTGTGTGAGTGATCAGGCGTGTGAGTGAGTGGGAGTGTGTGTGAGTGAGCAGGCGTATTTGTGAGTGAGCGGGCGTTTGTGTGAGTGAGCTGGCGTGCGTGTGAGTGAGCGGGTGTGTGTGAGTGAGCAGGCGTGTGTGTGAGTCAGCGGGCATGTGTGTGTGAGTGAGTGGGTGTGTTTGTGAGTGAGCGGGTGTGTGTGAGTGAGCAGGCGTGTGTGTGAGTGAGCGGGTGTGTGTGTGTGAGTGAGTGAGTGTGTGTGTGAGCAGGCGTGTGTGCGAGTGAGCGGGCATGTGTGTGAGTGAGTGGGTGTGTGTGTGAGTGAGCGGGTGTGTGTGTGAGTGAGCGGGTGTGTGTGTGTGTGAGCGGGGGTGTGTGAGTGAGCGAGTGTGTGTATGTGAGTGAGCGGGCATGTGTGTGAGTGAGCGGGTGTGTGTGTGAGTGAGCGGGCGTGTGTGTGAGTGAGCGGGCATGTGTGTGTGAGTGAGCAGACGTGTGTGTGAGTGAGCAGACGTGTGTGTGAGTGAGCGGGCGTGTGTGTGTGAGTGAGCGGGCTTGTGTGTGAGTGAGTGGGTGTGTGTATGTGAGTGAGCAGGCGTGTGTGTGAGTGAGGGGTGTGTGTGTGTGAGTGAGCGGGCGTGTGTGTGTGAGTGAGCGGGCGTGTGTGTGTGAGTGAGCGGGTGAGTGTGCGAGAGTGAGCGGGCGTGTGTGTGAGTCAGTGGGTGTGTGTGAGTGAGTGGTCGTGTGTGTGAGTGAGTGGGAGTGTGTGTGAGTGAGCAGGCGTGTGTGTGAGTGAGTGCGTGTTTGTGAGTGAGTGGGTGTGTGTGAGTGAGTGGTCGTGTGTGTGAGTGAGTGGGAGTGTGTGTGAGTGAGCAGGAGTGTGTGTGAGTGAGTGGGTGTTTGTGAGTGAGTGGGTGTGTGAGTGAGTGTGTGTGTGTGAGTGAGCAGGCGTGTGTGTGAGTGAGTGGGTGTGTGTGTGTGAGTGAGTGGGTGTGTGTGTGAGCGATTGGGTGTGTGTGTGAGTGAGCGGGCGTGTGTGTGAGTGAGTGGGTGTGTGTGTGTGTCAGCATGTGTGTGTGTGAGTGAGCGGGCATGTTTGTGAGAGAGTGGTCCTGTGCGCGAGTGAACGGGCGTGTGTGTGAGTGAGCGGGTGTATGTGTGAGTGAGCGGGTGTGTGTGTGAGTGAGCGGGTGTGTGTGTGAGTGAGCGGGTGTGTGTGTGTGAGTGAGCGGGTGTGTGTGAGTGAGTGAGCGGGTGTGAGTGAGCAAGCGTGTGTGTGTGTGAGTGAGCGGCCATGTGTGTGAGTGAGTAGGTGTGTGTCTGTGAGTGAGTAGGCATGTGTGTGAGTGAGTGGGTGTGTTTGAGTGTGCAGACATGTGTGTGTGAGTGAGCGGGTGTGTGTGTGTGAGAGAGCGGGCGTGTGTGTGTGAGCGGGCGTGAGTGTGTGAGTGAGCGGGCATGTGTGTGAGTGAGCGGGCATGTGTGTGAGTGAGTGGGTGTGTGTATGAGTGAGTGGGTGTGCGTGTGAGTGAGTGTGTGTGTGTGAGTGAGCGGGCGTGTGTGTGAGTGAGCGGGCTTGTGTGTGAGTGAGCGGGCATGTGTGTAAGTGAGCAGGCGTGTGTGTGAGTGAGTGGGTCTGTGTGTGAGTGAGCAGGCGTGTGTGTGAGTGAGCGGGTGTGTGTGAGCGAGGAGGAGTGTGTGTGAGTGAGTGGGTGTGTGTGAGTTAGCGGGTGTATGAGAATGAGCAGGCGTGTGTGTGAGTGAGCGGGTGTGTGTGAATGAGCAGGCGTGTGTGTGAGTGAGAGTGTGTTTGTGTGAGTGAGTGGGTGTGTGATTGAGCGGGTGTGAGTGTGAGTGAGCCGGTGTGTGTGTGAGTGAGCGGGCGTGTGTGTGAGTGAGTGGGCATGTGTGAGTGAGCTGTCGTGTGTGTGAGTGTGTGGGCCTGTGCGTGAGTGAACGGGTGTGTATGTGAGTGAGCGGGTGTGTGTGTGAGTGAGCGGGTGTGTGTGTGAGTGAGCAGGCGTGTGTGTGAGTGACCGGGTGTGTGTGAGTGAACAGGCATGTGTGTGAGTGAGTGGGTGTGTGTGAGTGAGCAGGCGTGTGTGTGAGTGAGCTGGTGTGTGTGAGCGAGCAGGCGTGTGTGTGAGTGAGCAGGCGTGTGTGTGTATAAGCGGGTGTGTGTGAGCGAGAAGGCATGTGTGTGAGTGAGTGGGTGTGTGTGAGTGAACAGGCGTGTGTGTGAGTGAGCTGGTGTGTGTGAGTGAGCAGACATGTGTGTGAGTGAGCGGGCGTGTGTGTGAGTGAGCGGGCGTGTGTGTGAGTGAGCGGGCGTGTGTGTGAGTGAGCGGGCGTGTGTGAGTGGGCGGGCGTGTGTGTGAGTGAGCAGGCGTGTGTGTGAGTGAGCGGGCGTGTGTGTGAGTGAGCAGGCGTGTGTGTGAGTGCGCGGGCGTGTGTGTGAGTGAGCGGGTGTGTGTGTGAGTGACCAGGCGTGTGTGTGAGTGAGCGGGCATGTGTGTGAGAGAGTGGTCCTGTGTGTGAGTAAGCGGTTGTGTGTGTGAGTGAGTGTGCGTGTGTGTGAGTGAGCGGGTGTGTGTGTGTGAGTGAGCGGGTGTGTGTGAGTGAGTGAGCGGGTGTGAGTGAGCAAGCGTGTGTGTGTGTGAGTGAGCGGCCATGTGTGTGAGTGAGTAGGTGTGTGT
This sequence comes from Carcharodon carcharias, assembly GCF_017639515.1. Taxonomy (NCBI): domain Eukaryota; kingdom Metazoa; phylum Chordata; class Chondrichthyes; order Lamniformes; family Lamnidae; genus Carcharodon; species Carcharodon carcharias. The sequence continues at coordinate 137,194,059 of NC_054481.1, forward strand.
GTGTGAGTGAGCGGGCATGTGTGTGAGTGAGTGGGTGTGTGTTTGAGTGTGCAGACATGTGTGTGTGAGTGAGCGGGCGTGTGTGTGTGAGAGAGCGGGCGTGTGTGTGTGAGCGGGCGTGTGTGTGTGAGTGAGCGGGCATGTGTGTGAGTGAGCGGGCATGTGTGTGTGAGTGGGTGTGTGTGTGAGTGAGCGGGTGTTTGTGTGAGTGAGCTGGCGTGTGTGTGAGTGAGTGGGCCTGTGCGTGAATGAACGGGTGTGTGTGTTTGTGAGTGAGCAGGTGTGTGTGTGAGTGAGCGGGTGTGTGTGTGTGTGAGCAGGCATGTATGTGAGTGAGCGGGTGTCTGTGAGTGAGCGGGTGTGTGTGTGAGTGAGCGGGTGTGTGTATGTGTGTGAGCAGGCGTGTGAGTGAGCAAGCGTGTATGTGAGTGAGCAGGCGTGTGTGTGAATGAGCGGGTGTGTGTGAGTGAGCAGGCGTGTGTGTGAGTGAGTGGGTGTGTGTGAATGAGCAGACGTGTGTGTCAGTGAACGGGCGTGTGTGAGTGAGCAGGCGTGTGTGTGAGTGAGCGGGTCTGTGTGAGTGAGCGGGTGTGTGTGTGAGTGAGCGGGCGTGTGTGTGAGTGAGTGGGTGTGTGTGAGTGAGCGGGTGTGTGTGAGTGAGCGGGTGTGTGTGTGAATGAGCGGGTGTGTGTGTGAGTGAGCGGGTGTGTGTGATTGAGCGAGCGTGTGTATGTGAGTGAGCGGGAATGTGTGTGACTGAGTAGGTGTGTGTGTGAGTGAGCAGGCGTGTGTGTGAGTGAGCGGGCATGTGTGTGAGTGAGTGGGTGTGTGTGTGTGAGTGAGCGGGTGTGTGTGTGTGAGTGAGTGGGTGTGTGTTTGTGAGTGAGCGGGTGTGTGTGTGAGCGGGTGTGTGTGTGAATGAGCGGGTGTGTGTGTGAGTGAGCGGGTGTGTGTGATTGAGCGAGCGTGTGTATGTGAGTGAGCGGGAATGTGTGTGACTGAGTAGGTGTGTGTGTGAGTGAGCAGGCGTGTGTGTGAGTGAGTGGGCATGTGTGTGAGTGAGTGGGTGTGTGTGTGTGAGTGAGCGGGTGTGTGTGTGTGAGTGAGTGGGTGTGTGTGTGAGTGAGCGGGTGTGTGTGAGTGAGCGGGTGTGTGTGAGTGAGCGGGCATGTGTGTGAGTGAGCAGGCGTGTGTGTGAGTGAGCAGGCGTGTGTGTGAGTGAGCGGGTGTGTGTGAGTGAGTAGGCGTGTGTGTGATTGAGCGGGTGTGTGTGAGTGAGCTGGTGTGTGTTTGAGTGAGCGGGTGTGTGTGAGTGAGCGGGTGTTTGTGAGTGAGCTGGTGTGTGTATGAGTGAGCAGGTGTGTGTGGGAGTCAGCGGGTGTGTGTGAGTGATCAGGCATGTGTGTGAGTGAGCGGGTGTGTGTGAGTGAGCAGGCATGTGTGTGAGTGAGCAGGCATGTGTGTGAGTGAGCGGGTGTGTGTGAGTAAGCAGGCGTGTGTGTCAGTGAGCGGGCGTGTGTGTGATTGAGTAGGTGTGTGTGAATGAGCAGGCGTGTGTGTGAGTGTGCAAGCGTGTGTGTGTGAGTGGGCAGGCGTGTGTGTGATTGACCGGGTGTGTGTGTGTGAGTGAGCGGGTGTGTGTGTGTGAGTGAGTGGGTGTGTGTGTGAGTGAGCGGGCTTGTGTGTGAGTGAGTGGGTGTGTGTGTGAGTGAGCAGGCGTGTGTCTGAGTGAGTGGGTGTGTGTGTGAGTGAGCGGGCTTGTGTGTGAGTGAGTGGGCGTGTGTGTGAGTGAGCAGTCGTGTGTGTGAGTGAGCAGACGTGTGTGTGAGTGAGCGGGCATGTATGTTTGAGTGAGTGGGTCTGTGTGTGAGTGAGCGGGTGTGTGTGTGTGAGTGAGTGGGTGTGTGTGTGAGCAGCCATGTGTGTCAGTGAGCGGGCGTGTGTGTGAGTGAATTTGCGTGTGTGTGAGTGAGTGGGTGTGTGTGTGAGTGAGCATGCGTGTGTGTGAGTGAGCGGGCATGTGTGTGAGTGAGTGGGCCTCTGCGCGAGTGAACGGGTGTGTGTGTGAGTGAGCGGATGTGTGTGTGAGTGAGCGGATGTGTGCGTGAGTGAGCGGGTATGTGTGAGTGAGTGAGCGGGAGTGTGTGAATGAGTGAGCGGGTGTGTGTGACTGAGCGAAAATGTGTGTGAGTGAGCGGGCTTGTGTGTGAGTGAGCGGGCTTGTGTGTGAGTGAGTGGGTGTGTGTGTGAGTGAGCAGGCATGTGTGTGAGTGAGTGGGTGTGTGTGAGTGAGCAGACGTGTGTGAGTGAGCGGGCGTGTGTGTGAGTGTGCAGGCGTGTGAGTGACTGAGCGGGCATGTGTGTGACTGAGCGGGCATGTGTGTGAGTGAGTGAGCGGGAGTGTGTGCCTGAGTGAGCGGGTGTGTGTGAGTGAGCGAGCATGTGTGTGAGTGAGCGGGCTTGTGTGTGAGTGAGTGGGTGTGTGTGTGAGTGAGCAGGCATGTGTGTGAGTGAGTGAGTGAGTGTGAGTGAGCAGACGTGTGTGTGAGTGAGCGGGCATGTGTGTGAGTGTGCAGGCGTGTGTGTGTGAGTGAGCGGGCATGTGTGTGACTGAGCGGGCATGTGTGTGAGTGAGTGGCTGTGTGTGTGAGTGAGCAGGCGTGTGTGTGAGTGAGCGGGTGTGTGTGTGTGAGTGAGCGGGTGTGTGTCTGAGTGAGCAGGCTTGTGTGTGAGTGAGCGGGCTTGTGTGTGAGTGAGTGGGTGTGTGTGTGAGTGAGCAGGCTTGTGTGTGAGTGAGTGATTGTTTGTGTGAGTGAGTCGGCGTGTGTGTGATTGAGCGTGCGTGTGTGTGAGTGAGCGGGTTTGTGTGTGTGAGTGAGCGGGTGTGTGTGTGTGAGTGAGTGGCTGTGTGTGTGAGTGCGTGGGTGTGTGTGTGAGTGAGCGGGTGTGTGTGTGTGAGTGAGCGGGTGTGTGTGTGTGAGTGAGCGGGCGTGTGTGTGAGTGAGTGGGTGTGTATGTGTGAGTGAGCAGGAATGTGTGTGAGTGAGTAGGTGTATGTGAGTGAGCAGGCGTGTGTGTGAGTGAGCAGGCGTGTGTGTGAGTGAGCGGATGTGTGTGAGTGAGCAGGCATTTGTGTGAGTGAGCAGGTGTGTGTGTGAGCAGGCGTGTGTGTGAGTGAGTGGGCGTGTGTGTGAGTGAGCAGGCGTGTGTGTGAGTGAGCGGATGTGTGTTAGTGAGCGGGCATTTGTGTGAGTGAGTGTGCCTCTGCGCGAATGAATGGGTGTGTGTGTGTGAGTGAGCGGGTGTGTGTGTGAGCGGGTGTGTGTGTGAGTGAATGGGTGTGTGTGTGAGTGAGCGGGTGTGTGTGTGAGTGAGCGGGTGTGTGTGAGTGATTGAGCGGGAGTGTGTGAGTGAGTGAGCGGGTGTGTGTGAGTGAGCGAGCGTGTGTGTGAGTTTGCGGGCTTGTGTGTGAGTGAGTGGGTGTGTGTGTGAGTGAACGGGCATGTGTGTGAGTGAGTGGGTGTGTGTGTGAGTGAGAGGGTGTGTATGTGTGAGTGCGCGGGTGTGTGTGAGTGAGCGGGCGTGTGTGTGAGTGAGTGGGTGTGTGTGTGAGTGAGCAGGCGTGTGTGTGAGAGAGCAGGCGTGTGTGTGAGTGAGTGGGCATGTGTGTGTGATTGTGTGTGTGTGTGTTTGTGTGTGTGAGTGAGCGGGTGTGTGTGAGTTAGTGGGTGTGTGTGTGAGTGAGCGGGTGTGAGTGTGAGTGAGTGGGTGTGAGTGTGAGTGAGCGGGTGTGTGTGTGAGTGAGCAGGCGTGTGTGTGAGTGAGCAGGCGTGTGTGTGTGTGAGCTGGCGTGTGTGTGAGTGAGCAGGCGTGTGTGTGAGTGAGCAGGCTTGTGTGTGAGTGAGCTGGCGTGTGTGTGAGTGAGTGGGCATGTGTGTGTGAGTGTGTGTGTGTGTGTGTGAGTGAGCGGGGGTGTGTGAGTTAGCGGGAGTATGTATGAGTGAGCGGGTGTGAGTGTGAGTGAGCGGGTGTGAGTGTGAGTGAGCGGGTGTGTGTGTGTGAGTGAGCAGGCATGTGAGTGAGCTGGCGTGTGTGTGAGTGAGTGGGCTTGTGCGTGAGTGAACGGGTGTGTGTGTGAGTGAGCGGGTGTGTGTGTGTGTGGGTGTGAGTGTGAGTGTGTGGGTGTGTGTGTGTGAGTGAGCGGGTGTGTGTGTGAGTGGGCGGGTGTGAGTGTGAGTGAGCGTGTGTGTTTGTGTGAGTGAGCAGGCGTGTGTGTGAGTGAGTGGGTGTTTGTGAGTGAGTGGGTGTGTGTGAGTGAGCAGGCGTGTGTGTGAGTGAGTGGGTGTGTGTGTGTGAGTGAGTGGGTGTGTGTGTGAGTGATTGGGTGTGTGTGTGAGTGAGCGGGCGTGTGTGTGAGTGAGTGGGTGTGTGTGTGTGTCAGCATGCATGTGTGTGAGTGAGCGGGCATGTGTGTGAGAGAGTGGTAGTGTGCGCGAGTGAACGGGTGTGTGTGTGAGTGAACGGGTGTGTGTGTGAGTGAGCGGGTGTGTGTGTGAGTGAGCGGGTGTGTGTGTGTGAGTGAGCGGTTGTGTGTGAGTGAGTGAGCGGGTGTGAGTAAGCAAGCGTGTGTGTGTGTGAGTGAGCGTCCATGTGTGTGAGTGAGTAGCTGTGTGTGTGTGAGTGAGCAGGCATTTGTGTGAGTGAGTGGGTGTGTGTTTGAGTGTGCAGACATGTGTGTGTGAGTGAGTGGGCGTGTGTGTGTGAGAGAGTGGGCATGTGTGTGTGAGCGGGTGTGTGTGTGTGAGTGTGCAGACATGTGTGTGTGAGTGAGTGGGTGTGTGTGTGTGAGTGAGCAGGCGTGTGTGTGAGTGAGTTTGCATGTGTGTGAGTGAGTGGGTGTGTGTGTGAGTGAGCATGCGTGTGTGTGAGTGAGTTTGCGTGTGTGAGTGAGTGGGTGTGTCTGTGAGTGAGCATGCATGTGTGTGAGTGAGCGGGCATGTGTGTGAGTGAGTGGGCCTCTGCGCGAGTGAACGGGTGTGTGTGTGAGTGAGCGGATGTGTGTGTGAGTGAGCGGGTGTGTGGGTGAGTGAGCGGGTGTGTGTGAGTGAGTGAGCGGGTGTGTGTGAGTGAACGAAAATGTGTGAGATTGAGCGGGCTTGTGTGTGAGTGAGTGGGTGTGTGTGTGAGTGAGCAGGCATGTGTGTGAGTGAGTGGGTGTGTGTGAGTGAGCGGGCATGTGTGTGAGTGAGTGGGCCTCTGCGCGAGTGAACGGGTGTGTGTGTGAGTGAGCGGATGTGTGTGTGAGTGAGCGGGTGTGTGGGTGAGTGAGCGGGTGTGTGTGAGTGAGTGAGCGGGTGTGTGTGAGTGAACGAAAATGTGTGAGATTGAGCGGGCTTGTGTGTGAGTGAGTGGGTGTGTGTGTGAGTGAGCAGGCATGTGTGTGAGTGAGTGGGTGTGTGTGAGTGAGCAGACGTGTGTGTGAGTGAGCGGGCATGTGTGTGAGTGTGCAGGCGTGTGTGTGTGACTGAGTGGGCATGTGTGTGACTGAGCGGGCATGTGTGTGAGTGAGTGGCTGTGTGTGTGAGTGATCAGGCGTGTGTGTGAGTGAGCGGGTGTGTGTGTGTGAGTGAGCGGGTGTGTGTCTGAGTGAGCGGGCTTGTGTGTGAGTGAGCGGGCTTGTGTGTGAGTGAGTGTGTGTGTGTGTGAGTGAGCAGGCATGTGTCTGAGTGAGCGGTTGTTTGTGTGAGTGAGTCGGCGTGTGTGTGATTGAGCGTGTGTGTGTGTGAGTGAGCGGGTGTGTCTGTGTGAGTGAGTGGGTGTGTGTGTTAGTGCGTGGGTGTGTGTGTGAGTGAGCGGGTGTGTGTGTGTGAGTGAGCGGGTGTGTGTGTGTGAGTGAGCGGGCGTGTGTGTGAGTGAGTGGGTGTGTATGTGTGAGTGAGCAGGAATGTGTGTGAGTGAGTAGGTGTATGTGAGTGAGCAGGCGTGTGTGTGAGTGAGCGGATGTATGTGAGTGAGCAGGCATTTGTGTGAGTGAGCAGGTGTGTGTGTGAGTGAGTGGGCGTGTGTGTGAGTGAGTGGGTGTGTGTGTGAGTGAGCGGATGTGTGTGAGTGAGCAGGCATTTGTGTGAGTGAGCAGGCGTGTGTGTTAGTGAGCGGGCATGTGTGTGAGTGAGTGTGCCTCTGCGCGAATGAATGGGTGTGTGTGTGAATGAGCGGGTGTGTGTGTGAGCGGCTGTGTGTGTGAGTGAGTGGGTGTGTGTGTGAGTGAGCGGGTGTGTGTGTGAGTGAGCGGGAGTATGTGAGTGACTGAGCGGGAGTGTGTGAGTGAGTGAGCGGGTGTGTGTGAGTGAGCGAGCGTGTGTGTGAGTGTGCGGGCGTGTGTGTGAGTGAGTGGGTGTGTGTGTGAGTGAGCGGGCATGTGTGTGAGTGGGTGTGTGTGTGAGTGAGCAGACGTGTGTGTGAGTGAGCGGGCATGTGTGTGAGTGAGCGGGCGTGTATGTGTGAGTGAGCAGGCATGTGTGTGTGAGTGAGCAGGCATGTGTGTGAGTGAGCAGGCGTGTGTGTGAGTGAGCAGGCGTGTGTGTGAATGAGCGGGTGTGTGTGAGCTAGCAGGCATGTGTGTGAGTGAGTGGGTGTGTGTGAGTGAGCAGGCGTGTGTGTGAGTGAGCGGGCGTGTGTGTGTGAGTGAGCAGACGTGTGTGTGAGTGAGCGGGCGTGTGTGTGAGTGAGCGGGCGTGTGTGTGTGAGTGAGCGGGCGTGTGTGTGTGTGAGCAGCCGTGTGTGTGAGTGAGCGGGCGTGTGTGTGAGTGAGCAGCCGTGTGTGTGAGTGAGTGTGTGTGTGTGTGTGTGAATGAGCAGGCGTGTATGTGAGTGAGCAGGCGTATGTGTGTGAGTGAGCGGGTGTGTGTGTGTGAGCAGGCGTGTGTATGAGTGAGCGGGTGTGTGTGAGTGAGCGGGTGTGTGTGCGTGAGTGAGCAGGCGTGTGTGTGTGTGAGCGGGTGTGTGTGAGTGAGCGGGTGTGTGTGAGTGAGCGGGCGTGTGTGTGAGTGAGTGGGTGTGTGTGTGAGTGAGCAGGCGTGTGTGTGAGAGAGCAGGCGTGTGTGTGAGTGAGTGGGCATGTGTGTGTGAGTGTGTGTGTGTGTGTGTGTTTGTGTGTGTGAGTGAGCGGGTGTGTGTGAGTTAGTGGGTGTGTGTGTGAGTGAGCGGGTGTGAGTGTGAGTGAGCGGGTGTGAGTGTGAGTGAGCGGGTATGAGTGTGAGTAAGCGGGTGTGTGTGTGTGAGTGAACAGGCTTGTGTGTGAGTGAGCTGGCTTGTGTGTGAGTGAGTGGGCATGTGTGTGTGAGTGTGTGTGTGTGTGTGTGAGTGAGCGGGGGTGTGTGAGTTAGCGGGTGTGTGTGTGAGTGAGCGGGTGTGAGTGTGAGTGAGCGGGTGTGTGTGTGTGTGTGAGCAGGCGTGTGTGTGAGTGAGCGGGTTTGTGTGAGTGAGCAGGCGTGTGTGTGTGAGTGGGTGTGTGTGAGTGAGCAGGCGTGTGTGTGAGTGAGTGGGTGTGTGTGAGTGAGCAGACGTGTGTGTGAGTGAGCGGGTGTTTGTGAGTGAGCAGGCGTGTGTGTGAGTGAGTGGGTGTGTGTGAGTGAGCGCGCGTGTGTGTGAGTGAGCAGGCATGTGTGTGAGTGAGCAGGCGTGTGTGTGAGTGGGCGGGCGTTTGCGTGAGGGAGCGGGCGTGTGTGTGAGTGAGCGGATGTGTGTGAGTGAGCGGGCATGTGTGTGTGAGTGAGTGGGTGTGTATGTGAGTGAGTGGGTGTATGTGAGTGAGCAGGCGTGTGTGTGAGTGTGCGGGTGTGTGTGTGTGAGTGAGTGGGTGTGTGTGTGAGCAGCCATGTGTGTGAGTGAGCGGGCGTGTGTGTGAGTGAGTGGGCGTGTGTGTGAGTGAGTGGGTGTGTGTGTGAGTGAGCATGCATGTGTGTGAGTGAACGGGCATGTGTGTGAGTGAGTGGGCCTCTGCGCAAATGAACGGGTGTGTGTGTGAGTGAGCGGGTGTGTGTGTGAGTGAGCGGGTGTGAGTGTGAGTGAGTGGGTGTGTGTGAGTGAGTGAGCGGGAGTGTGAGTGAGCGGGTGTGTGTGAGTGAGAGAGCGGGAGTGTGTGAATGAGTGAGCGGGTGTGTGTGAGTGAGCGAGCATGTGTGTGAGTGAGCGAGCATGTGTGTGAGTGAGTGGGTGTGTGCGTGAGCGAGCAGGCATGTGTGTGAGTGAGTGGGTGTGTGTGTGAGTGAGCAGACGTGTGTGTGAGTGAGCGGGCATGTGTGTGAGTGAGTGGGTGTGTGTGTGAGTGAGCAGGCGTGTGTGTGAGTGAGCAAGCATGTGTGTGTGAGTGAGTGGCTGTGTGTGTGAGTGAGCAGGCGTGTGTGTGAGTGAGCAAGCGTGTGTGTGTGAGTGAGCAGGTGTGTGTGTGAGTGAGCGGGTGTGTGTGTGTGAGTGAGTGGGTGTGTGTGTGAGTGAGCGAGTGTGTGTGTGTGTGAGTGGGTGTGTGTGTGAGTGAGTGGGTGTGTGTGTGAGTGAGCGGGAGTGTGTGAATGAGTGAGCGGGTGTGTGTGAGTGAGCGAGCATGTGTGTGAGTGAGTGGGTGAGTGTGAGTGAGCGGGCTTGTGTGTGAGTGAGCAGACATGTGTGTGAGTGTGCAGGCGTGTGTGTGAGTGAGCGGGCATGTGAGTGTGAGTGAGTGGGTCTGTGTGTGAGTGAGCTGGTGTGTGTGAGTGAGCAGGCGTGTGTGTGTGAGTGAGCGGGCTTGTGTGTGAGTGAGCGGGCTTGTGTGTGAGTGAGCGGGCTTGTGTGTGAGTGAGTGGGTGTGTGTGTGAGTGAGCAGGCGTGTGCCTGAGTGAGTGGTTGTGTGTGTGAATGAGCCGGCGTGTGTGTGATTGAGCGGGTGTGTGTGTGAGTGAGCGGGTGTGTGTGTGTGAGTGAGTGGGTGTGTGTGTGAGTGAGCGGGTGTGTGTGTGTGAGTGAGTGGGTGTGTGTGTGTGAGTGAGCGGGTGTGAGTGTGAGTGAGTGGGTGTGTGTGAGTGAGTGAGCGGAAGTGTGTGTGAGTGAGTGGGTGTGTGTGAGTGAGTGAGTGGGAGTGTGTGAATGAGTGAGTGGGTGTGTGTGATTGAGCGAGCATGTGTGTGAGTGAGCGAGCATGTGTCTGAGTGAGTGGGTGTGTGCGTGAGTGAGCAGGCATGTGTGTGAGTGAGTGGGTGTGTGTGTGAGTGAGCAGATGTGTGTGTGAGTGAGCGGGCATGTGTGTGAGTGAGTGGGTGTGTGTGTGAGTGAGCAGGCGTGTGTGTGAGTGAGCAAGCATGTGTGTGTGAGTGAGCGGGCATGTGTGTGAGTGAGTGGCTGTGTGTGTGAGTGAGCAGGCGTGTGTGTGAGTGAGCAAGCGTGTGTGTGTGAGTGAGCAGGTGTGTGTGTGAGTGAGCGGGTGTGTGTGTGTGAGTGAGTGGGTGTGTGTGTGAGTGAGCGGGTGTGTGTGTGTGAGTGAGCGAGCGTGTGTGTGAGTGAGTGGGTGTGTGTGTGTGAGCGGGCTTGTGTGTGAGTGAGCAGGCATGTGTGTGAGTGTGCAGGCGTGTGTGTGAGTGAGCGGGCATGTGAGTGTGAGTGAGTGGGTCTGTGTGTGAGTGAGCAGGCGTGTGTCTGAGTGAGTGGTTGTCTGTGTGAGTCAGCCGGCGTTTGTGTGATTGAGCGGGTGTGTGTGTGAGTGAGCCGGCGTCTGTGTGATTGAGCGGGTGTGTGTGTGTGAGTGAGTGGGTGTGTGTGTGAGTGAGCAGACGTGTGTGTGAGTGAGCGGGCGTATCTGTGAGTGAGCGGGCGTGTGTGTGTGCGTGAGCCTGCGTGTGTGTGAGTGAGCGGGTGTGTGTGTGTGAGTGAGCGGGCGTGTGTGTGAGTGAGTGGGTGTGTCTGTGAGTGAGCAGGCGTTTGTCTGAGTGAGTGGGCGTTTGTGTGTGAGTGAGTGTGTGTGTGTGTCAGTGAGCAGGCTTGTGTGTGAGTGATTGGGTGTGTGTGTGAGTGAGCAGGCGTGTGTGTGAGTGAGTGGGTGTGTGTCTGTGAGTGAGCAGGCATGTGTGTGAGTGAGCAGGTGTGTGTGTGTGAGTGAGTCGGTGTGTGTGTGAGTGAGAGGGTGTGTGCGTGAGTGAGCGGTTGTGTGTGTGTGAGTGAACGGGCGTGTGCGTGAGTGAGCGGGTGTGTGTGTGTGAGTGAGCGGGTGTGTGTGTGAGTGAGCAGGCATGTGTGTGCGAGTGAGTGAGTGTGTGTGTGAGTGAGTGGGTGTGTGTGTGAGTGAGTGGACGTGTGTTTGAGTGAGCGGGCGTGTGTGTGTGAGTGAGTGGGTGTGTGTGTGAGTGAGCAGGCGTGTGTGTGAGTGAGCGGGCGTGTGTGTGTGAGTGAGCGGGTGTGTGTGTGAGTGAGTGTGTTTCTGTGTCAGTGAGCAGGCATGTGTGTGAGTGAGCAGGCGTGTGTGTGAGTGAGTGGGTGTGTGTGTGAGTGAGAGGGTGTGTGTGTGAGTGAGCGGGTGTGTGTGTGTGAGTGAACGGGCGTGTGTGTGAGTGAGCGGGTGTGTGTGTGTGAGTGAACGGGTGTGTGTGTGAGTGAGCAAGCGTGTGTGTATGAGTGAGCGGGCATGTGTGTGAGTGAGTGTGTGTGTGAGTGAGTGGGTGTGTGTGAGTGAGCGGGCATGTGTGTGAGTGAGTGGGTGTGTGTGTGAGTGAGCAGGCGTTTGTGTGAGTGAGTGGGTGTGTGTTTCAGTGAGCAGGCATGTGTGTGAGTGATTGGGTGTGTGTGTGAGTGAGCAGGCGTGTGTGTGAGTGAGCAGGCGTGTGTGTGAATGAGCATGCGTGCCTGTGAGTGAGTGGGTGTGTGTGATTGAGCGGGCATGTGTGCGAGTGAGTGTTTGTGTGTGTGACTGAGCAGGTGTTTGTGTGAGTGAGTGGGCGTGTGTGTGAGTGAGCGGCCATGTGTGTGAGTGAGTCGGTGTGTGTCTGAGTGAGCAGGCATGTGTGTGAGTGAGCAGGCGTGTGTGTGAGTGAGCAGGCGTGTGTGTGAGTGAGTGGGTGTGTGTGTGAGTGAGCAGGCATGTGTGTGAGTGAGCAGGCGTGTGTGTGCGTGAGCAGGTGTGTGTGTGTGTGAGTGAGTGGGTGTGTGTGTGAGTGAGCGGGCGTGTGTGGGAGTGAGCGGGCGACTGTGTGAGTGAGTGGCTGTGTGTGTGAGTGAGCGGACGTGTGTGTGAGTGAGCAGGCGTATCTGTGAGAGAGCGGGCATGTGTGTGTGAGTAAGCAGGCGTGTCTGTGAGTGAGTGGGTGTGTGTGTGTGAGTGAGCAGGCGTGTCTGTGAGTGAGTGGGTGTGTGTGTGAGTGAGCGGGTGTGTGTGTGAGTGAGCGGGCGTGTGTGTGTGAGTGAGTGGGTGTGTGTGTGAGTGAGCGGGCATGAGTGTGAGTGAGTGGGTGTGTGTGTGAGAGGGCAGGCGTGTGTGTGAGTGAGCAGGCGTGTGTGTGAGTGAGTGGGTGTGTGTGTGAGTGAGCAGGTGTGTGTGTGAGTGCGCGGGCGTGTGTGTGTGCGTGAGCCGGCGTGTGTGTGAGTGAGTGGGTGTGTGTGTGAGTGAGCGGGCGTGTGTGTGAGTGAATGGGTGTGTGTGTGAGTGAGCGAACGTTTGTGTGAGTGAGTGGGCGTTTGTGTGTGAGGGAGCGGGCATGTGTGTGAGTGAGTGTGTGTGTGTGTGAGTGAGCAGGCGTGTGTGTGAGTGAGTGGGTGTGTGTCTGTGAGTGAGCAGGCGTGTGTGTGAGTGAGCAGGTGTGTGTGTGTGAGTGAGTGGGTGTGTGTGTGAGTGAGCGGGTGTGTGTGTGTGAGTGAGCGGGTGTGTGTGTGTGAGTGAACTGGTGTGTGTGTGAGTGAGCAGGCATGTGTGTGTGAGTGAGTGAGTGTGTGTGTGAGTGAGTGGGTGTGTGTGTGAATGAGCAGGTGTCTGTGTGAGTGAGCAAGCATGTGCGTAAGAGTGAGCGGGCATGTGTGTGAGTGAGTGGGTGTGTGCGTGAGTGAGCAGGCGTGTGTGTGAGTGAGCGGGCGTGTGTGTGTGAGTGAGTGGACGTGTGTGTGAGTGAGCGGGCGTGTGTGTGTGAGTGAGCGGGCATGTGTGTGAGTGAGTGGGTGTGTGTGCGAGTGAGCAGGCGTGTGTGTGAGTGGGTGGGTGTGTGTGTGAGTGAGCGGGCATGTGTGTGAGTGAGCGGGTGTGTGAGAGTGAGCAGGCATGTGTGTGAGTGAGCGGGCATGTGTGTGTGAGTGAGTGGGTGTGATTGTGAGTGAGCGGGTGTGTGTGAGTGAGCAGGCGTGTGTGTGAGTGTGCGGGTGTGTGTGTGTGAGTGAGTGGGTGTGTGTGTGAGTGAGCAAGCGTGTGTGTGAGTGAGTGGGTGTGTGTGTGATGAGCAGGCATGTGTGTGAGTGAGTGGGTGAGTGTGTGTGAGCAGACGTGTGTTGGTGAGTGAGCAGGCGTGTGTGTGAGTGAGCGGGCATGTGTGTGAGTGCGTGGGTGTGTGTGTGAGTGAGTGGACGTGTGTGTGAGTGAGCGGGCGTTTGTGTGTGAGTGAGCGGGCATGTGTGTGAGTGAGTGGGTGTGTGTGCGAGTGAGCAGGCGTGTGTGTGAGTGGGTGGGTGTGTGTGTGAGTGAGCGGGCGTGTGTTTGAGTGAGCGGGTGCGTGAGAGTGAGCAGGCATGTGTGTGAGTGAGCGGGCATGTGTGTGTGAGTGAGTGGGTGTGTGTGTGAGTGAGCTGGTGTGTGTGAGTGAGCAGGCGTGTGTGTGAGTGTGCGGGTGTGTGTGTGTGAGTGCGTGGGTGTGTGTGTGAGTGGGCATGCGTGTGTGTGAGTGAGCGGGCATGTGTGTGAGTGAGTGGGCCTCTGCGCGAGTGAACAGGTGTGTGTGTGAGTGAGCGGGTGTGTGTGTGAGTGAGCGGGTGTGTGCGTGAGTGAGCGGGTGTGTGTGAGTGAGTGAGCGGGAGTGTGTGAGTTAGTGAGCGGGTGTGTGTGAGTGAGCGAGCATGTGTGTGAGTGAGAGGGCTTGTGTGTGAGTGAGTGGGTGTGTGTTTGAGTAAGCAGGCATGTGTGTGAGTGAGTGGGTGTGTGTGTGTGAGCAGACGTGTGTGTGAGTGAGCGGGCGTGTGTGTGAGGGTGCAGGCGTGTGTGTGTGAGTGAGCGGGTGTGTGTGTGAGTGAGCGGGCATATTTGTGAGTGAGTGGCTGTGTGTGTGAGTGAGCAGGTGTGTGTGTGAGTAAGCGGGTGTGTGTGTGTGAGTGAGCAGGTGTGTGTGTGATTGAGCGGGTGTGTGTGTGAGTGAGCGGGCTTGTGTGTGATTGAGCGGGCTTGTGTGTGAGTGAGTGGGTGTGTGTGTGAGTGAGCTGGCGTGTGTCTGAGTGAGTGGTTGTGTGTGTGAGTGAGCCGGCGAGTGTGTGATTGAGCGGGTGTGTGTGTGAATGAGCGGGTGTGTGTGTGAGTGCGTGGGTGTGTGTGTGAGTGAGCGGACGTGTGTGTGAGAGAGCGGGCGTATCTGTGAGTGAGCGGGCGTGTGTGTGTGAGTGAGCGGGCATGTTTGTGAGTGAGTGAGTGTTTGTGTGAGTGAGCAGGCGTGTCTGTGAGTGAGTGGGTGTGTGTGTGAGTGAGTGGGCGTGCGTGTGAGTGAGCAAGCGTGTGTGTGTGAGTGAGCGGGCATGTGTGTTAGTGAGTGGGTGTGTGTTTGAGTGATCAGGCGTTTGTGTGAGTGAGTGGGTGTGTGTGTGAGTGAGCAGGCGTGTGTGTGAGTGAGCGGGCGTGTGTGTGTGCGTGAGCCTGCGAGTGTGTGAGTGAGCGGGTGTGTGTGTGTGAGTGAGTGGGCACGTGTGTGAGTGGGTAGGTGTGTGTGTGAGTGAGCAGGCATTTGTGTGAGTGAGTGTGTGTGTGTGTCAGTGAGCAGGCTTGTGTGTGAGTGATTGGGTGTGTGTGTGAGTGGGCAGTCGTGTGTGTGAGTGAGCAGGTGTGTGTGTGTGAGTGAGTCGGTGTGTGTGTGAGTGAGTGTGTTTCTGAAACAGTGATCAGGCTTATGTGTTGTGATTGGGTGTGTGTGTGAGTGAGCAGGCGTGTGTGTGAGTGATTGGGTGTGTGTGTGAGTGGGCAGTCGTGTGTGTGAGTGAGTGGGTGTGTGTCTGTGTGTGAGCAGGCATGTGTGTGAGTGAGCAGGTGTGTGTGTGTGAGTGAGTCGGTGTGTGCGTGAGTGAGCGGTTGTGTGTGTGTGAGTGAATGGGCCTGTGTGTGAGTGAGCGGGTGTGTGTGTGTGAGTGAGCGGGTGTGTGTGTGAGTGAGCAGGCATGTGTGTGTGAGTGAGTGAGTGTGTGTGTGAGTGAGTGGGCATGTGTATGAGTGAGCAGGTGTGTATGTGAGTGAGCAAGCGTGTGTGTATGAGTGTGTGGTCATGTGTGTGAGTGAGTGGGTGTGTGTGTGAGTGAGCAGGTGTGTCTGTGAGTGAGCGGGCATGTGTGTGAGTGAGTGGGTGTGTGTGTGAGTGCGTGGACGTGTGTTTGAGTGAGCGGGCATGTGTGTGTGAGTGAGCGGGCATGTGTGTGAGTGAGTGGGTGTGTGTGTGAGTGAGCAGGCGTGTGTGTGAGTGAGTGGGTGTGTGTGTGAGTGAGCAGGCGTGTGTGTGAGTGAGCGGGCGTGTGTGTGTGAGTGAGCCGGAGTGTGTGTGAGTGAGCGGGTGTAGTGTGTGATTGAGCGGGCGTGTGTGTGAGTGAGTGGGTGTGTGTGTGTGAGTGAGCAGGAGTTTGTGTGAGTGAGTGGGCATTTGTGTGTGAGTGAGCGGGCATGTGTGTGAGTGAGTGTGTTTCTGAAACAGTGATCAGGCTTATGTGTTGTGATCAGGCGTGTGTGTGAGTGAGCGGGTGTGTGTGTGAGTGAGCGGGTGTGTGTGTGTGATTGAACGGGCGTGTGTGTGAGTGAGCGGGCGTGTGTGTGTGAGTGAGCGGGCGTGTGTGTGTGAGTGAGCAAGCGTGTGTGTATGAGGGCATGTGTGTGAGTGAGTGGGCATGTGTGTGAGTGAGTGGGTGTGTGTGTGAGTGAGTGGACGTGTGTTTGAGTGAGCGGGCATGTGTGTGTGAGTGAGTGGGCATGTGTGTGAGTGAGTGGGTGTGTGTGTGAGTGAGCAGGCGTGTGTGTGAGTGAGCGGGCATGTGTGTGTGAGTGAGCAGGCGTGTGTGTGAGTGAGCGGGTGTGTGTGGGTGCGTGAGCCGGCGTGTGTGTTTGTGAGTGGGTATGTGTGTGTGAGTGAGCGGGCGTGTGTGTGAGTGAGTGGGTGTGTGTGTGAGTGAGCAGGCGTTTGTGTGAGTGAGTGGGCGTTTGTGTGTGAGTGAGTGTGTGTGTGTGTCAGTGAGCAGGCTTGTGTGTGAGTGATTGGGTGTGTGTGTGAGTGAGCAGGCATGTCTGTGAGTGAGTGGGTGTGTGTCTGTGAGTGAGCAGGTGTGTGTGTGAGTGAGCAGGTGTGTGTGTGTGAGTGAGTGGGTGTGTGAGTG
Organism: Carcharodon carcharias; assembly: GCF_017639515.1. Lineage (NCBI taxonomy): Eukaryota > Metazoa > Chordata > Chondrichthyes > Lamniformes > Lamnidae > Carcharodon > Carcharodon carcharias. The sequence goes on from NC_054481.1 coordinate 137,209,608, forward strand.
AGTGAGAGGGTGTGTGTGTGAGTGAGCGGGTGTGTGTGTGAGTGAACGGGCGTGTGTGTGAGTGAACGGGCGTGTGTGTGAGTGAGCGGGTATGTGTGTGTGAGTGAGCGGGTGTGTGTGTGAGTGAGAAGACATGTGTGTGTGAGTGAGTGTGTGTGTGTGTGAGTGAGTGGGTGTGTGTGTGAGTGAGCAGGTGTGTGTGTGAGTGAGCAAGCGTGTGTGTATGAGTGAGCGGGCATGTGTGTGAGTGAGTGTGTGTGTGAGTGAGTGGGTGTGTGTGTGAGTGAGCGGGCATGTGTGTGAGTGAGTGGGTGTGTGTGTGAGTGAGCAGGCGTGTGTGTGAGTGAGTGGGTGTGTGTGTCAGTGAGCAGGCGTGTGTGTGTGAATGAGCATGCGTGTGTGCGAGTGTGTGTGTGTGTGTGTGAGTGAGCAGGTGTTTGTGTGAGTGAGCGGGCGTGTGTGTGAGTGAGCGGGTGTGTGTGTGAGTGAGCAGGCGTTTGTGTGAGTGATCGGCCATGTGTGTGAGTGAGTGGGTGTGTGTGTGAGTGAGGAAGTGTGTGCGAGTGAGCAGGCGTGTGTGTGAGTGAGCGGGCGTGTGTGTGTGAGTGAGCGGGTTTGCGTATGAGTGCGCGGGTTTGTGTGTGAGTGAGTGGATGTGTGTGTGAGTGAGCAGGCATTTGTGTGAGAGAGTGAGTGTGTGTGTGAGTGAGCAGGCGAGTGTGTGTGAGGGGGTGTGTGTGTGAGTGAGGGGGTGTGTGTGTGAGTGAATGGGTCTGTGTGTGAGTGAGTGGGTGTGTGTGTGAGTGAGCAGGCATGTGTGTGAGTGAGTGGGTGTGTTTGTGAGTGAGCGGGTGTTTGTGTGAGTGAGCGGGTGTGTGTGTGAGTGAGCGGGTGTGTGTGTGAGTGAGCAGGCGTTTGTGTGAGTGAGTGGGCGTTTGTGTGTGAGTGAGCAGGCGTGTGTATGAGTGAGCGGGTGTGTGTGTGTGAGTGAGCGGGTGCGTGTGTGTGTGAGCAGGCATGTGTGTGTGAGTGAGCGGGTGCGTGTGTGTGTGAGCAGGCATGTGTGTGTGAGTGAGTGGGTGTGTGTCTGTGAGTGAGAGGGTGTGTGTGTGAGTGAGCGGGTGTGTGTGTGTGAGTGAGTGAGAGGGTGTGTGTGTCAGTGAGCAGGCATGTGTGTGTGAGTGAGTGAGTGTGTGTGTGAGTGAGTGGGTGTGTGTGTGAGTGAGCAGGCGTGTGTGTGAGTGAGCGGGCGTGTGTGTGTGCGTGAGCCGGCGTGTGTGTGAGTGAGCGGGTGTGTGTGTGTGAGTGAGCGGGCGTGTGTGTGAGTGAGTGGGTGTGTGTGTGAGTGAGCAGGCGTTTGTGTGAGTGAGTGGGCATTTGTGTGTGAGTGAGCGGGCATGTGTGTGAGTGAGTGTGTGTGTGTGTGTCAGTGAGCAGGCTTGTGTGTGAGTGATTGGGTGTGTGTGTGAGTGAGCAGGCGTGTGTGTGAGTGAGTGGGTGTGTGTCTGTGAGTGAGCAGCCGTGTGTGCGAGTGAGCAGGCGTGTGTGTATGAATGTGCGGGCATGTGTGTGAGTGAGTGGGTGTGTGTGTGAGTGAGAGGGTGTGTATGTGAGTGAGCGGTTGTGTGTGTGTGAGTGAGTGGGTGTGTGTGTGAGTGAGCAGGTGTGTGTGTGAGTGAGCAAGCGTGCGTGTATGAGTGTGCGGGCATGTGTGTGAGTGAGTGGGTGTTTGTGTGAGTGAGCAGGTATGTGTGTGAGTGAGTGGGTGTGTGTGTGAGTGAGTGGACGTGTGTTTGAGTGAGCGGGCGTTTGTGTGTGAGTGAGCGGGCATGTGTGTGAGTGAGTGGGTGTGTGTGTGAGTGAGCAGGCGTGTGTGTGAGTGAGTGTGTGTGTGTGTGTGAGTGAGCAGGCGTGTGTGTGACTGAGCGGGCGTGTGTGTGTGTGTGAGCGGGTGTGTGTGTGAGTGAGTGAGTGTGTGTGTGAGTGAGCAGGCGTTTGTGTGAGTGAGTGGGCGTTTGTGTGTGAGTGAGCGGGCATGTGTGTGAGTGAGTGTGTGTGTGTGTCAGTGAGCAGGCTTGTGTGTGAGTGATTGGGTGTGTGTGTGAGTGAGCAGGCGTGTGTGTGAGTGAGCAGGTGTGTGTGTGTGAGTGAGTGGGTGTGTGTGTGAGTGAGAGGGTGTGTGTGTGAGTGAGTGAGTGTGTGTCTGAGTGAGCAGGCGTGTGTGTGAGTGAGCAGGCATGTGTGTGAGTGAGTGGGTGTGTTTGTGAGTGAGCGGGTGTTTGTGTGAGTGAGCGGGTGTGTGTGTGAGTGAGCGGGTGTGTGTGTGTGTGAGCGGGTGTGTGTGTGAGTGAGCGGGTGTGTGTGTGAGTGAGCAGGCGTTTGTGTGAGTGATTGGGCGTTTGTGTGTGAGTGAGCAGGCGTGTGTGTGAGTGAGTGGGTGTGTGTCTGTGAGTGAGCAGGTGTGTGTGTGAGTGAGCAGGTGTGTGTGTGTGAGTGAGTGGGTGTGTGAGTGAGTGAGAGGGTGTGTGTGTGAGTGAGCGGGTGTGTGTGTGTGAGTGAGTGAGAGGGTGTGTGTGTCAGTGAGCAGGCATGTGTGTGTGAGTGAGTGGACGTGTGTTTGAGTGAGCGGGCATGTGTGTGTGAGTGAGTGGGCATGTGTGTGAGTGAGTGGGTGTGTGTGTGAGTGAGCAGGCGTGTGTGTGAGTGAGCGGGCATGTGTGTGTGAGTGAGCAGGCGTGTGTGTGAGTGAGCGGGTGTGTGTGTGAGTGAGCGGGCATGTGTGTGTGAGTGAGCAGGCGTGTGTGTGAGTGAGCGGGCGTGTGTGTGTGCGTGAGCCGGCGTGTGTGTTTGTGAGTGTGTATGTGTGTGTGAGTGAGCGGGCGTGTGTGTGAGTGAGTGGGTGTGTGTCTGTGAGTGAGCAGGTGTGTGTGTGAGTGAGCAGGTGTGTGTGTGTGAGTGAGTGGGTGTGTGAGTGAGTGAGAGGGTGTGTGTGTGAGTGAGCGGGTGTGTGTGTGTGAGTGAGTGAGAGGGTGTGTGTGTCAGTGAGCAGGCATGTGTGTGTGAGTGAGTGAGTGTGTGTGTGAGTGAGTGGGTGTGTGTGTGAGTGAGCAGGCGTGTGTGTGAGTGAGCGGGCGTGTGTGTGTGCGTGAGCCGGCGTGTGTGTGAGTGAGCGGGTGTGTGTGTGTGTGAGTGAGCGGGCGTGTGTGTGAGTGAGTGGGTGTGTGTGTGAGTGAGCAGGCGTTTGTGTGAGTGAGTGGGCGTTTGTGTGTGAGTGAGCGGGCATGTGTGTGAGTGAGTGTGTGTGTGTGTGTCAGTGAGCAGGCTTGTGTGTGAGTGATTGGGTGTGTGTGTGAGTGAGCAGGCGTGTGTGTGAGTGATTGGGTGTGTGTCTGTGAGTGAGCAGGCGTGTGTGTGAGTGAGCAGGCGTGTGTGTATGAATGTGCGGGCATGTGTGTGAGTGAGTGGGTGTGTGTGTGAGTGAGCGGGTGTGTATGTGAGTGAGCGGGTGTGTGTGTGTGAGTGAGTGGGTGTGTGTGTGAGTGAGCAGGTGTGTGTGTGAGTGAGCAAGCGTGTGTGTATGAGTGTGCGGGCATGTGTGTGAGTGAGTGGGTGTTTGTGTGAGTGAGCAGGTATGTGTGTGAGTGAGTTGGTGTGTGTGTGAGTGAGTGGAAGTGTGTTTGAGTGAGCGGGCGTTTGTGTGTGAGTGAGTGGGTGTTTGTGTGAGTGAGCAGGTGTGTGTGTGAGTGAGTGGGTGTGTGTGTGAGTGAGTGGACGTGTGTTTGAGTGAGCGGGCGTATGTGTGTGAGTGAGCGGGCATGTGTGTGAGTGAGTGGGTGTGTGTGTGAGTGAGCAGGCGTGTGTGTGAGTGAGTGGGTGTGTGTGTGTGAGTGAGCAGGCGTGTGTGTGAGTGAGCGGGCGTGTGTGTGTGTGTGAGCGGGCATGTGTGTGAGTGAGTGGGTGTGTGTGTGAGTGAGTGGGCGTTTGTGTGTGAGTGAGCGGGCATGTGTGTGAGTGAGTGTGTGTGTGTGTCAGTGAGTAGGCTTGTGTGTGAGTGATTGGGTGTGTGTGTGAGTGAGCAGGCGTGTGTGTGAGTGAGCAGGCGTGTGTGTGAGTGAGCAGGTGTGTGTGTGTGAGTGAGTGAGTGTGTGTCTGTGAGTGATCAGGCGTGTGTGTGAGTGAGCAGGTGTATGTGTGTGAGTGAGTGTGTGTGTGTGTGAGTGAGTGGACGTGTGTTTGAGTGAGCGGATGTGTGTGTGTGAGTGAGCGGGCATGTGTGTGTGTGAGCGGGCGTGTGTGTGTGCGTGAGCTGGCGTGTGTGTGAGTGAGTGGGTATGTGTGTGTGAGTGAGCGGGCGTGTGTGTGAGTGAGTGGGTGTGTGTGTGAGTGAGCAGGCGTTTGAGTGAGTGAGTGGGCGTTTGTGTGCGAGTTAGCGGGCATGTGTGTGAGTGAGTGTGTGTGTGTGTGTCAGTGAGCAGGCTTGTGTGTGAGTGATTGGGTGTGTGTGTGAGTGAGCAGGCGTGTGTGTGAGTGAGTGGGTGTGTGTCTGTGAGTGAGCAGGCGTGTGTGTGAGTGAGCAGGTGTGTGTGTGTGAGTGAGTGGGTGTGTGTGTGAGTGAGAGGGTGTGTGTGTGAGTGAGTGGGTGTGGGTGTGTGAAAGAGCAAGCGCGTGTGTATGAGTGAGCGGGCATGTGTGTGAGTGAGTGTGTGTGTGAGTGAGCAGGCGTGCGTGTGAGTGAGCGGGCATGTGTGTGAGTGAGTGGGTGTGTGTGTGAGTGAGAGGGTGTGTATGTGAGTGAGCGGGTGTGTGTGTGTGAGTGAGTGGGTGTGTGTGTGAGTGAGCAGGTGTGTGTGTGAGTGAGCAAGCGTGCGTGTATGAGTGTGCGGGCATGTGTGTGAGTGAGTGGGTGTTTGTGTGAGTGAGCAGGTATGTGTGTGAGTGAGCAGGTATGTGTGTGAGTGAGTGGACGTGTGTTTGAGTGAGCGGGCGTATGTGTGTGAGTGAGCGGGCATGTGTGTGAGTGAGTGGGTGTGTGTTTGAGTGAGCAGGCGTGTGTGTGAGTGAGTGGGTGTGTGTGTGAGTGAGCAGGCGTGTGTGTGAGTGAGCGGGCGTGTGTGTCTGTGTGAGTGGGCATGTGTGTGAGTGAGTGGGTGTGTCTGTGAGTGAGCAGGCGTTTGTGTGAGTGAGTGGGCGTTTGTGTGTGAGTGAGCGGGCATGTGTGTGAGTGAGTGTGTGTGTGTGTGTCAGTGAGCAGGCTTGTGTGTGAGTGATTGGGTGTGTGTGTGAGTGAGCAGGCGTGTGTGTGAGTGAATGGGTGTGTGTGTGTGAGTGAGCAGGCGTGTGTGTGAGTGAGTGGGTGTGTGTGTGTGAGTGAGCAGGCGTGTGTGTGAGTGAGTGAGCATGTGTGTGAGTGAGCAGGTGTATGTGTGTGAGTGAGTGGGTGTGTGTGTGAGTGAGTGGACGTGTGTTTGAGTGAGCGGACGTGTGTGTGTGAGTGAGCCAGCGTGTGTGTGAGTGAGCGGGCGTGTGTGTGTGTGTGAGCGGGCGTGTGTGTGAGTGAGTGGGTGTGTGTGTGAGTGAGCAGGCGTTTGTGTGAGTGAGTGGGCGTTTGTGTGTGTGAGCGGGCATGTGTGTGAGTGAGTGTGTGTGTGTGTCAGTGAGCAGGCTTGTGTGTGAGTGATTGGGTGTGTGTGTGAGTGAGCAGGCGTGTGTGTGTGAGTGAGCAGGCGTGTGTGTGAGTGAGCAGGTGTGTGTGTGTGAGCGAGTGGGTGTGTGTGTGAGTGAGAGGGTGTGTGTGTGAGTGAGTGAGTGTGTGTCTGTGAGTGAGCAGGCGTGTGTGTGAGTGAGCAGGTGTATGTGTGTGAGTGAGTGGGTATGTGTGTGTGAGTGAGCAGGCGTGTGTGTGAGTGAGTGGGTGTGTGTGTGAGTGAGCAGGCATTTGTGTGAGTGAGTGGGCATTTATGTGTGAGTTAGCGGGCATGTGTGTGAGTGAGTGTGTGTGTGTGTTTGTCAGTGAGCAGGCTTGTGTGTGAGTGAATGGGTGTGTGTGTGAGTGAGCAGGCGTGTGTGTGAGTGAGCGGGCGTGTGTGTGTGAGTGAGCGGGTTTGCGTATGAGTGCGCGGGTTTGTGTGTGAGTGAGTGGATGTGTGTGTGAGTGAGCAGGCATTTGTGTGAGTGAGTGGGTGTGTGTGTGAGTGAGCAGGCGAGTGTGTGAGTGAGTGGGTGTGTGTGTGAGTGAATGGGTCTGTGTGTGAGTGAGTGGGTGTGTGTGTGAGTGAGCAGGCATGTGTGTGAGTGAGTGGGTGTGTTTGTGAGTGAGCGGGTGTTTGTGTGAGTGAGTGGGTGTGTGGGTGAGTGAGCGGGTTTGTGTGTGAGTGAGCAGGCATTTGTGTGAGTGAGTGGGCGTTTGTGTGTGAGTGAGCTCGTGTGTGTGTGTGAGTGAGTCGGTGTGTGTGTGAGTGAGCGGGTGTGTGTGTGTGAGTGAGCGGGTGGGTGTGTGAGTGAGCAGGCATGTGTGTGTGAGTGAGTGAGTGTGTGTGTGAGTGAGTGGGTGTGTGTGTGAGTGAGCAGGCGTGTGTGCGTGTGAGCGGGCGTGTGTGTGTGCGTGAGCCGGCGTGTGTGTGAGTGAGCGGGTGTGTGTGTGCGAGTGAGCGGGCATGTGTGTGAGTGAGTGGGTGTGTGTGTGAGAGAGCAGGCGTTTGTGTGAGTGAGTGGGCATTTGTGTGTGAGTGAGCGGGCATGTGTGTGAGTGAGTGTGTGTGTGTGTGTCAGTGAGCAGGCTTGTGTGTGAGTGATTGGGTGTGTGTGTGAGTGAGCAGGCGTGTGTGAGTGAGTGGGTGTGTGTCTATGAGTGAGCAGGCGTGTGTGTGAGTGAGCAGGCGTGTGTGTATGAATGTGCGGGCATGTGTGTGAGTGAGTGGGTGTGTGTGTGAGTGAGAGGGTGTGTATGTGAGTGAGCGGGTGTGTGTGTGTGAGTGAGTGGGTGTGTGTGTGAGTGAGCAGGTGTGTGTGTGAGTGAGCAAGCGTGTGTGTATGAGTGTGTGGGCATGTGTGTGAGTGAGTGGGTGTTTGTGTGTGTGAGCAGGTATGTGTGTGAGTGAGTGGGTGTGTGTGTGAGTGAGTGGACGTGTGTGTGTGTGTGAGCGGGCGTGTGTGTGAGTGAGTGGGTGTGTGTGTGAGTGAGCAGGCGTTTGTGTGAGTGAGTGGGCGTTTGTGTGTGAGTGAGCGGGCATGTGTGTGAGTGAGTGTGTGTGTGTGTCAGTGAGCAGGCTTGTGTGTGAGTGATTGGGTGTGTGTGTGAGTGTGCAGGCGTGTGTGTGAGTGAGCAGGCGTGTGTGTGAGTGAGCAGGTGTGTGTGTGAGTCAGTGGGTGTGTGTGTGAATGAGAGGGTGTGTGTGTGAGTGAGTGAGTGTGTGTCTGTGAGTGAGCAGGCGTGTGTGTGAGTGAGCAGGTGTATGTGTGTGAGTGAGTGGGTGTGTGTGTGAGTGAGTGGACGTGTGTTTGAGTGAGCGGACGTGTGTGTGTGAGTGAGCGGGCATGTGTGTGTGTGAGCGCGCGTGTGTGTGTGCGTGAGCCGGCGTGTGTGTGAGTGAGCGGGCGTGTGTGTGTGTGTGAGCGGGCGTGTGTGTGAGTGAGTGGGTGTGTGTGTGAGTGAGCAGGCGTTTGTGTGAGTGAGTGGGCTTTTGTGTGTGAGTGAGCGGGCATGTGTGTGAGTGAGTGTGTGTGTGTGTCAGTGAGCAGGCTTGTGTGTGAGTGAGCAGGTGTGTGTGTGTGAGTGAGTGGGTGTGTGTGTGAGTGAGAGGGTGTGTGTGTGAGTGAGTGAGTGTGTGTCTGTGAGTGAACAGGCGTGTGTGTGAGTGAGCAGGTGTATGTGTGTGAGTGAGTGGGTGTGTGTGTGAGTGAGCGGACGTGTGTGTGTGTGTGAGCGGGCGTGTGTGTGTGCGTGAGCCGGCGTGTGTGTGAGTGAGTGGGTGTGTGTGTGAGTGAGCAGGCGTTTGTGTGAGTGAGTGGGCGTTTGTGTGTGAGTTAGCGGGCATGTGTGTGAGTGAGTGTGTGTGTGTGTGTCAGTGAGCAGGCTTGTGTGTGAGTGATTGGGTGTGTGTGTGATTGAGCAGGCGTGTGTGTGAGTGAGTGGGTGTTTGTCTGTGAGTGAGTGGGTGTGTGTGTGAGTTAGAGGGTGTGTGTGTGAGTGAGCGGGTGTGTGTGTGAATGAGCAAGCGCGTGTGTATGAGTGAGCGGGCATGTGTGTGAGTGATTGTGTGTGTGTGTGAGTGAGTAGGCGTGTGTGTGAGTGAGCGGGCATGTGTGTGAGTGAGTGGGTGTGTGTGTGAGTGAGATGGTGTGTATGTGAGTGAGCGGGTGTGTGTGTGTGAGTGAGTGGGTGTGTGTGTGAGTGAGCAGGTGTGTGTGTGAGTGAGCAAGCGTGTGTGTATGAGTGTGCGGGCATGTGTGTGAGTGAGTGGGTGTTTGTGTGAGTGAGCAGGTATGTGTGTGAGTGCGTGGGTGTGTGTGTGAGTGAGTGGACGTGTGTTTGAGTGAGCGGGCGTGTGTGAGTGAGTAGGTGTGTGTGTGTGTGAGCAGGCGTGTGTGTGAGTGAGTGGATGTGTGTGTGTGAGTGAGCAGGCGTGTGTGTGAGTGAGCGGGCGTGTGTGTCTGTGTGAGCGGGCATGTGTGTGAGTGAGTGGGTGTGTGTGTGAGTGAGCAGGTGTTTGTGTGAGTGAGTGGGCGTTTGTGTGTGAGTGAGCGGGCATGTGTGTGAGTGAGTGTGTGTGTGTGTCAGTGAGCAGGCTTGTGTGTGAGTGTTTGGGTGTGTGTGTGAGTGAGCAGGCGTGTGTGTGAGTGAGCAGGTGTGTGTGTGTGAATGAGTGGGTGTGTGTGTGAGTGAGAGGGTGTGTGTGTGAGTGAGTGAGTGTGTGACCTGTGAGTGAGCAGGCATGTGTGTGAGTGAGTTGGTGTGTGTGTGAGTGAGTGGACGTGTGTTTGAGTGAGCGGACGTGTGTGTGAGTGAGAGGGTGTGTGTGTGAGTGAGCAGACGTGTGTGTGTGTGAGCGGGCGTGTGTGTGTGCGTGAGCCGGCGTGTGTGTGAGTGAGTGGGTGTGTGTGTGAGTGAGCAGGCGTTTGTGTGAGTGAGTGGGCGTTTGTGTGTGAGTTAGCGGGCATGTGTGTGAGTGAGTGTGTGTGTGTGTGTGTCAGTGAGCAGGCTTGTGTGTGAGTGATTGGGTGTGTGTGTGAGTGAGCAGGTGTGTGTGTGTGTGAGTGAGTGGGTGTGTGTGTGAGTGAGAGGGTGTGTGTGTGTGTGAGCGGGTGTGTGTGTGTGAATGAGCAAGCGCGTGTGTATGAGTGAGCGGGCATGTGTGTGAGTGAGTGGGTGTGTGTGTGATTGAGCAGGCGTGTGTTTGAGTGAGCGGGCATGTGAGTGAGTGAGTGGGTGTGTGTGTGAGTGAATGGGTCTGTGTGTGAGTGCGCAGGAGTGTGTGTGAGTGAGTGGGTGTGTGTGTGAGAGAGCAGGCGTGTGTGTGAGTGAGCGGGTGTGTGTGAGTGAGCATGCGTGTGTGTGAGTGAGCAGGCGTGTGTGTGAGTGAGCGGGCGTGTGTGTCTGTGTGAGCGGGCATGTGTGTGAGTGAGTGGGTGTGTGTGTGAGTGAGCAGGTGTGTGTGTGTGAGTGAGTGGGTGTGTGTGTGTGTGAGAGGGTGTGTGTGTGAGTGAGTGAGTGTGTGACCTGTGAGTGAGCAGGCGTGTGTGTGAGTGAGCAGGTGTATGTGTGTGAGTGAGTTGGTGTGTGTGTGAGTGAGTGGACGTGTGTTTGAGTGAGCGGACGTGTGTGTGTGAGTGAGTGGGCATGTGTGTGAGTGAGAGGGTGTGTGTGTGAGTGAGCAGACGTGTGTGTGTGTGAGCGGGCGTGTGTGTGTGCGTGAGCCGGCGTGTGTGTGAGTGAGTGGGTATTGTTTGTGAGTGAGCTGGCGTGTGTGTGAGTGAGTGGGTGTGTGTGTGAGTGAGCAGGCGTTTGTGTGAGTGAGTGGGCGTTTGTGTGTGAGTTAGCGGGCATGTGTGTGAGTGAGTGTGTGTGTGTGTGTGTCAGTGAGCAGGCTTGTGTGTGAGTGATTGGGTGTGTGTGTGAGTTAGCAGGCGTGTGTGTGAGTGAGTGGGTGTGTGTCTGTGAGTGAGCAGGCGTGTGTGTTAGTGAGCAGGTGTGTGTGTGTGAGTGAGTGGGTGTGTGTGTGAGTGAGAGGGTGTGTGTGTGAGTGAGCAGGCGTGTGTGTGAGTGAACGGGCATGTGTGTGTGAGTGAGCATGCGTGTGTGTGAGTGAGCGGGCATGTGTGTGAGTGAGTGGGTGTGTGTGTGAGTGAGCAGGCGTGTGTGTGAGTGAGCGGGCATGTGTGTGAGTGAGTGGGTGTGTGTGTGAGTGAATGGGTCTGTGTGTGAGTGAGCAGGAGTGTGTGTGAGTGAGTGGGTGTGTGTCTGAGTGAGAGGGCGTGTGTGTGAGGGAGCGGGTGTGTGTGCGTGAGCAGGCGTGTGTGTGAGTGAGCGGGCATGTGTGTGTGAGTGAGCATGCGTGTGTGTGAGTGAGCGGGCATGTGTGTGAGTGAGTGGGCCTCTGCGCGAGTGAACGGGTGTGTGTATGATTGAGCGGGTGTGTGTGTGAGTGAGTGGGTGTGTGTGTGAGTGAGCGGGTGTGTGTGAGTGAGCGGGTGTGTGTGTGAGTGAGCGGGTGTGTGTGTGAGTGAGCGGGTTTGTGCGTGAGTGAGCGGGTGTGTGTGAGTGAGTGAGCGGGAGTGTGTGAATGAGTGAGCAGGTGTGTGTGAGTGAGCTAGCATGTGTGTGAGTGAGCGGGCTTGTGTGTGAGTGAGTGGGTGTGTGTGTGAGTGAGCAGGCATGTGTGTGAGTGAGTGGGTGTGTGTGTGAGTGAGCAGACGTGTGTGTGAGTGAGCGGGCGTGTGTGTGAGTGTGCAGGCGTGTGTGTGTAAGTGAGTAGGCATGTGTGTGAGTGAGCGGGTGTGTGTGTAAGTGAGTGGGCGTGTGTGTGAGTGAGCGGGTGTGTGTGTGAGTGAGCAGGCGTGTGTGTGAGTGACCGGGTGTGTTTATGTGAGTGATCGGGTGTGTGTGTGTGTGAGCGGGTGTGTTTGTGAGTGAGCGGGCTTGTGTGTGAGTGAGTGGGCTTGTGTGTGAGTGAGCAGGCGTGTGTCTGAGTGAGTGGTTGTGTGTGTGAGTGAGCCGGCGTGTGTGTGATTGAGCGGGTGTGTGTGTGATTGCGTGGGTGTGTGTGTGAGTGAGCGGGTGTGGGTGTGTGAGTGAGCGGGCGTGTGTGTGATTGAGCGGGCGTGTGTGTGATTGAGCGGGTGTGTGTGTGAGTGAGTGGGTGTGTGTGTGAGTGAGCGTGCGTGGGTGTGATTGAGTGGGTGTGTGAGTGATTGAGTGGGTGTGTGAATGATTGAGTGGGTGTGTGAGTGAGTGAGCGGACGTGTGTGTGAGTGAGCGGACGTATCTGTGAGTGAGCGGGCGTGTGTGTGTGTGTGTGAGCGGGCATGTGTGTGAGTGAGTGAGTGTGTGAGTGAGTGGGTGTATGTGTGAGTGAGCCGGCGTGTGTGTGAGTGAGCATGCGTGTGTGTGTGAGTGGGTGTGCGTGTGAGTGAGCAGGCGTGTGTGTGAGTGAGTGGGTGTATGTGTGAGTGAGTGGGCGTGTGTGTGAGTGAGCAGGCGTGTGTGTGTGAGTGGGTGTGCGTGTGAGTGAGCAGGCGTGTGTGTGAGTGAGTGGGTGTGTGTGTGAGTGAGCAGGCGTTTGTGTGAGTGAGTGGGCGTTTGTGTGTGAGTGAGCGGGCATGTGTGTGAGTGTTTGTGTGCGTCAGTGAGCAGGCGTGTGTCTGAGTGAGTGGTTGTGTGTGTGAGTGAGCCGGCGTGTGTGTGATTGAGCGGGTGTGTGTGTGAGTGCGTGGGTGTGTGTGTGAGTGAGCGGGTGTGGGTGTGTGAGTGAGCGGGCGTGTGTGTGATTGAGCGGGCGTGTGTGTGATTGAGCGGGTGTGTGTGTGAGTGAGTGGGTATGTGTGTGAGTGAGCGTGCGTGGGTGTGATTGAGTGGTTGTGTGAGTGATTGAGTGGGTGTATGAGTGATTGAGTGGGTGTGTGAGTGAGTGAGCGGACGTGTGTGTGAGTGTGTGTGAGCGGGCATGTGTGTGAGTGAGTGAGTGTGTGAGTGAGTGGGTGTATGTGTGAGTGAGCCGGCGTGTGTGTGAGTGAGCATGCGTGTGTGTGTGAGTGGGTGTGCGTGTGAGTGAGCAGGCGTGTGTGTGAGTGAGTGGGTGTGTGTGTGAGTGAGTGGGCGTGTGTGTGAGTGAGCAGGCGTGTGTGTGTGAGTGAGCAGGTGTGTGTGTGAGTGAGCGGGTGTGTGTGTGAGTGAGCAGGCGTTTGTGTGAGTGAGTGGGCGTTTGTGTGTGAGTGAGCGGGCATGTGTGTGAGTGTTTGTGTGCGTCAGTGAGCAGGCTTGTGTGTGAGTGATTGGGTGTGTGTGTGAGTGAGCAGGCGTTTGTGTGAGTGAGTGGGTGTGTGTGTGAGTGAGTGGGTGTGTGTGTGAGTGAGAGGGTGTGTGTGTGAGTGAGTGGGTGTGTGTGTGTGAGTGTACGGGCGTGTGTGTTAGTGAACGGGCGTGTGTCTGAGTGAGCGGGTGTGTGTGTGTGAGTGAGCGGGTGTGTGTGTGAGTGATAAGACGTGTGTGTGAGTGAGTGGGTGTATGTGTGAGTGAGTGGGTGTGTGTGTGAGTGAGCAGGTGTGTGTGTGAGTGAGCAAGCGTGTGTGTATGAGTGAGCGGGCATGTGTGTGAGTGAGTGTGTGTGTGAGTGAGTGGGTGTGTGTGTGAGTGAGCAGGCATGTGTGTGAGTGAGTGGGTGTGTGTGTGAGTGAGCAGGCGTGTGTGTGAGTGAGTGGGTGTGTGTGTCAGTGAGCAGGCGTGTGTGTGAGTGATTGGGTGTCTGTGATTGAGCGGGCATGTGTGCGAGTGAGTGTGTGTGTGGGTGAGTGAGCAGGTGTTTGTGTGAGTGATCGGCCGTGTGTGTGAGTGAGTGGGTGTGTGTGTGAGTGAGCAGGCGTGTGTGTGAGTGAGCAGGCGTGTGTGTGAGTGAGCGGGCGTGTGTGTGTGAGTGAGCGGGTTTGCGTATGAGTGCGTGGGTGTGTGTGTGAGTGAGCAGGTTTGTGTGTGAGTGAGTGGATGTGTGTGTGAGTGCGCAGGCATTTGTGTGAGTGAGTGGGTGTGTGTGTGAGTGAGCAGGCGTGTGTGTGAGTGAGCGGCCATGTGTGTGAGTGAGTGGGTGTGTGTGTGTGAGTGAGCGGGTGTGTGTGTGAGTGAGCAGGCATGTGTGTGAGTGAGCGGGCGTGTGTGTGTGAGTGAGCGGGTTTGCGTGGGTGTGTGTGTGAGTGAGCGGGTTTGTGTGTGAGTGCGTGGGTGTGTGTGTGAGTGAGCGGGCAAGTGTGTGAGTGAGTGGGTGTGTGTGTGAGTGAGCGGGCGTGTGTGTGAGTGAGCAGGCGTGTGTGTGAGTCAGTGGGCGTTTGTGTGTGAGTGAGCGGGCATGTGTGTGAGTGAGTGGGTTTGCGTGTGAGTGAGCAGGCTTGTGTGTGAGTGAGTGTGTGTGTGTGTGAGTGAGCGGGCATGAGTGTGAGTGAGTGGGTGTGTGTGTGAGTGAGCAGGCTTGTGTGTGAGTGAGTGTGTGTGTGTGTGAGTGAGCAGGCTTGTGTGTGAGTGAGTGTGCGTGTGTGTGAGTGAGCGGGCGTGTGTGTGTGAGTGAGTGGGTCTGTGTGTGAGTGAGTAGGTCTGTGTGTGAGTGAATGGGTCTGTGTGTGAGTGAGTGGGTGTGTGTGTGAGTGAGCAGGCATGTGTGTGAGTGAGTGGGTGTGTTTGTGAGTGAGCGGGTGTGTGTGTGAGTGAGCAGGCGTTTGTGAGAGTGAGTGGGCGTTTGTGTGTGAGTGAGCGGGCATGTGTGTGAGTGAGTGTGTGTGTGTGTGTCAGTGAGCAGGCTTGTGTGTGAGTGATTGGGTGTGTGTGTGAGTGAGCAGGCGTGTGTGTGAGTGAGTGGGTGTGTGTCTGTGAGTGAGCAGGCATGTGTGTGAGTGAGCAGGTGTGTGTGTGTGAGTGAGCGGGTGTGTGTGTGAGTGAGCAGGCATGTGTGCGTGAGTGAGTGAGTGTGTGTGTGATTGAGTGGGTGTGTGTGTGAGTGAGCAGGTGTGTGTGTGAGTGAGCGGGCCTGTGTGTGTGCGTGAGCCGGCGTGTGTGTGAGTGAGTGGGTGTGTGTGTGTGAGTGAGCGGGCGTGTGTGTGAGTGAGTGGGTGTGTGTGTGAGTGAGCAGGCGTTTGTGTGAGTGAGTGGGCGTTTGTGTGTGAGTGAGCGGGCATGTGTGTGAGTGAGTGTGTGTGTGTGTCAGTGAGCAGGCTTGTGTGTGAGTGATTGGGTGTGTGTGTGAGTGAGCAGGCGTGTGTGTGTGAGTGGGTGTGTGTCTGTGAGTGAGCAGGCATGTGTGTGAGTGAGCAGGCGTGTGTGTATGAATGTGCGGGCATGTGTGTGAGTGAGTGGGTGTGTGTGTGAATGAATGGGTGTGCGTGTGTGAGTGAGCAGGCGTGTGTGTGAGTGAGCGGGCGTGTGTGTGTGTGTGAGCGGGCATGTGTGTGAGTGAGTGGGTTTGTGTGTGAGTGAGCAGGTGTTTGTGTGAGTGAGTGGGCGTTTGTGTGTGAGTAAGCGGGCATGTGTGTGAGTGAGTGTGTGTGTGTGTCAGTGAGCAGGCTTGTGTGTGAGTGATTGGGTGTGTGTGTGAGTGAGCAGGCTTGTGTGTGAGTGATTGGGTGTGTGTGTGAGTGCGCAGGCGTTTGTGTGAGTGAGCAGGTGTGTGTGAGTGAGTGAGTGGGTGTGTGTGTGAGTGAGAGGGTGTGTGTGTGAGTGAGTGGGTGTGTGTCTGTGAGTGAGCAGGCGTGAGTGTGAGTGAGCAGGTGTATGTGTGTGAGTGAGTGGGTGTGTTTGTGAGTGAGTGGACGTGTGTTTGAGTGAGCGGGCATGTGTGTGTGAGGGAGCGGGTGTGTGTGAGTGAGCAGGCATGTGTGTGAGTGAGCGGGCATGTGTGTGTGAGTGAGCATGCGTATGTGTGAGTGAGCGGGCATTTGTGTGAGTGAGTGGGCCTCTGCGCGAGTGAACGGGTGTGTGTGTGTGTGAGTGGGTGTGTGTGTGAGTGAGCGGGTGTGTGCGTGAGTGAGCGGGTGTGTGTGAGTGAGTGAGCGGGAGTGTGTGAATGAGTGAGCGGGTGTGTGTGAGTGAGTGAGCATGTGTGTGAGTGAGCGGCCATGTGTGTGAGTGAGTGGGTGTGTGTGTGAGTGAGCAGGCATGTGTGTGAGTGAGTGGGTGTGTGTGTGAGTGCGCAGACGTGTGTGTGAGTGTACAGGCTTGCGTGTGTGTGAGTGAGCGGGCATGTGTGTGAGTGAGTGGGTGTGTGTGTAAGTGAGCAGGCGTGTGTGTGAGTGAGCGGGTGTGTGTGTGAGTGAGCGGGCATGTGTGTGAGTGAGTGGCTGTGTGTGTGAGTGAGTGGCTGTGTGTGTGAGTGAGTGGCTGTGTGTGTGAGTGAGCAGGCGTGTGTGTGAGTGAGTGTGTGTGTGTGTGAGTGAGCAGGCGTGTGTGTGAATGAGTGGGTGTGTGTGTGAGTGAGCAGGCGTGTGTGTGAGTGAGCGGGCGTGTGTGTGTGTGTGAGCGGGCATGTGTGTGAGTGAGTGGGTGTGTGTGTCAGTGAGCAGGCTTATGTGTGAGTGATTGGGTGTGTGTGTGAGTGAGCAGGCGTGTGTGTGTGAGTGAGCAGGCGTGTGTGTGAGTGAGCGGGCATGTGTGTGAGTGAGTGTGTGTGTGTGTCCATGAGCAGGCTTGTGTGTGAGTGATTGGGTGTGTGTGTGAGTGAGTGGGTGTGTGTCTGTGAGTGAGCAGGCGTGTGTGTGAGTGAGCAGGTGTATGTGTGTGAGTGAGTGGGTGTGTGTGTGAGTGAGTGGACGTGTGTTTGAGTGAGCAGGCGTGTGTGTGAGTGAGCGGGTGTGTGTGTGAGTGAGCGGGCGTGTGTGTGAGGGAGCGGGTGTGTGTGAGTGAGCGGGCATGTGTGTGAGTGAGTGGGCCTCTGCGCGAGTGAACGGGTGTGTGTGTGAGTGAGTGGGCGTGTGAGTGTCAGTGAGCAGGCTTGTGTGTGAGTGATTGGGTGTGTGTGTGAGTGAGCAGGCGTGTGTGTGAGTGAGTGGGTGTGTGTGAGTGAGCGGGTGTGTGTGTGTGAGTGAGCGGGTGTGTGAGTGAGTGAGCAGGCATGTGTGTGTGAGTGAGTGAGTGTGTGTGTGATTGAGTGGGTGTGTGTGTGAGTGAGCAGGCGTGTGTGTGAGTGAGCGGGCCTGTGTGTGTGAGTGAGCGGGCGGGTGTGTGTGTGAGTGAGCAGGTGTTTGTGTGAGTGAGTGGGCGTTTGTGTGTGAGTGAGCGGGCATGTGTGTGAGTGAGTGGGTGTGTGTGTGAGTGAGTGTGTGTGTGTGTGTCAGTGAGCAGGCTTGTGTGTGAGTGATTGGGTGTGTGTGTGAGTGAGCAGGCGTGTGTGTGAGTGAGCAGGCGTGTGTGTGAATGAGTGGGTGTGCGTGTGTGAGAGAGCAGGCGTGTGTGTGAGTGAGTGGGCGTTTGTGTGTGAGTAAGCGGGCATGTGTGTGAGTGAGTGTGTGTGTGTGTGTGAGTAAGCGGGCATGTGTGTGAGTGAGTGTGTGTGTGTGTCAGTGAGCAGGCTTATGTGTGAGTGATTGGGTGTGTGTGTGAGTGAGCAGGCGTTTGTGTGAGTGAGCAGGTGTGTGTGAGTGAGTGAGTGGGTGTGTGTGTGAGTGAGAGGGTGTGTGTGTGAGTGAGTGGGTGTGTGTCTGTGAGTGAGTAGGCATGTGTGTGAGTGAGCAGGTGTATGTGTGTGAGTGAGTGGGTGTGTGTGTGAGTGAGTGGACATGTGTTTGAGTGAGCAGGCGTGTGTGTGAGTGAGCGGGTGTGTGTGTGAGTGAGCGGGCGTGTGTGTGAGGGAGCGGGTGTGTGTGAGTGAGCAGGCGTGTGTGTGAGTGAGCATGCGTGTGTGTGAGTGAGCGGGCATGTGTGTGAGTGAGTGGGCCTCTGCGCGAGTGAACGGGTGTGTGTGTGAGTGAGTGGGTGTGTGTGTGAGTGAGCGGGTGTGTGCGTGAGTGAGCGGGTGTGTGTGAGTGAGTGAGCGGGAGTGTGTGAATGAGTGAGCGGGTGTGTGTGAGTGAGCGAGCATGTGTGTGAGTGAGCGGCCATGTATGTGAGTGAGTGGGTGTGTGTGTGAGTGAGCAGGCATGTGTGTGAGTGAGTGGGTGTGTGTGTGAGTGCGCAGACGTGTGTGTGAGTGGGCGGGCGTGTGTGTGAGTGTACAGGCGTGTGTGTGTGTGAGTGAGCGGGCATGTGTGTGAGTGAGTGGGTGTGTGTGTAAGTGAGCAGGCGTGTGTGTGAGTGAGCGGGTGTGTGTGTGAGTGAGCGGGCATGTGTGTGAGTGTGTGGCTGTGTGTGTGAGTGAATGGCTGTGTGTGTGAGTGAGTGGCTGTGTGTGTGAGTGAGCAGGCGTGTGTGTGAGTGACCGGGTGTGTTTGTGTGAGTGATCGGGTGTGTGTGTGTGTGTGAGCGGGTGTGTGTGTGAGTGAGCGGGCTTGTGTGTGAGTGAGCAGGCTTGTGTGTGAGTGAGTGGGTGTGTGTGTGAGTGAGCAGGCGTGTGTCTGAGTGAGTGGTTGTGTGTGTGAGTGAGCCGGCGTGTGTGTGATTGAGCGGGTGTGTGTGTGAGTGCGTCGGTGTGTGTGTGTTTGAGTGCGTCGGTGTGTGTGTGAGTGAGCGGGTGTGAGTGTGTGAGTGAGCGGGCGTGTGTGTGAGTGAGTGGGTGTGTATGTGTGAGTGATCGGGTGTGTGTGTGAGTGAGCAGGCATGAGTGAGTGAGTGTGTGTGTGAGTGAGTGGGTGTGTGTGTGAGTGAGCGGGCGTGTGTGTGATTGAGTGGGTATGTGTGTGTTTTTGAGCGGACGTGTTTGTGAGTGAGCGGGCGTATCTGTGAGTGAGAGGGCGTGTGTGTGTGTGTGAGCGGGCATGTGTGTGAGTGAGTGGGTGTGTGTGTGAGTAAGTGGGTGTGTGTGTGAGTGAGTGAGTGTGTGTGTGAGTGAACAGGCGTGTCTGTGAGTGAGCGGGCGTGTGTGTGAGTGAGCAGGCGTGTGTGTGTGAGTGAGCGGGCATGTGTGTGAGTGAGTGGGTGTGTGTGTGAGTAAGTGGGTGTGTGTGTGAGTGAGCAGGAGTGTGTGTGAGTGAGTGGGTGTGTGTGTGAGTAAGCAGGCGTGTGTGTGAGTGAGCGGGCGTGTGTGTGTGCGTGAGCCGGCGTGTGTGTGAGTGAGCGGTTGTGTGTGTGTGAGTGAGCGGGTGTATTTGTGAGTGAGTGGGTGTGTGTGTAAGTGAGCAGGCGTTTGTGTGAGTGAGTGGGCATGTGTGTGAGTGAGTGGACATGTTTGTGAGTGAGTGGGTGTGTGTGTGAGTGAGTGGACGTGTGTGTGAGTGAGCGGGCGTGTGTGTGTGAGTGAGCGGGCATGTGTGTGAGAGAATGGGTGTGTGTGTGTGAGTGAGCAGGTGTGTCTGTGAGTGAGTGGGTGTTTGTGTGAGTGAGTGGGCGTGTGCATGAGTGAGCGGGCATGTGTGTGAGTGAGTGGGCATGTGTGTGAGTGAGTGGGTGTGTGTGTTAGTGATCGGACTTGTGTGTGAGTGAGCGGGCGTGTGTGTGAGTGAGCGGGCATGTGTGTGAGTGAGTGGGTGTGTGTGTTAGTGATCGGACTTGTGTGTGAGTGAGCGGGCGTGTGTGTGAGTGAGTAGGTGTGTGTGTGTGAGTGATCGGACTTGTGTGTGAGTGAGCGGGCGTGTGTGTGAGTGAGCGGCCATGTGTGTGAGTGATTGGGTGTGTGTGTGTGAGTGAGCAGGCGTGTGTGTGAGTGAGCGGGCGTGTGTGTGTGTGTGTGAGTGGGCATGTGTGTGAGTGAGTGGGTGTGTGTGTGAGTGAGCAGGCGTTTGTGTGAGTGAGTGGGCGTTTGTGTGTGAGTGAGCGGGCATGTGTGTGAGTGAGTGTGTGTGTGTGTCAGTGAGCCGGCTTTTGTGTGAGTGATTGGGTGTGTGTGTGAGTGAGCAGGTGTGTGTGTGTGAGTGAGTGGGTGTGTGTGTGAGTGAGAGGGTGTGTGTGTGAGTGAGCAGGTGTATGTGTATGAGTGAGTGTGTGTGTGTGTGAGTGAGTGGACGTGTGTTTGAGTGAGCGGGCGTGTGTCTGTGAGTGAGCGGGCATGTGTGTGAGTGAGAGGGTGTGTGTGTGAGTGAGCAGACGTGTGTCTGTGTGAGCGGGTCTGTGTGCATGCGTGAGCCGGCGTGTGTGTGAGTGCTTGGGTATGTGTATGTGAGTGAGCGGGCGTGTGTGTGAGTGAGTGGGTGTGTGTGTGAGTGAGCAGGCGTTTTTGTGAGTGAGTGGGCGTTTGTGTGTGAGTTAGCGGGCATGTGTGTGAGTGAGTGTGTGTGTGTGTGTCAGTGAGCAGGCTTGTGTGTGAGTGATTGGGTGTGTGTGTGAGTGAGCAGGCATGCGTGTGAGTGAGTGGGTGTGTGTCTGTGAGTGAGCAGGCGTGTGTGTGAGTGAGCAGGTGTGTGTGTGTGAGTGAGTGTGTGTGTGTGTGAACGAAAGGGTGTGTGTGTGAGTGAGTGGGTGTGTGTGTGAGTGAGCAGGCGTGTGTGTGAGTGAGCGGGCATGTGTGTGAGTGAGTGGGCGTGTGTGTGAGTGAATGGGTCTGTGTGTGAGTGAGCAGGCATGTGTGTGAGTGAGTGGGTGTGTGTGTGAGTGAGCGGGCGTGTGTGTGAGGGAGCGGGTATGTGTGAGTGAGCAGGCGTGTGTGTGAGTGAGCGGGCATGTGTGTGTGAGTGAGCATGCGTGTGTGTGACTGAGCGGGCATGTGTGTGAGTGAGTGGGCCTATGCGCGAGTGAACGGGTGTGTGTGTGATTGAGTGGGTGTGTGTGTGAGTGAGTGGGTGTGTGTGTGAGTGAGCGGGTGTGTGCGTGAGTGAGCGGGTGTGTGTGAGTGAGTGAGCGGGAGTGTGTGAATGAGTGAGCGGGTGTGTGTGAGTGAGCGAGCATGTGTGTGAGTGAGCGAGCTTTTGTGTGTGTGAGTGGGTGTGTGTTTGAGTGAGCAGGCATGTGTGTGAGTGAGTGGGTGTGTGTGTGAGTGAGCAGACGTGTGTGTGAGTGAGCGGGCGTGTGTGTGAGTGTGCAGGTGTGTGTTTGTGAGTGAGCGGGCATGTGTGTGAGTGAGTGGGTGTGTGTGTGAGTGAGCAGGCGTGTGTGTGAGTGAGCGGGCGTGTGTGTGTGAGTGAGCGGGTGTGTGTGTGAGTGAGCAGGCGTGTGTGTGAGTGACCGGGTGTGTTTGTGTGAGTGATCGGGTGTGTGTGTGTGAGAGCGGGTGTGTGTGTGACTGAGCGGGCTTGTGTGTGAGTGAGCGGGCTTGTGTGTGAGTGAGTGGGTGTGTGTGTGAGTGAGCAGGCGTGTGTCTGAGTGAGTGGTTGTGTGTGTGAGTGAGCCTGCGTGTGTGTGATTGAGCGGTTGTGTGTGTGAGTGAGCGGGTGTGTGTGTGTGAGTGCATGGGTGTGTGTGTGAGTGAGCGGGTGTGGGTGTGTGAGTGAGCGGGCGTGTGTGTGAGTGAGCGGGCGTGTGTGTGTGTGTTAGCGGGCATGTGTGTGAGTGAGTGAGTGTGTGTGTGAGTGAGCAGGCGTGTCTGTGAGTGAGCGGGCGTGTGTGTGAGTGAGCAGGCGTGTGTGTGTGAGTGAACGGCCATGTGTGTGAGTGATTGGGTGTGTGTGTGTGAGTGAGCAGGCGTGTGTTTGAGTGAGCGGGCGTGTGTGTGTGTGTGTGAGTGGACATGTGTGTGAGTGAGTGGGTGTGTGTGTGAGTGAGCAGGCGTTTGTGTGAGTGAGTGGGCGTTTGTGTGTGAGTGAGCGGGCATGTATGTGAGTGAGTGTGTGTGTGTGTCAGTGAGCCGGCTTGTGTGTGAGTGATTGGGTGTGTGTGTGAGTGAGCAGGCGTGTGTGTGAGTGAGCAGGTGTGTGTGTGTGAGTGAGTGGGTGTGTGTGTGAGTGAGAGGGTGTGTGTGTGAGTGAGTGGGTGTGTGTCTGTGAGTGAGCAGGCGTGTGTGTGAGTGAGCAGGTGTATGTGTGTGAGTGAGTGTGTGTGTGTGTGAGTGAGTGGACGTGTATTTGAGTGAGCGGGCGTGTGTGTGTGAGTGAGCGGGCATGTGTGTGAGTGAAAGGGTGTGTGTGTGAGTGAGCAGACGTGTGTCTGTGTGAGCGGGCATGTGTGCGTGCGTGAGGCGGCGTGTGTGTGAGTGTTTGGGTATGTGTATGTGAGTGAGCAGGCGTGTGTGTGAGTGAGCAGGCGTGTGTGTGAGTGAGTGGGTGTGTGTGTGAGTTAGCGGGCATGTGTGTGAGTGAGTGTGTGTGTGTGTGTCAGTGAGCAGGCTTGTGTGTGAGTGATTGGGTGTGTGTGTGAGTGAGCAGGCGTGTGTGTGAGTGAGTGGGTGTGTGTCTGTGAGTGAGCAGGCGTGTGTGTGAGTGAGCAGGTGTGTGTGTGTGAGTGAGTGGGTGTGTGTGTGAACGAAAGGGTGTGTGTGTGAGTGAGCGGGTGTGTGTGTGTGAGTGAGCAAGCACGTGTGTATGAGTGAGCGGGCATGTGTGTGAGTGAGTGGGTGTGTGTGTGAGTGAGCAGGCGTGTGTGTGAGTGAGCGGGCATGTGTGTGAGTGAGTGGGCGTGTGTGTGAGTGAATGGGTCTGTGTGTGAGTGAGCAGGCGTGTGTGTGAGTGAGCGGGCATGTGTGTGTGAGTGAGCATGCGTGTGTGTGACTGAGCGGGCATGTGTGTGAGTGAGTGGGTGTGTGTGTGAGTGAGCGGGTGTGTGCGTGAGTGAGCGGGTGTGTGTGAGTGAGTGAGCGGGAGTGTGTGAATGAGTGAGCGGGTGTGTGTGAGTGAGCGAGCATATGTGTCAGTGAGCGAGCTTTTGTGTGAGTGAGTGGGTGTGTGTTTGAGTGAGCAGGCATGTGTGTGAGTGAGTGGGTGTGTGTGTGAGTGAGCAGACGTGTGTGTGAGTGAGCGGGCGTGTTTGTGTGATTGAGCGGGTGTGTGTGTGAGTGAGCGGGCTTGTGTGTGAGTGAGCGGGCTTGTGTGTGAGTGGGTGGGTGTGTGTGTGAGTGAGCAGGCGTGTGTCTGAGTGAGTGGTTGTGTGTGTGAGTGAGCCTGCGTGTGTGTGATTGAGCGGTTGTGTGTGTGATTGAGCGGGTGTGTGTGTGTGAGTGCGTGGGTGTGTGTGTGAGTGAGCGGGTGTGTGTGTGTGAGTGAGTGGGTATGTGTGTGTGAGTGAGCGGGCGTGTGTGTGAGTGAGTGGGTGTGTATGTGTGAGTGAGCGGGTGTGTGCGTGAGTGAGCAGGCATGAGTGAGTGAGTGAGTGTGTGTGTGAGTGAGTGGGTGTGTGTGTGAGTGAGCGGGCGTGTGTGTGATTGAGTGGGTGTGTGTGTGAGTGAGCGGACGTGTGTGTGAGTGAGCTGGCGTATCTGTGAGTGAGCGGGCGTGTGTGTGTGTGAGCGGGCATGTGTGTGAGTGAGTGTGTGTGTGAGTGAGCAGGCGTGTGTGTGAGTGAGCGGGCGTGTTTGTGTGAGTGAGCGGGTGTGTGTGTGAGTGAGCGGGCTTGTGTGTGAGTGAGCGGGCTTGTGTGTGAGTGGGTGGGTGTGTGTGTGAGTGAGCAGGCGTGTGTCTGAGTGAGTGGTTGTGTGTGTGAGTGAGCCTGCGTGTGTGTGATTGAGCGGTTGTGTGTGTGATTGAGCGGGTGTGTGTGTGTGAGTGCGTGGGTGTGTGTGTGAGTGAGCGGGTGTGTGTGTGTGAGTGAGTGGGTATGTGTGTGTGAGTGAGCGGGCGTGTGTGTGAGTGAGTGGGTGTGTATGTGTGAGTGAGCGGGTGTGTGCGTGAGTGAGCAGGCATGAGTGAGTGAGTGAGTGTGTGTGTGAGTGAGTGGGTGTGTGTGTGAGTGAGCGGGCGTGTGTGTGATTGAGTGGGTGTGTGTGTGAGTGAGCGGACGTGTGTGTGAGTGAGCTGGCGTATCTGTGAGTGAGCGGGCGTGTGTGTGTGTGAGCGGGCATGTGTGTGAGTGAGTGTGTGTGTGAGTGAGCAGGCGTGTCTGTGAGTGAGTGGGTGTGTGTGTGAGTGAGCGGGCGTGTGTGTGAGTGAGCAGGCGTGTGTGTGTGTGTGAGCGGTCATGTGTGTGAGTGAGTGGGTGTGTGTGTGAGTGAGCAGGCGTGTGTGTGAGTGCGTTGGTGTGTGTGTGAGTAAGCAGACGTGTGTGTGAGTGAGCGGGCGTGTGTGTGTGAGTGAGCGGGCGTATTTGTGAGTGAGTGGGTGTGTGTGTGAGTGAGCAGGCGTTTGTGTGAGTGAGCGGGTGTGTGAGTGAGTGGACGTGTTTGTGAGTGAGTGGGTGTGTGTGTGAGTGAGTGGACGTGTGTGTGAGTGAGAGGGCGTGTGTGTGTGATTGAGCGGGCATGTGTGTGAGTGAATGGGTGTGTGTGTGTGAGTGAGCAGGTGTGTGTGTGAGTGAGTGGGTGTGTGTGTGAGTGGGTGTGTGTGAGTGTGTGGATGTGTGTGTGAGTGAGCAGGCATGTGTGTGAGTGAGTGGGTGTGTGTGTGAGTGAGTGGACGTGTGTGTGAGTGAGCGGGCATGTGTGTGAGTGAGTGGGTGTGTGTGTGAGTGAGCCGTCGTGTGTGTGAGTGAGTGGGTGTGTTTGTGAGTGAGCATGCGTGTGTGTGAGTGAGTGGGTGTGTGTGATTGAGCGGGCACGTGTGCGAGTGAGTGTGTGTGTGTGTGAGTGAGCAGGTGTTTGTGTGAGTGAGCGGGCGTGTGTGTGAGTGAGTGGGCCTGTGCGCGAGTGAGCATGCGTGTGTGTGAGTGAGCAGGCGTGTGTGTGAGTGAGTGGGCATGTGTTTGAGTGAGTGGGTGTGTGTGTGAGTGATCGGACTTGTGTGTGAGTGAGCGGGCGTGTGTGTGAGTGAGTGGGTGTGTGTGTGTGAGTGATTGGACTTGTGTGTGAGTGATCGGACTTGTGTGTGAGTGAGCGGGCGTGTGTGTGAGTGAGCGGCCATGTGTGTGAGTGATTGGGTGTGTGTGTGTGAGTGAGCAGGCATGTGTGTGAGTGAGCGTGCGTGTGTGTGTGTGTGAGTGGGCATGTGTGTGAGTGAGTGGGTGTGTGTGTGAGTGAGCAGGCGTTTGTGTGAGTGAGTGGGCGTTTGTGTGTGAGTGAGCGGGCATGTGTGTGAGTGAGTGTGTGTGTGTGTCCATGAGCAGGCTTGTGTGTGAGTGATTGGGTGTGTGTGTGAGTGAGCAGGCGTGTGTGTGAGTGAGCAGGTGTGTGTGTGTGAGTGAGTGGGTGTGTGTCTGTGAGTGAGCAGGCGTGTGTGTGAGTGAGCAGGTGTATGTGCGTGAGTTAGTGGGTGTGTGTGTGTGAGTGGACGTGTGTTTGAGTGAGCGGGCGTGTGTGTGTGAGTGAGCGGGCATGTCTGTGAGTTAAGGGTGTGTGTGTGAGTGAGCAGACGTGTGTGTGTGTGAGCGGGCGTGTGTGCGTGCGTGAGCCGGCGTGTGTGTGAGTGAGTGGGTATGTGTGTGTGAGTGAGCGGGCGTGTGTGTGAGTGAGTGGGTGTGTGTGTGAGTGAGCAGGCATGTGTGCGTGAGTGAGTGAGTGTGTGTGTGATTGAGTGGGTGTGTGTGTGAGTGAGCAGGTGTGTGTGTGAGTGAGCGGGCCTGTGTGTGTGCGTGAGCCGGCGTGTGTGTGAGTGAGTGGGTGTGTGTGTGTGAGTGAGCGGGCGTGTGTGTGAGTGAGTGGCTGTGTGTGTGAGTGAGCAGGCGTTTGTGTGAGTGAGTGGGCGTTTGTGTGTGAGTGAGCGGGCATGTGTGTGAGTGAGTGTGTGTGTGTGTCAGTGAGCAGGCTTGTGTGTGAGTGATTGGGTGTGTGTGTGAGTGAGCAGGCGTGTGTGTGTGAGTGGGTGTGTGTCTGTGAGTGAGCAGGCATGTGTGTGAGTGAGCAGGCGTGTGTGTATGAATGTGCGGGCATGTGTGTGAGTGAGTGGGTGTGTGTGTGAATGAATGGGTGTGCGTGTGTGAGTGAGCAGGCGTGTGTGTGAGTGAGCGGGCGTGTGTGTGTGTGTGAGCGGGCATGTGTGTGAGTGAGTGGGTTTGTGTGTGAGTGAGCAGGTGTTTGTGTGAGTGAGTGGGCGTTTGTGTGTGAGTAAGCGGGCATGTGTGTGAGTGAGTGTGTGTGTGTGTCAGTGAGCAGGCTTGTGTGTGAGTGATTGGGTGTGTGTGTGAGTGAGCAGGCTTGTGTGTGAGTGATTGGGTGTGTGTGTGAGTGAGCAGGCGTTTGTGTGAGTGAGCAGGTGTGTGTGAGTGAGTGGGTGTGTGTGTGAGTGAGAGGGTGTGTGTGTGAGTGAGTGGGTGTGTGTCTGTGAGTGAGCAGGCGTGAGTGTGAGTGAGCAGGTGTATGTGTGTGAGTGAGTGGGTGTGTTTGTGAGTGAGTGGACGTGTGTTTGAGTGAGCGGGCATGTGTGTGTGAGGGAGCGGGTGTGTGTGAGTGAGCAGGCATGTGTGTGAGTGAGCGGGCATGTGTGTGTGAGTGAGCATGCGTATGTGTGAGTGAGCGGGCATTTGTGTGAGTGAGTGGGCCTCTGCGCGAGTGAACGGGTGTGTGTGTGTGTGAGTGGGTGTGTGTGTGAGTGAGCGGGTGTGTGCGTGAGTGAGCGGGTGTGTGTGAGTGAGTGAGCGGGAGTGTGTGAATGAGTGAGCGGGTGTGTGTGAGTGAGTGAGCATGTGTGTGAGTGAGCGGCCATGTGTGTGAGTGAGTGGGTGTGTGTGTGAGTGAGCAGGCATGTGTGTGAGTGAGTGGGTGTGTGTGTGAGTGAGTGGGTGTGTGTGTAAGTGAGCAGGCGTGTGTGTGAGTGAGCGGGTGTGTGTGTGAGTGAGCGGGCATGTGTGTGAGTGAGTGGCTGTGTGTGTGAGTGAGTGGCTGTGTGTGTGAGTGAGTGGCTGTGTGTGTGAGTGAGCAGGCGTGTGTGTGAGTGACCGGGTGTGTTTGTGTGAGTGATCGGGTGTGCGTGTGTGTGTGAGCGGGTGTGTGTGTGAGTGAGCGGGCTTGTGTGTGAGTGAGCGGGCTTGTGTGTGAGTGAGTGGGTGTGTGTGTGAGTGAGCAGGCGTGTGTCTGAGTGAGTGGTTGTGTGTGTGAGTGAGCCGGCATGTGTGTGATTGAGCGGGTGTGTGTGTGAGTGAGCGGGTGTGTGTGTGTGAGTGCGTCGGTGTGTGTGTGAGTGAGCGGGTGTGGGTGTGTGAGTGAGCGGGCGTGTGTGTGAGTGAGTGGGTGTGTATGTGTGAGTGAGCGGGTGTGTGTGTGAGTGAGCAGGCATGAGTGAGTGAGTGTGTGTGTGAGTGAGTGTGTGTGTGTGAGTGAGCAGGCATGTGTGTGAGTGAGTGGTTGTGTTTGTGAGTGAGCGGGTGTGTGTGTGAGTGAGCGGGTGTGTGTGTGAGTGAGCAGGCGTTTGTGTGAGTGAGTGGGCGTTTGTGTGTGAGTGAGCGGGCATGTGTGTGAGTGAGTGTGTGTGTGTGTGTGTCAGTGAGCAGGCTTGTGTGTGAGTGATTGAGTGTGTGTGTGAGTGAGCAGGCGTGTGTGTCAGTGAGTGGGTGTGTGAGTGTCAGTGAGCAGGCTTGTGTGTGAGTGATTGGGTATGTGTGTGAGTGAGCAGGCGTGTGTGTGAGTGAGTGGGTGTGTGTCTGTGAGTGAGCAGGCGTTTGTGTGAGTGAGCAGGTGTGTGTGTGTGAGTGAGTCGGTGTGTGTGTGAGTGAGCGGGTGTGTGTGTGTGAGTGAGCGGGTGTGTGTGTGAGTGCGCGGGTGTGTGTGTGTGAGTGAGCGGGTGTGTGTGTGAGTGAGTGAGTGTGTGTGTGATTGAGTGGGTGTGTGTGTGAGTGAGCAGGCGTGTGTGTGAGTGAGTGGGTGTGTGTCTGTGAGTGAGCAGGCGTGTGTGTGAGTGAGCGGGCATGTGTGTGAGTGAGTGGGCCTCTGCGCGAGTGAACGGGTGTGTGTGTGAGTGAGTGGGCGTGTGAGTGTCAGTGAGCAGGCTTGTGTGTGAGTGATTGGGTGTGTGTGTGAGTGAGCAGGCGTGTGTGTGAGTGAGTGGGTGTGTGTCTGTGAGTGAGCAGGCGTGTGTGTGAGTGAGCAGGTATGTGTGTGTGAGTGAGTGGGTGTGTGTGAGTGAGCGGGTGTGTGTGTGTGAGTGAGCGGGTGTGTGAGTGAGTGAGCAGGCATGTGTGTGTGAGTGAGTGAGTGTGTGTGTGATTGAGTGGGTGTGTGTGTGAGTGAGCAGGCGTGTGTGTGAGTGAGCGGGCCTGTGTGTGTGCGTGAGCCGGCGTGTGTGTGTGAGTGGGTGTGTGTGTGTGAGTGAGCGGGCGGGTGTGTGTGTGAGTGAGCAGGTGTTTGTGTGAGTGAGTGGGCGTTTGTGTGTGAGTGAGCGGGCATGTGTGTGAGTGAGTGGGTGTGTGTGTGAGTGAGTGTGTGTGTGTGTGTCAGTGAGCAGGCTTGTGTGTGAGTGATTGGGTGTGTGTGTGAGTGAGCAGGCGTGTGTGTGAGTGAGCAGGCGTGTGTGTGAATGAGTGGGTGTGCGTGTGTGAGAGAGCAGGCGTGTGTGTGAGTGAGTGGGCGTTTGTGTGTGAGTGAGTGTGTGTGTGTGTCAGTGAGCAGGCTTATGTGTGAGTGATTGGGTGTGTGTGTGAGTGAGCAGGCGTTTGTGTGAGTGAGCAGGTGTGTGTGAGTGAGTGAGTGGGTGTGTGTGTGAGTGAGAGGGTGTGTGTGTGAGTGAGTGGGTGTGTGTCTGTGAGTGAGTAGGCATGTGTGTGAGTGAGCAGGTGTATGTGTGTGAGTGAGTGGGTGTGTGTGTGAGTGAGTGGACATGTGTTTGAGTGAGCAGGCGTGTGTGTGAGTGAGCGGGTGTGTGTGTGAGTGAGCGGGCGTGTGTGTGAGGGAGCGGGTGTGTGTGAGTGAGCAGGCGTGTGTGTGAGTGAGCGGGCATGTGTGTGTGAGTGAGCATGCGTGTGTGTGAGTGAGCGGGCATGTGTGTGAGTGAGTGGGCCTCTGCGCGAGTGAACGGGTGTGTGTGTGAGTGAGTGGGTGTGTGTGTGAGTGAGCGGGTGTGTGCGTGAGTGAGCGGGTGTGTGTGAGTGAGTGAGCGGGAGTGTGTGAATGAGTGAGCGGGTGTGTGTGAGTGAGCGAGCATGTGTGTGAGTGAGCGGCCATGTATGTGAGTGAGTGGGTGTGTGTGTGAGTGAGCAGGCATGTGTGTGAGTGAGTGGGTGTGTGTGTGAGTGCGCAGACGTGTGTGTGAGTGGGCGGGCGTGTGTGTGAGTGTTCTGGCGTGTGTGTGTGTGAGTGAGCGGGCATGTGTGTGAGTGAGTGGGTGTGTGTGTAAGTGAGCAGGCGTGTGTGTGAGTGAGCGGGTGTGTGTGTGAGTGAGCGGGCATGTGTGTGAGTGTGTGGCTGTGTGTGTGAGTGAATGGCTGTGTGTGTGAGTGAGTGGCTGTGTGTGTGAGTGAGCAGGCGTGTGTGTGAGTGACCGGGTGTGTTTGTGTGAGTGATCGGGTGTGTGTGTGTGTGTGAGCGGGTGTGTGTGTGAGTGAGCGGGCTTGTGTGTGAGTGAGCAGGCTTGTGTGTGAGTGAGTGGGTGTGTGTGTGAGTGAGCAGGCGTGTGTCTGAGTGAGTGGTTGTGTGTGTGAGTGAGCCGGCGTGTGTGTGATTGAGCGGGTGTGTGTGTGAGTGCGTCGGTGTGTGTGTGTTTGAGTGCGTCGGTGTGTGTGTGAGTGAGCGGGTGTGAGTGTGTGAGTGAGCGGGCGAGTGTGAGTGAGTGGGTGTGTATGTGTGAGTGATCGGGTGTGTGTGTGAGTGAGCAGGCATGAGTGAGTGAGTGTGTGTGTGAGTGAGTGGGTGTGTGTGTGAGTGAGCGGGCGTGTGTGTGATTGAGTGGGTATGTGTGTGTTTTTGAGCGGACGTGTTTGTGAGTGAGCGGGCGTATCTGTGAGTGAGCGGGCGTGTGTGTGTGTGTGAGCGGGCATGTGTGTGAGTGAGTGGGTGTGTGTGTGAGTAAGTGGGTGTGTGTGTGAGTGAGTGAGTGTGTGTGTGAGTGAACAGGCGTGTCTGTGAGTGAGCGGGCGTGTGTGTGAGTGAGCAGGCGTGTGTGTGTGAGTGAGCGGGCATGTGTGTGAGTGAGTGGGTGTGTGTGTGAGTAAGTGGGTGTGTGTGTGAGTGAGCAGGAGTGTGTGTGAGTGAGTGGGTGTGTGTGTGAGTAAGCAGGCGTGTGTGTGAGTGAGCGGGCGTGTGTGTGTGCGTGAGCCGGCGTGTGTGTGAGTGAGCGGTTGTGTGTGTGTGAGTGAGCGGGTGTATTTGTGAGTGAGTGGGTGTGTGTGTAAGTGAGCAGGCGTTTGTGTGAGTGAGTGGGCATGTGTGTGAGTGAGTGGACATGTTTGTGAGTGAGTGGGTGTGTGTGTGAGTGAGTGGACGTGTGTGTGAGTGAGCGGGCGTGTGTGTGTGAGTGAGCGGGCATGTGTGTGAGAGAATGGGTGTGTGTGTGTGAATGAGCAGGTGTGTCTGTGAGTGAGTGGGTGTTTGTGTGAGTGAGTGGGCGTGTGCATGAGTGAGCGGGCATGTGTGTGAGTGAGTGGGCATGTGTGTGAGTGAGTGGGTGTGTGTGTTAGTGATCGGACTTGTGTGTGAGTGAGCGGGCGTGTGTGTGAGTGAGCGGGCATGTGTGTGAGTGAGTGGGTGTGTGTGTTAGTGATCGGACTTGTGTGTGAGTGAGCGGGCGTGTGTGTGAGTGAGTAGGTGTGTGTGTGTGAGTGATCGGACTTGTGTGTGAGTGAGCGGGCGTGTGTGTGAGTGAGCGGCCATGTGTGTGAGTGATTGGGTGTGTGTGTGTGAGTGAGCAGGCGTGTGTGTGAGTGAGCGGGCGTGTGTGTGTGTGAGTGGGCATGTGTGTGAGTGAGTGGCTGTGTGTGTGAGTGAGCAGGCGTTTGTGTGAGTGAGTGGGCGTTTGTGTGTGAGTGAGCGGGCATGTGTGTGAGTGAGTGTGTGTGTGTGTCAGTGAGCCGGCTTTTGTGTGAGTGATTGGGTGTGTGTGTGAGTGAGCAGGTGTGTGTGTGTGAGTGAGTGGGTGTGTGTGTGAGTGAGAGGGTGTGTGTGTGAGTGAGCAGGTGTATGTGTATGAGTGAGTGTGTGTGTGTGTGAGTGAGTGGACGTGTGTTTGAGTGAGCGGGCGTGTGTCTGTGAGTGAGCGGGCATGTGTGTGAGTGAGAGGGTGTGTGTGTGAGTGAGCAGACGTGTGTCTGTGTGAGCGGGTCTGTGTGCATGCGTGAGCCGGCGTGTGTGTGAGTGCTTGGGTATGTGTATGTGAGTGAGCGGGCGTGTGTGTGAGTGAGTGGGTGTGTGTGTGAGTGAGCAGGCGTTTTTGTGAGTGAGTGGGCGTTTGTGTGTGAGTTAGCGGGCATGTGTGTGAGTGAGTGTGTGTGTGTGTGTCAGTGAGCAGGCTTGTGTGTGAGTGATTGGGTGTGTGTGTGAGTGAGCAGGCATGTGTGTGAGTGAGTGGGTGTGTGTCTGTGAGTGAGCAGGCGTGTGTGTGAGTGAGCAGGTGTGTGTGTGTGAGTGAGTGTGTGTGTGTGTGAACGAAAGGGTGTGTGTGTGAGTGAGTGGGTGTGTGTGTGAGTGAGCAGGCGTGTGTGTGAGTGAGCGGGCATGTGTGTGAGTGAGTGGGCGTGTGTGTGAGTGAATGGGTCTGTGTGTGAGTGAGCAGGCATGTGTGTGAATGAGTGGGTGTGTGTGTGAGTGAGCGGGCGTGTGTGTGAGGGAGCGGGTATGTGTGAGTGAGCAGGCGTGTGTGTGAGTGAGCGGGCATGTGTGTGTGAGTGAGCATGCGTGTGTGTGACTGAGCGGGCATGTGTGTGAGTGAGTGGGCCTCTGCGCGAGTGAACGGGTGTGTGTGTGATTGAGTGGGTGTGTGTGTGAGTGAGTGGGTGTGTGTGTGAGTGAGCGGGTGTGTGCGTGAGTGAGCGGGTGTGTGTGAGTGAGTGAGCGGGAGTGTGTGAATGAGTGAGCGGGTGTGTGTGAGTGAGCGAGCATGTGTGTGAGTGAGCGAGCTTTTGTGTGTGTGAGTGGGTGTGTGTTTGAGTGAGCAGGCATGTGTGTGAGTGAGTGGGTGTGTGTGTGAGTGAGCAGACGTGTGTGTGAGTGAGCGGGCGTGTGTGTGAGTGTGCAGGTGTGTGTTTGTGAGTGAGCGGGCATGTGTGTGAGTGAGTGGGTGTGTGTGTGAGTGAGCAGGCGTGTGTGTGAGTGAGCGGGCGTGTGTGTGTGAGTGAGCGGGTGTGTGTGTGAGTGAGCGGGCATATGTGTGAGTGAGTGGCTGTGTGTGTGAGTGAGCAGGCGTGTGTGTGAGTGACCGGGTGTGTTTGTGTGAGTGATCGGGTGTGTGTGTGTGTGAGCGGGTGTGTGTGTGAGTGAGCGGGCTTGTGTGTGAGTGAGCGGGCTTGTGTGTGAGTGAGTGGGTGTGTGTGTGAGTGAGCAGGCGTGTGTCTGAGTGAGTGGTTGTGTGTGTGAGTGAGCCTGCGTGTGTGTGATTGAGCGGTTGTGTGTGTGAGTGAGCGGGTGTGTGTGTGTGAGTGCATGGGTGTGTGTGTGAGTGAGCGGGTGTGGGTGTGTGAGTGAGCGGGCGTGTGTGTGATTGAGCGGGCGTGTGTGTGTGTGTGTGAGCGGGCATGTGTGTGAGTGAGTGAGTGTGTGTGTGAGTGAGCAGGCGTGTCTGTGAGTGAGCGGGCGTGTGTGTGAGTGAGCAGGCGTGTGTGTGTGAGTGAACGGCCATGTGTGTGAGTGATTGGGTGTGTGTGTGTGAGTGAGCAGGCGTGTGTTTGAGTGAGCGGGCGTGTGTGTGAGTGAGTGGGCGTTTGTGTGTGAGTGAGCGGGCATGTATGTGAGTGAGTGTGTGTGTGTGTCAGTGAGCCGGCTTGTGTGTGAGTGATTGGGTGTGTGTGTGAGTGAGCAGGCGTGTGTGTGAGTGAGCAGGTGTGTGTGTGTGAGTGAGTGGGTGTGTGTGTGAGTGAGAGGGTGTGTGTGTGAGTGAGTGGGTGTGTGTCTGTGAGTGAGCAGGCGTGTGTGTGAGTGAGCAGGTGTATGTGTGTGAGTGAGTGTGTGTGTGTGTGAGTGAGTGGACGTGTATTTGAGTGAGCGGGCGTGTGTGTGTGAGTGAGCGGGCATGTGTGTGAGTGAAAGGGTGTGTGTGTGAGTGAGCAGACGTGTGTCTGTGTGAGCGGGCATGTGTGCGTGCGTGAGGCGGCGTGTGTGTGAGTGTTTGGGTATGTGTATGTGAGTGAGCAGGCGTGTGTGTGAGTGAGCAGGCGTGTGTGTGAGTGAGTGGGTGTGTGTGTGAGTTAGCGGGCATGTGTGTGAGTGAGTGTGTGTGTGTGTGTCAATGAGCAGGCTTGTGTGTGAGTGATTGGGTGTGTGTCTGTGAGTGAGCAGGCGTGTGTGTGAGTGAGCAGGTGTGTGTGTGTGAGTGAGTGGGTGTGTGTGTGAACGAAAGGGTGTGTGTGTGAGTGAGCGGGTGTGTGTGTGTGAGTGAGCAAGCACGTGTGTATGAGTGAGCGGGCATGTGTGTGAGTGAGTGGGTGTGTGTGTGAGTGAGCAGGCGTGTGTGTGAGTGAGCGGGCATGTGTGTGAGTGAGTGGGCGTGTGTGTGAGTGAATGGGTCTGTGTGTGAGTGAGCAGGCGTGTGTGTGAGTGAGCGGGCATGTGTGTGTGAGTGAGCATGCGTGTGTGTGACTGAGCGGGCATGTGTGTGAGTGAGTGGGTGTGTGTGTGAGTGAGCGGGTGTGTGCGTGAGTGAGCGGGTGTGTGTGAGTGAGTGAGCGGGAGTGTGTGAATGAGTGAGCGGGTGTGTGTGAGTGAGCGAGCATATGTGTGAGTGAGCGAGCTTTTGTGTGAGTGAGTGGGTGTGTGTTTGAGTGAGCAGGCATGTGTGTGAGTGAGTGGGTGTGTGTGTGAGTGAGCAGACGTGTGTGTGAGTGAGCGGGCGTGTTTGTGAGTGTGCAGGCGTGTGTGTGTGAGTGAGCGGGCATGTGTGTGAGTGAGTGGGTGTGTGTGTGAGTGAGCAGGCGTGTGTGTGAGTGAGCGGGCGTGTTTGTGTGAGTGAGCGGGTGTGTGTGTGAGTGAGCATGCGTGTGTGTGACTGAGCGGGCATGTGTGTGAGTGAGTGGGTGTGTGTGTGAGTGAGCGGGTGTGTGCGTGAGTGAGCGGGTGTGTGTGAGTGAGTGAGCGGGAGTGTGTGAATGAGTGAGCGGGTGTGTGTGAGTGAGCGAGCATATGTGTGAGTGAGCGAGCTTTTGTGTGAGTGAGTGGGTGTGTGTTTGAGTGAGCAGGCATGTGTGTGAGTGAGTGGGTGTGTGTGTGAGTGAGCAGACGTGTGTGTGAGTGAGCGGGCGTGTTTGTGAGTGTGCAGGCGTGTGTGTGTGAGTGAGCGGGCATGTGTGTGAGTGAGTGGGTGTGTGTGTGAGTGAGCAGGCGTGTGTGTGAGTGAGCGGGCGTGTTTGTGTGAGTGAGCGGGTGTGTGTGTGAGTGAGCGGGCTTGTGTGTGAGTGAGCGGGCTTGTGTGTGAGTGGGTGGGTGTGTGTGTGAGTGAGCAGGCGTGTGTCTGAGTGAGTGGTTGTGTGTGTGAGTGAGCCTGCGTGTGTGTGATTGAGCGGTTGTGTGTGTGATTGAGCGGGTGTGTGTGTGTGAGTGCGTGGGTGTGTGTGTGAGTGAGCGGGTGTGTGTGTGTGAGTGAGCGGGCGTGTGTGTGAGTGAGTGGGTGTGTATGTGTGAGTGAGCGGGTGTGTGCGTGAGTGAGCAGGCATGAGTGAGTGAGTGAGTGTGTGTGTGAGTGAGTGGGTGTGTGTGTGAGTGAGCGGGCGTGTGTGTGATTGAGTGGGTGTGTGTGTGAGTGAGCTGGCGTATCTGTGAGTGAGCGGGCGTGTGTGTGTGTGAGCGGGCATGTGTGTGAGTGAGTGTGTGTGTGAGTGAGCAGGCGTGTCTGTGAGTGAGTGGGTGTGTGTGTGAGTGAGCGGGCGTGTGTGTGAGTGAGCAGGCGTGTGTGTGTGTGTGAGCGGTCATGTGTGTGAGTGAGTGGGTGTGTGTGTGAGTGAGCAGGCGTGTGTGTGAGTGCGTTGGTGTGTGTGTGAGTAAGCAGACGTGTGTGTGAGTGAGCGGGCGTGTGTGTGTGAGTGAGCGGGCGTATTTGTGAGTGAGTGGGTGTGTGTGTGAGTGAGCAGGCGTTTGTGTGAGTGAGCGGGTGTGTGAGTGAGTGGACGTGTTTGTGAGTGAGTGGGTGTGTGTGTGAGTGAGTGGACGTGTGTGTGAGTGAGAGGGCGTGTGTGTGTGATTGAGCGGGCATGTGTGTGAGTGAATGGGTGTGTGTGTGTGAGTGAGCAGGTGTGTGTGTGAGTGAATGGGTGTGTGTGTGTGAGTGAGCGGGCATGTGTGTGAGTGAGTGGGTGTGTGTGTGAGTGAGCCGTCGTGTGTGTGAGTGAGTGGGTGTGTTTGTGAGTGAGCATGCGTGTGTGTGAGTGAGTGGGTGTGTGTGATTGAGCGGGCACGTGTGCGAGTGAGTGTGTGTGTGTGTGAGTGAGCAGGTGTTTGTGTGAGTGAGCGGGCGTGTGTGTGAGTGAGTGGGCCTGTGCGCGAGTGAGCATGCGTGTGTGTGAGTGAGCAGGCGTGTGTGTGAGTGAGCGGGCATGTGTTTGAGTGAGTGGGTGTGTGTGTGAGTGATCGGACTTGTGTGTGAGTGAGCGGGCGTGTGTGTGAGTGAGTGGGTGTGTGTGTGTGAGTGATTGGACTTGTGTGTGAGTGAGCGGGCGTGTGTGTGAGTGAGCGGCCATGTGTGTGAGTGATTGGGTGTGTGTGTGTGAGTGAGCAGGCATGTGTGTGAGTGAGCGTGCGTGTGTGTGTGTGTGAGTGGGCATGTGTGTGAGTGAGTGGGTGTGTGTGTGAGTGAGCAGGCGTTTGTGTGAGTGAGTGGGCGTTTGTGTGTGAGTGAGCGGGCATGTGTGTGAGTGAGTGTGTGTGTGTGTCCATGAGCAGGCTTGTGTGTGAGTGATTGGGTGTGTGTGTGAGTGAGCAGGCGTGTGTGTGAGTGAGCAGGTGTGTGTGTGTGAGTGAGTGGGTGTGTGTCTGTGAGTGAGCAGGCGTGTGTGTGAGTGAGCAGGTGTATGTGCGTGAGTTAGTGGGTGTGTGTGTGTGAGTGGACGTGTGTTTGAGTGAGCGGGCGTGTGTGTGTGAGTGAGCGGGCATGTCTGTGAGTGAGAGGGTGTGTGTGTGAGTGAGCAGACGTGTGTGTGTGTGAGCGGGCGTGTGTGCGTGCGTGAGCCGGCGTGTGTGTGAGTGAGTGGGTATGTGTGTGTGAGTGAGCGGGCGTGTGTGTGAGTGAGTGGGTGTGTGTGTGAGTGAGCAGGCGTTTGTGTGAGTGAGTGGGCGTTTGTGTGTGAGTGAGCGGGCATGTGTGTGAGTGAGTGTGTGTGTGTGTGTGAGTGAGCAGGCTTGTGTGTGAGTGATTGGGTGTGTGTGTGCGTGAGCAGGCGTGTGTGTGAGTGAGTGGGTGTGTGTGTGTGAGTGAGCAGGCGTGTGTGTGAGTGAGTGGGTGTGTGTTTGTGAGTGAGCAGGCGTGTGTGTGACTGAGCGGGCATGTGTGTGAGTGAGTGGGCCTCTGCGCGAGTGAACGGGTGTGTGTGTGATTGAGTGGGTGTGTGTGTGAGTGAGTGGGTGTGTGTGTGAGTGAGCAGGTGTGTGCGAGTGAGTGAGTGGGAGTGTGTGAATGAGTGAGCGGGTGTGTGTGAGTGAGCGAGCATGTGTGTGAGTGAGCGGGCTTGTGTGTGAGTGATTGGGTGTGTGTGTGAGTGAGCAGGCATGTGTGTGAGTGAGTGTGTGTGTGTGTGAGTGAGCGGGCGTGTGTGTGAGTGTGCAGGCGTGTGTGTAAGTGAGCAGGCATGTGTGTGAGTGAGCGGGCGTGTGTGTGTGAGTGAGCGTGTGTGTGTGTGAGTGAGCGGGCATGTGTGAGAGTGAGTGGCTGTGTGTGTGAGTGTGCAGGCGTTTGTGTGAGTGATCGGGTGTGAGTGTGTGTGAGCGGGTGTGCGTGTGAGTGAGCGGGCTTGTGTGTGAGTGAGCGGGCTTGTGTGTGAGTGGGTGTGTGTGTGAGTGAGCCGGCGTGTGTGTGAGTGAGCGGGTGTGTGTGTGAGTGAGCGGGTGTGTGTGTGTGAGTGCATGGGTGTGTGTGTGAGTGAGCAGGTGTGGGTGTGTGATTGAGCGGGCGTGTGTGTGTGAGTGGGTGTGTATGTGTGAGTGAGCGGGTGTGTGTGTGAGTGAGCAGGCATGAGTGAGCGGGCGTGTGTGTGATTGAGTGGGTGTGTGTGTGAGTGAGCGGACGTGTGTGTGAGTGAGCGGGTGTATCTGTGAGTGAGCGGGCGTGTGTGTCTGTGTGAGCGGGCATGTGTGTGAGTGAGTGAGTGTGTGAGTGAGCAGGCGTGTCTGTGAGTGAGTGGGTTTGTGTGTGAGTGAGCGGGCGTGTGTGTGAGTGAGCAGGCGTGTGTGTGTGAGTGAGCAGGCGTGTGTGTGTGAGCGGGCATGTGTGTGAGTGAGTGGGTGTGTGTGTGAGTGAGCAGGCGTGTGTGTGAGTGAGTGGGTGTGTGCGTGAGTAAGCAGGCGTGTGCGTGAGTGAGCGGGCGTGTGTGTGTGCGTGAGCCGGCGTGTGTGTGAGTGAGCGGTTGTGTGTGTGTGAGTGAGCGGGCATATTTGTGAGTGAGTGGGTGTGTGTGTGAGTGAGTGGGTGTGTGTGTGTGAGTGAGTGGGTGTGTGTGAGTGAGTGGGTGTGTGTGTGTGAGTGAGTGGGTGTGTGTGAGTGAGTGGGTGTGTGTGTGAGTGAGTGGGTGTGTGTGTGTGAGTGAGTGGGTGTGTGTGAGTGAGTGGGTGTGTGTGTGTGAGTGAGTGGGTCTGTGTGAGTGAGTGGGTGTGTGTGTGAGTGAGCAGGAATGTGTGTGAGTGAGTGGGTGTCTGTGTGAGTGAGTGGACGTGTGTGTGAGTGAGCGGGCATGTGTGTGAGTGAGTGGGTGTGTGTGTGAGTGAGCCGTCGTGTGTGTGAGTGAGTGGGTGTGTGTGTGAGTGAGCAGGCGTGTGTGTGAGTGATTGGGTGTGTGTGTGAGTGAGCATGCATGTGTGTGAGTGAGTGGGTGTGTGTGATTGAGCGTGCATGTGTGCGAGTGAGTGTGTGTGTGTGTGAGTGAGCAGGTGTTTGTGTGAGTGAGCGGGCGTGTGTGTGAATGAGTGGGCCTGTGCGCGAGTGAACGGGTGTGTGTGTGAGTGAATGTGTGTGTGTGTGAGTGAG
This sequence comes from Carcharodon carcharias, assembly GCF_017639515.1. NCBI lineage: Eukaryota > Metazoa > Chordata > Chondrichthyes > Lamniformes > Lamnidae > Carcharodon > Carcharodon carcharias. Next base: position 137,247,132 of record NC_054481.1, read on the forward strand.
CAGGCGTGTGCGTGAGCAGGCGTGTGTGTGAGTGAGCGGGCATGTGTGTGAGTGAGTGGGTGTGTGTGTGAGTGATCGGACTTGTGTGTGAGTGAGCGGGTGTGTGAGTGAGTGGGTGTGTGTTTGTGAGTGATCGGACTTGTGTGTGAGTGAGCGGGCGTGTGTGTGAGTGAGCGGCCATGTGTGTGAGTGATTGGGTGTGTGTGTGTGAGTGATCGGACTTGTGTGTGAGTGAGCGGGCATGTGTGTGAGTGAGTGGGTGTGTGTGTGAGTGATCGGACTTGTGTGTGAGTGAGTGGGTGTGTGTGTGAGTGAGCAGGCATGTGTCTGAGTGAGTGTGTGTGTGTGAGGAGCAGGTGTGTGTGTGAGTGAGCGGGCGTGTGTGTGTGAGTGAGCGGCTATGTGTGTGATTGTGTGGGTGTGTGTGTGAGTGAGCGGGTGTGTGTGTGAGTGAGCGCGTGTGTGTGTGTGAGCGCGTGTGTGTGTGAGTGAACGGGTGTGTGTGTGTGAATGAGCGGGCGTGTGAGTGAGTGAGCGATTGTGTGAGTGAGTGGGTGTGTGTGTGTGAGTGCGCGGGTGTGTGTGTGAGTGAGCGGGTGTGTTTGTGAGTGAGCGGGCGTGTGGGTGAGTGAGCGAGTGTGTGAGTGAGTGAGCGTGTGTGTGCGAGTGAGCGGGCGTGTGTGATTGAGTGAGCGTGTTTGTGAGTGAGTGAGCGGGCATGTGTGTGTGAGTGAGCGGGCGTGTGAGTGAGTGAGTGGGCGTGTGTGTGCGAGTGAGCGGGTGTGTGAGACTGCGTGAGCGCGTGTGTGAGTGAGTGAGCGGGCATGTGTGTGTGAGTGAGCATGAGTGTGTGAGTGAGCGGGTGTGTGTGCTACTATGCGGGTGTGTGTGTGTGAGTGTGCGGGCGTGTGTGTGAGTGAGCGGGTGTGTGAGTGAGTGAGCGGGTTTGTGAGTGAGTGTGCGGATGTGTGAGTGTGTGAGTGAGCATGTGTGTGAGTGAGCGGGTGTGTGTGTGTGAGTGCGCGGGTGTGTGTGTGAGTGAGCGGGTGTGTGAGTGAGTGAGCGGGCATGTGAGTGAGTGAGCGAGTGTGTGAGTGAGTGAGCGTGTGTGTGCGAGTGAGCGGGCGTGTGTGATTGAGTGAGCGTGTTTGTGAGTGAGTGAGCGGGCATGTGTGTGTGAGTGAGCGGGCGTGTGAGTGAGTGAGTGGGCATGTGTGTGCGAGTGAGCAGGCGTGTGAGAGTGCGTGAGCACGTGTGTGAGTGAGTGAGCGGGCATGTGTGTGTGAGTGAGCATGCGTGTGTGAGTGAGCGGGTGTGTGTGCTAGTATGCGGGTGTGTGTGAGTGAGTGAGCGGACGTGTGAATGAGTGAGTGGGCATGTGTGTGAGTGTGCGGGCGTGTGTGTGAGTGAGCGGGTGTGTGAGTGAGTGAGCGGGTTTGTGAGTGAGTGTGCGGATGTGTGAGTGTGTGAGTGAGCATGTGTGTGAGTGAGTGGGTGTGTGTGTGTGAGTGATCGGACTTGTGTGTGAGTGAGCGGGCATGTGTGTGAGTGAGCGGCCATGTGTGTGAGTGATTGGGTGTGTGTGTGTGAGTGATCAGACTTGTGTGTGAGTGAGCGGGCATGTGTGTGAGTGAGTGGGTGTGTGTCTGAGTGATCGGACTTGTGTGTGAGTGAGTGGGTGTGTGTGTGAGTGAGCAGGCATGTGTCTAAGTGAGTGTGTGTGTGTGTGTGAGGAGCAGGCGTGAGTGTGAGTGAGTGGGTGTGTGTGTGAGTGAGCAGGCGTGTGTGTGAGTGAGCGGGCGTGTGTGTGTGAGTGAGCGTCTATGTGTGTGAGTGTGTGGGTGTGTGTGTGAGTGAGCGGGTGTGTGTGTGAGTGAGCAGGCATGTGTGTGAGTGAATGGGTGTATGTGTGAGTGAGCGGGTGTGTGTGTGAGTGAGCAGGCATGTGTGTGAGTGAGTAGGTCTGTGTGTGAGTGAGCAGGCGTGTGTGTGAGTGAGCGGGCGTGTGTGTGTGAGTGGGCATGTGTGTGAGTGAGTGGGTGTGTGTGTGAGTGAGCAGGCGTTTGTGTGAGTGAGCGGGCATGTGTGTGAGTGAGTGTGTGTGTGTGTCAGTGAGCAGGCTTGTGTGTGAGTGATTGGGTGTGTGTGTGAGTGAGCAGGCGTGTGTGTGAGTGAGCAGGTGTGTGTGTGTGAGTGAGTGGGTGTGTGTCTGTGAGTGAGCAGGCGTGTGTGTGAGTGAGCAGGTGTATGTGCGTGAGTTAGTGGGTGTGTGTGTGTGAGTGGACGTGTGTTTGAGTGAGCGGGCATGTGTGTGTGAGTGAGCGGGCATGTCTGTGAGTGAGAGGGTGTGTGTGTGAGTGAGCAGACGTGTGTGTGTGTGAGCGGGCATGTATGCGTGCGTGAGCCGGCGTGTGTGTGAGTGAGTGGGTATGTGTGTGTGAGTGAGCGGGCGTGTGTGTGTGAGTGAGCGGGCGTGTGTGTGAGTGAGTGGGTGTGTGTGTGAGTGAGCAGGCGTTTGTGTGAGTGAGTGGGCGTTTGTGTGTGAGTGAGCGGGCATGTGTGTGAGTGAGTGTGTGTGTGTGTGTCAGTGAGCAGGCTTGTGTGTGAGTGATTGGGTGTGTGTGTGAGTGAGTGGGTGTGTGTCTGTGAGTGAGCAGGCGTGTGTGTGAGTGAGCAGGTGTGTGTGTGTGAGTGAGTGGGTGTGTGTTTGAACGAGAGGGTGTGTGTGTGAGTGAGCGGGTGTGTGTGTGTGAGTGAGCAAGCGCGTGTGTATGAGTGAGCGGGCATGTGTGTGAGTGAGTGGGTGTGTGTGTGAGTGAGCAGGCGTGTGTGTGAATGAGCGGGCATGTGTGTGAGTGAGTGGGTGTGTGTGTGAGTGAATGGGTCTGTGTGTGAGTGAGCAGGCATGTGTGTGAGTGAGTGGGTGTGTGTGTGAGTGAGCGGGCGTGTGTGTGAGGGAGCGGGTTTGTGTGAGTGAGCAGGCGTGTGTGTGAGTGAGCGGGCATGTGTGTGTGAGTGAGCATGCGTGTGTGTGACTGAGCGGGCATGTGTGTGAGTGAGTGGGCCTCTGCGCGAGTGAACGGGTGTGTGTGTGATTGAGTGGGTGTGTGTGTGAGTGAGTGGGTGTGTGTGTGAGTGAGCGGGTGTGTGCGTGAGTGAGCGGGTGTGTGTGAGTGAGTGAGTGGGAGTGTGTGAATGAGTGAGCGGGTGTGTGTGAGTGAGCGAGCATGTGTGTGAGTGAGCGGGCTTGTGTGTGAGTGAGTGGGAGTGTGTGTGAGTGAGCAGGCATGTGTGTGAGTGAGTGTGTGTGTGTGTGAGTGAGCAGACGTGTGTGTGAGTGAGCGGGCGTGTGTGTGAGTGTTCAGGCGTGTGTGTGTGAGTGAGCGTGTGTGTGTGTGAGTGAGCGGGCGTGTGTGTGTGAGTGAGCGTGTGTGTGTGTGAGTGAGCGGGCATGTGTGAGAGTGAGTGGCTGTGTGTGTGAGTGTGCAGGCGTTTGTGTGAGTGATCGGGTGTGAGTGTGTGTGAGCGGGTGTGCGTGTGAGTGAGCGGGCTTGTGTGTGAGTGAGCGGGCTTGTGTGTGAGTGAGTGGGTGTGTGTGTGAGTGAGCAGGCGTGTGTCTGAGTGAGTGGTTGTGTGTGTGAGTGAGCCGGCGTGTGTGTGATTGAGCGGTTGTGTGTGTGAGTGAGCGGGTGTGTGTGTGTGAGTGCATGGGTGTGTGTGTGAGTGAGCGGGTGTGGGTGTGTGATTGAGCGGGCGTGTGTGTGTGAGTGGGTGTGTATGTGTGAGTGAGCGGGTGTGTGTGTGAGTGAGCAGGCATGAGTGAGCGGGCGTGTGTGTGATTGAGTGGGTGTGTGTGTGATTGAGCGGGTGTATCTGTGAGTGAGCGGGCGTGTGTGTGTGTGTGAGCGGGCATGTGTGTGAGTGAGTGAGTGTGTGAGTGAGCAGGCGTGTCTGTGAGTGAGTGGGTGTGTGTGTGAGTGAGCGGGCGTGTGTGTGAGTGAGCAGGCGTGTGTGTGTGAGTGAGCGGGCATGTGTGTGAGTGAGTGGGTGTGTGTGTGAGTGAGCAGGCGTGTGTGTGAGTGAGTGGGTGTGTGCGTGAGTAAGCAGGCGTGTGCGTGAGTGAGCGGGCGTGTGTGTGTGCATGAGCCGGCGTGTGTGTGAGTGAGCGGTTGTGTGTGTGTGAGTGAGCGGGCATATTTGTGAGTGAGTGGGTGTGTGTGTGAGTGATTGGGCGTGTGTGTGTGAGTGATCGGGATGTGTGTGTGTGAGTGAGCAGGTGTGTGTGTGAGTGAGTGGGTGTGTGTGTGAGTGAGTGGGTGTGTGTGAGTGAGTGGGTGTGTGTGTGAGTGAGCAGGAATGTGTGTGTGAGTGAGCGGGCATGTGTGTGAGTGAGTGGGTGTGTGTGTGAGTGAGCTGTCGTGTGTGTGAGTGAGTGGGTGTGTGTGTGAGTGAGCAGGCATGTGTGTGAGTGATTGGGTGTGTGTGTGAGTGAGCATGCATGTGTGTGAGTGAGTGGGTGTGTGTGATTGAGCGTGCATGTGTGCGAGTGAGTGTGTGTGTGTGTGAGTGAGCAGGTGTTTGTGTGAGTGAGCGGGCGTGTGTGTGAGTGAGTGGGCCTGTGCGCGAGTGAACGGGTGTGTGTGTGAGTGAATGTGTGTGTGTGTGAGTGAGCAGGCGTGTGCGTGAGCAGGCGTGTGTGTGAGTGAGCGGGCATGTGTGTGAGTGAGTGGGTGTGTGTGTGAGTGATCGGACTTGTGTGTGAGTGAGCGGGTGTGTGAGTGAGTGGGTGTGTGTTTGTGAGTGATCGGACTTGTGTGTGAGTGAGCGGACGTGTGTGTGAGTGAGCGGCCATGTGTGTGAGTGATTGGGTGTGTGTGTGTGAGTGATCGGACTTGTGTGTGAGTGAGCGGGCATGTGTGTGAGTGAGTGGGTGTGTGTGTGAGTGATCGGACTTGTGTGTGAGTGAGTGGGTGTGTGTGTGAGTGAGCAGGCATGTGTCTGAGTGAGTGTGTGTGTGTGAGGAGCAGGCATGCGTGTGAGTGAGTGGGTGTGTGTGTGAGTGAGCAGGTGTGTGTGTGAGTGAGCGGCTATGTGTGTGATTGTGTGGGTGTGTGTGTGAGTGAGCGGGTGTGTGTGTGAGTGAGCGCGTGTGTGTGTGTGAGCGCGTGTGTGTGTGAGTGAGCGGGTGTGTGTGTGTGAATGAGCGGGCGTGTGAGTGAGTGAGCGATTGTGTGAGTGAGTGGGTGTGTGTGTGTGAGTGCGCGGGTGTGTGTGTGAGTGAGCGGGTGTGTTTGTGAGTGAGCGGGTGTGTGGGTGAGTGAGCGAGTGTGTGAGTGAGTGAGCGTGTGTGTGCGAGTGAGCGGGCTGAGAGATTGAGTGAGCGTGTTTGTGAGTGAGTGAGCGGGCATGTGTGTGTGAGTGAGCGGGCATGTGAGTGAGTGAGTGGGCGTGAGTGTGCGAGTGAGCGGGTGTGTGAGAGTGCGTGAGCGCGTGTGTGAGTGAGTGAGCGGGCATGTGTGTGTGAGTGAGCATGAGTGTGTGAGTGAGCGGGTGTGTGTGCTACTATGCGGGTGTGTGTGAGTGAGTGAGCGGACGTGTGAATGAGTGAGTGGGCATGTGTGTGAGTGTGCGGGCGTGTGTGTGAGTGAGCGGGTGTGTGAGTGAGTGAGCGGGTTTGTGAGTGAGTGTGCGGATGTGTGAGTGTGTGAGTGAGCATGTGTGTGAGTGAGCGGGTGTGTGTGTGTGAGTGCGCGGGTGTGTGTGTGAGTGAGCGGGTGTGTGAGTGAGTGAGCGGGCATGTGAGTGAGTGAGCGAGTGTGTGAGTGAGTGAGCGTGTGTGTGCGAGTGAGCGGGCGTGTGTGATTGAGTGAGAGTGTTTGTGAGTGAGTGAGCGGGCATGTGTGTGTGAGTGAGCGGGCGTGTGAGTGAGTGAGTGGGCATGTGTGTGCGAGTGAGCAGGCGTGTGAGAGTGCGTGAGCGTGTGTGTGAGTGAGTGAGCGGGCATGTGTGTGTGAGTGAGCATGCGTGTGTGAGTGAGCGGGTGTGTGTGCTACTATGCGGGTGTGTGTGAGTGAGTGAGCGGACGTGTGAATGAGTGAGTGGGCATGTGTGTGAGTGTGCGGGCGTGTGTGTGAGTGAGCGGGTGTGTGAGTGAGTGAGCGGGTTTGTGAGTGAGTGTGCGGATGTGTGAGTGTGTGAGTGAGCATGTGTGTGAGTGAGCGGGTGTGTGTGTGTGAGTGCGCGGGTGTGTGTGTGAGTGAGCGGGTGTGTGAGTGAGTGAGCGGGCATGTGAGTGAGTGAGCGAGTGTGTGAGTGAGTGAGCGTGTGTGTGCGAGTGAGCGGGCGTGTGTGATTGAGTGAGAGTGTTTGTGAGTGAGTGAGCGGGCATGTGTGTGTGAGTGAGCGGGCGTGTGAGTGAGTGAGTGGGCATGTGTGTGCGAGTGAGCAGGCGTGTGAGAGTGCGTGAGCGTGTGTGTGAGTGAGTGAGCGGGCATGTGTGTGTGAGTGAGCATGCGTGTGTGAGTGAGCGGGTGTGTGTGCTACTATGCGGGTGTGTGTGAGTGAGTGAGCGGACGTGTGAATGAGTGAGTGGGCATGTGTGTGAGTGTGCGGGCGTGTGTGTGAGTGAGCGGGTGTGTGAGTGAGTGAGCGGGTTTGTGAGTGAGTGTGCGGATGTGTGAGTGTGTGAGTGAGCATGTGTGTGAGTGAGTGGGTGTGTGTGTGTGAGTGATCGGACTTGTGTGTGAGTGAGCGGGCATGTGTGTGAGTGAGCGGCCATGTGTGTGAGTGATTGGGTGTGTGTGTGTGAGTGATCAGACTTGTGTGTGAGTGAGCGGGCATGTGTGTGAGTGAGTGGGTGTGTGTCTGAGTGATCGGACTTGTGTGTGAGTGAGTGGGTGTGTGTGTGAGTGAGCAGGCATGTGTCTAAGTGAGTGTGTGTGTGTGTGAGGAGCAGGCGTGAGTGTGAGTGAGTGGGTGTGTGTGTGAGTGAGCAGGCGTGTGTGTGAGTGAGTGGGTGTATGTGTGAGTGAGCGGGTGTGTGTGTGAGTGAGTGGGTGTATGTGTGAGTGAGCGGGTGTGTGTGTGAGTGAGCAGGCATGTGTGTGAGTGAGTGGGTCTGTGTGTGAGTGAGCAGGCGTGTGTGTGAGTGAGCGGGCGTGTGTGTGAGTGAGCGGGTGTGTGTGTGAGTCAGTTGGGTGTTTGTTTGTGAGTGAGCGGGCATGTGTGTGAGTGAGTGGGTTTGTGTGTGAGTGAGCAGGCTTGTGTGTGAGTGAGTGGGGGTGTGTGTGAGTGAGCTGGCATGAGTGTGAGTTAGTGGGTGTGTGTGTGAGTGAGCAGGCTTGTGAGTGAGTGAGTGTGTGTGTGTGTGAGTGAGCGGGCACGTGTGTGAGTGAGTGCGTGTGTGTGTGAGTGAGCAGGCGTGTGTGTGAGTGAGCGGGCATGTGTGCGAGTGAGTGTGCGTGAGCAGGTGTTTGTATGAGTGAGCGGGCATGTGTGTGTGAGTGAGCGGGTGTGTGTGAGTGAGCGGGTGTGTGTGTGAGTGAGCGGGCATGTGTGCGAGTGAGTGTGTGTGTGTGTGCGTGAACAGGTGTTTGTGTGAGTGAGCGGGCGTGTGTGTGTGAGTGAACGGGTGTGTGTGTGAGTGAGTGAGTAGGCATGTATGCAAGTGAGCGGGTGTGTGTGTGTGAGTGTGTGTGTGTGTGAGTGAGCGGGTGTGTGTGTGAGTGAGCGGGTGTGTGGGCTAGTGAGCGGGTGTGTGGGCGAGTGAGCGGGTGTGTGTGTGAGTTAGCGGGTGTATGTGTGAGTGAGCGGGTGTGTGTGTGAGTGAGCGGGTGTGTGTGTGAGTGAGCGGGTGTGTATGTGAGTGAGCAGGCATGTGTGCGAGTGACTGGGTGTGTGTGTGAGTGAGCGGGTGTGTGCGAGTGATCGGGTGTGTGTGTGAGTGAGCGGGTGTGTGTGTGGGTGAGCGGTCGTGTGTGCGAGTGATCGGGTGTGTGTGTGAGTGAGCAGGTGGGTGTGTGCATGAGCGGGTGTGTGTGTGAGTGAGCGCGTGTGTTTGTGATGGAGCGCGTGTGTGTGGGAGTGATCGGGTGTGTGTGTGAGTGAGCAGGCTTGTGTGTGAGTGAGTGAGTGTGTGTGTGAGTGAGCGGGCACGTGTGTGAGTGAGTGGGTGTGTGTGTGAGTGAGTGGGTGTGTATGTGAGTGAGCAGGCGTGTGTTTGAGTGAGCGGGCATGTGTGCGAGTGAGTGTGCGTGAGCAGGTGTTTGTATGAGTGAGCGGGCATGTGTGTGTGAGTGAGCGGGTGTGTGTGAGTGAGTGGGGGTGTGTGTGAGTGAGCAGGCATGAGTGTGAGTGAGTGGGTGTGTGTGTGAGTGAGCAGGCTTGTGTGTGAGTGAGTGAGTGTGTGTGTGTGAGTGAGCGGGCACGTGTGTGAGTGAGTGGGTGTGTGTGTGAGTGCGTGGGTGTGTGTGTGAGTGAGCAGGCGTGTGTTTGAGTGAGCGGGCATGTGTGCGAGTGAGTGTGCGTGAGCAGGTGTTTGTATGAGTGAGCGGGCATGTGTGTGTGAGTGAGCGGGTGTGTGTGAGTGAGCGGGCGTGTGTGTGAGTGAGCGGGCATGTGTGCGAGTGAGTGTGTGTGTGTGCATGAGCAGGTGTTTGTGTGAGTGAGCGGGCGTGTGTGTGTGAGTGAGCGGGTGTGTGTGTGAGTGAGTGAGTAGGCATGTGTGCAAGTGAGCGGGTGTGTGTGTGTGAGTGGGTGTGTGTGTGTGTGAGCGGGTGTGTGTGTGAGTGAGCGGGTGTGTGGGCGAGTGAGCAGGTGTGTGGGCGAGTGAGCGGGTGTGTGTGTGTGAGTTAGCGGGTTTATGTGTGAGTGAGCGGGTGTGTGTGTGAGTGAGCGGGTGTGTGTGTGAGTGAGCGGGTGTGTGTGTGAGTGAGCGGGTGTGTATGTGAGTAAGCAGGCATGTTTGCGAGTGACTGGGTGTGTGTGTGAGTGAGCGGGTGTGTGCGAGTGATCAGGTGTGTGTGTGAGTGAGCGGGTGTGTGTGTGGGTGAGCGGTCGTGTGTGCGAATGAACGAGTTTGTGTGTCAGTGAGCGGGTGGGTGTGTGCATGAGCGGGTGTGTGTGTGAGTGAGCGCGTGTGTGTGTGAGTGAGCGCGTGTGTGTGTGAGTGAGCGGGTGTGTGTGTGTGAATGAGCGGGCGTGTGAGTGAGTGAGCGATTGTGTGAGTGAGTGGGTGTGTGTGTGTGAGTGCGCGGGTGTGTGTGTGAGTGAGCGGGTGCGTTTGTGAGTGAGCGGGCGTGTGGGTGAGTGAGCGAGTGTGTGAGTGAGTGAGCGTGTGTGTGCGAGTGAGCGGGCATGTGTGATTGAGTGAGCGTGTTTGTGAGTGAGTGAGCGGGCGTGTGAGTGAGTGAGTGGGCGTGTGTGTGCGAGTGAGCGGGTGTGTGAGAGTGCGTGAGCGCGTGTGTGAGTGAGTGAGCGGGCATGTGTGTGTGAGTGAGCATGAGTGTGTGAGTGAACGGGTGTGTGTGCTACTATGCGGGTGTGTGTGAGTGAGTGAGCGGACGTGTGAATGAGTGAGTGGGCATGTGTGTGAGTGTGCGGGCGTGTGTGTGAGTGAGCGGGTGTGTGAGTGAGTGAGCGGGCGTGTGAGTGAGTGAGCGAGTGTGTGAGTGAGTGAGCATGTGTGTGCGAGTGAGCGGGCGTGTGTGATTGAGTGAGCGTGTTTGTGAGTGAGTGAGCGGGCATGTGTGTGTGAGTGAGCGGGCGTGTGAGTGAGTGAGTGGGCATGTGTGTGCGAGTGAGCGGGCGTGTGAGAGTGCGTGAGCGCGTGTGTGAGTGAGTGAGCGGGCATGTGTGTGTGAGTGAGCATGCGTGTGTGAGTGAGCGGGTGTGTGTGCTACTATGCGGGTGTGTGTGAGTGAGTGAGCGGACGTGTGAATGAGTGAGTGGGCATGTGTGTGAGTGTGCGGGCGTGTGTGTGAGTGAGTGGCTGTGTGTGTGTGAGTGAGCGGGTGTGTGTGTGAGTGAGTGGGTGTGTGTGTGAGTGAGCAAGCGTGTGTGTGAGTGAGCAGGCGTGTGTGTGAGTGAGTGGGCGTTTGTGTGTGAGTGAGCAGGCGAGTGTGTGAGTGAGCAGGTGTGTGTGTGTGAGTGAGTGGGTGTGTGTGTGAGTGAGTGGGTGTGTGTGTGTGAGTGAGTGGGTGTGTGTGTGAGTGAGCGGGTGTGTGTGTGTGAGTGAGTGGGTGTGTGTGTGTGAGTTAGTGGGTGTGTGTGTGAGTGAGTGGGTGTGTGTGTGTGAGTGAGTGGGTGTGTGTGTGAGTGAGCGGGAGTGTGTGTGTGAGTGAGCGGGTGTGTGTGTGAGTGAGCAGACGTGTGTGTGAGTTAGTGAGTGTGTGTGTGAGTGAGTGGGTGTGTGAGTGAGCAGGTGTGTGTGTGAGTGAGCGGGCATGTGTGTGAGTGAGCGGGCATGTGTGTGAGTGAGCGGGTGTGTGTGTGAGTGAGCGGGCGTGTGTGTGAGTGAGCGGGCGTGTGTGTGAGTGAGCAGGCGTGTGTGTGAGTGAGCGGGTGTGTTTGTGTGAGTGAGCAGGCGCGTGTGTGTGTGAGTGGGTGTGTGTGTGAGTGAGCAGGCATGTGTGTGAGTGAGCGGGCGTGTGTGTGTGAGTGAGCGGCCATATGTGTGAGTGAGTGTGTGTGTGTGTGAGTGAGCAGGCTTGTGTGTGAGTGAGTGGGTGTGTGTGTGAGTGAGCGGGCGTGTGTGTGTGAGTGAGCGGCCATGTGTGTGAGTGAGTGGGTGTGTGTGTGAGTGAGCAGGATGGTGTGTGAGTGAGTGGGTGTGTGTTTGAGTGAGCAGGCGTGTGTGTGAATGAGCTGGTGTGTGTGTGTGAGTGAGCGGGCGTGTGTGTGTGAGTGAGCGGGCATGTGTGTGAGTGAGTGGGTGTGTGTGTGAGTGATCAGGCGTGTGTGTGAGTGTGCAGGTGTGTGTGTGTGAGTGAGCAGACCTGTGTGTGAAAGAGTGGGTGTGTGTGATTGAGTGGGCATGTGTGTGTGAGTGAGCAGGCATGTGTGTGAGTGCCTGTGTGTGTGAGTGAGCGGGTGTGTCTATGAGTGAGCAGGCATGTGTGAGTGAGTGAGTGTGTGTGTGAGTGAGTGGGTGTGTGTGTGGGTGAGCAGGTGTGTGTGTGAGTGAGCAAACATGTGTGTATGAGTGAGCGGGCATGTGTGTGAGTGAATGTGTGTTTGTGTGTGAGTGAGCAGGCGTGTCTGTGAGTGAGCAGGCACGTGTGTGAGTGAGTGGGTGTGTGTGAATGAGCAGGCGTGTGTGTGAGTGAATGGGTGTGTGTGTGAATGAGAGGGTTTGTGTGAGTGAGCATGCGTGTGTGTGAGTGAGTGGGTGTGTGTGATTGAGCGGGCATGTGTGTGAGTGAGTGTGTGTGTGTGTGAGTGAGCAGGTGTTTGTGTGAGTGAGTGGGCGTGTGTGTGAGTGAGCGGGTGTCTGTGTGAGTGAGCAGGCGTGTGTGCGAGTGAGCAGGCGTGTGTGTGAGTGAGCGGGCATGTGTGTGAGTGAGTGGGTGTGTGTGCGAGTGAACGGGTGTGTGTGTGAGTGAGCGGGCATGTGTGTGTGAGTGGGTGTGTGTGTGAGTGAGCAGGCGTGTGTGTGAGTGAGTGGGTGTGTGTTTGAGTGAGCAGGCGTGTGTGTGAATGAGCTGGTGTGTGTGTGTGAGTGAGTGGGTGTGTGTGTGAGTGAGCGGGTGTGTGTATGAGTGAGCGGGTGTGTGTGTGAGTGAGCAGGCATGTGTGTGAGTGAGTGGGTGTGTGTGTGAGTGAGCAGGCGTGTGTGTGAGTGAGTGGGCGTGGGTTTGTGAGTGAGCGGGTTTGTGTGTGAGTGCGTGGGTGTGTGTGTGAGTGAGCGGGTTTGTGTGTGAGTGCGTGGGTGTGTGTGTGAGTGAGCAGGCATGTGTCTGAGTGAGTGGGTGTGTGTTTGAGTGAGCAGGCGTTTGTGTGTGAGTCAGTGGGCGTTTGTGTGTGAATGAGCGGGCATGTGCGTGAGTGAGTGGGTTTGTGTGTGAGTGAACGGGCGTGTGTGTGTGAGTGAGCGGGCATGTGTGTGAGTGAGTGGGTTTGTTTGTGAGTGAGCAGGCTTGTGTGTGAGTGAGTGGGGGTGTGTGTGAGTGAGCAGGCTTGTGTGTGAGTGAGTGTCTGTGAGCGGGCGTGTGTGTGTGAGTGAGCGGGCGTTTGTGTGAGTGAGTGGGAGTGTGTGAGTGAGCAGGCGTGTGTGTGAGTGAGCGGGCATGTGTGTGTGAGTGCGCGGGTGTGTGTGAGTGAGTGTGTGTGTGCATGCGTGAGCAGGTGTTTGTGTGAGTGAGCGGGCGTGTATGTGTGAGTGAGTGGGTGTGTGTGAGTGAGCAGGCGTGTGTGTGATTGAGCGGGCGTGTGTGTGAGTGAGCGGTCATGTGTGCGAGTGAGTTTGTGTGTGTGTGCGTGAGCAGGTGTTTGTGTGAGTGAGGGGTGTGTGTGAGTGAGCAGGCATGTGTGTGAGTGAGCGGGCATGTGTGTGAGTGAGTGAGCGGGTGTGTGTGTGTGAGTGAGCGGGCATGTGTGTGTGAGTGAGCGGGTGTGTGTGTGAGTGAGTGAGTAGGCACGTGTGCAAGTGAGCGGGTGTGTGTGTGTTAGCGGGTGTGTGTGTGTGTGAGCGGTTGTGTGTGTGAGTGAGCAGGTGTGTGTGTGAGTGAGCGGGTGTGTGGGCGAGTGAGCGGGTGAGTGTGTGAGTGAGCGGGTGAGTGTGTGAGTGAGCCGGTGTGTGTGTGAGTGAGCGGGTGTGTGTGTTAGTGAGCGGGTGTGTATGTGAGTTAGCGGGTGTGTATGTGAGTGAGCAGGCATGTGTGTGAGTGACTGGGTGTGTGTGTTTGAGTGATCAGGTGTGTGTGTGAGTGCGCGGGTGTGTGCGAGTGATCGGTGTGTGTGTGAGTGAGCGGGTGTGTGTGTGGGTGAGCGGTCGTGTGTGCGAGTGATCGGGTGTGTGTGTGACTGAGCGGGTGGGTGTGTGAGTGAGCGGGTGTGTGTGTGAGTGAGCAGGTGTGTGTGGGTGAGCGGTCGTGTGTGCGAGTGATCGGGTGTGTGTGTGAGTGAGCGTGAGTGTGTGTGAGTGAGCGGGCGTGTGTGTGAGTGAGCGGGTGTGTGTGTGTGAGTGAGCGGGTGTGTGAGTGAGTGAGCGATTTTGTGAGTGCGTGTGCGGATGTGTGAGTGTGTGAGTGAGCATGTGTGTGAGTGAGCGAGCGGGTGTGTGTGTGAGTGAGTGGGTGTGTGTGAATGAGCGGGTGTGTGTGTGAATGAGCAGGTGTGTGTGTGAGTGAGCGGGTGTGTGTGTGAGTGAGTGGGTGTGTGAGTGAGTGAGTGGGTGTGTGAGTGACTGAGTGGGTGTGTGAGTGAGTAAGTGGGCGTGTGTGGAGTGAGCAGGCATGTGTGTGAGTGAGCAGCCATGTGTGTTTGAGTGAGCGGGCATGTGTGTGAGTGAGTGGGTGTGTGTGTGACTGAGCAGGCATGTGTGTGTGAGTAAGTGGGTGTGTATGTGAGTAAGCAGGCTTGTGTGTGAGTGAGCGGGCGTGTGTTTGAGTGAGTGTGTGTGTGTGAGTGAGTGGGTGTGTGTGAGTGAGTGGGTGTGTGTGTGAGTGAGCAGGCGTGTGTGTGAGTTAGCGGGGGTGTGTGTGTGAGTTAGCGGGCATGAGTGTGAGTGAGTGGGTGTGTGTGCGAGTGAGCAGGCATGTGTGTGAGTGAGTGGGTGTGTGTGTGAGTGAGCAGGCGTGTGTGTGAGTGAGTAGGCGTGTGTGTGAGTGAGCCGGCGTGTGTGTGAGTGAGTGGCTGTGTGTGTGTGAGTGAGCGGGCATGTGTGTGAGTGAGTGGGTGTGTGTGTGAGTGAGCAGGCGTGTGTGTGAGTGAGCGGGCGTGTGTGTGAGTGAGTGGGCGTTTGTGTGTGAGTGAGCAGGCGAGTGTGTGAGTGAGCAGGTGTGTGTGTGTGAGTGAGTGGGTGTGTGTGTGAGTGAGTGGGTGTGTGTGTGTGAGTGAGTGGGTGTGTGTGTGAGTGAGTGGGTGTGTGTGTGTGAGTGAGCGGGTGTGTGTGTGAGTGAGCAGACGTGTGTGTGAGTTAGTGAGTGTGTGTGTGAGTGAGTGGGTGTGTGAGTGAGCAGGTGTGTGTGTGAGTGAGCGGGCATGTGTGTGAGTGAGCGGGCATGTGTGTGAGTGAGCGGGTGTGTGTGTGAGTGAGCGGGCGTGTGTGTGAGTGAGCGGGCGTGTGTGTGAGTGTGCGGGCGTGTGTGTGAGTGAGCGGGTGTGTGTGTGTGAGTGAGCAGGTGCGTGTGTGTGTGAGTGGGTGTGTGTGTGAGTGAGCAGGCATGTGTGTGAGTGAGCGGGCGTGTGTGTGTGAGTGAGCGGCCATATGTGTGAGTGAGTGGGTGTGTGTGTGAGTGAGCAGGCTTGTGTGTGAGTGAGTGGGTGTGTGTGTGAGTGAGCGGGCGTGTGTGTGTGAGTGAGCGGCCATGTGTGTGAGTGAGTGGGTGTGTGTGTGAGTGAGCAGGATGGTGTGTGAGTGAGTGGGTGTGTGTTTGAGTGAGCAGGCGTGTGTGTGAATGAGCTGGTGTGTGTGTGTGAGTGAGCGGGCATGTGTGTGTGAGTGAGCGGGCATGTGTGTGAGTGAGTGGGTGTGTGTGTGAGTGATCAGGCGTGTGTGTGAGTGTGCAGGTGTGTGTGTGTGAGTGAGCAGACCTGTGTGTGAAAGAGTGGGTGTGTGTGATTGAGTGGGCATGTGTGTGTGAGTGAGCAGGCATGTGTGTGAGTGCCTGTGTGTGTGTGTGAGTGAGCAGGTGTTTTTGTGAGTGAGCGGGCGTGTGTGTGAGTGAGCGGGTGTGTGTGTGAGTGAGCGGGCGTGTGTGTGAGTGAGCGGGCGTGTGTGTGAGTGTGCGGGCGTGTGTGTGAGTGAGCGGGTGTGTGTGTGTGAGTGAGCAGGTGCGTGTGTGTGTGAGTGGGTGTGTGTGTGAGTGAGCAGGCATGTGTGTGAGTGAGCGGGCGTGTGTGTGTGAGTGAGCGGCCATATGTGTGAGTGAGTGGGTGTGTGTGTGAGTGAGCAGGCTTGTGTGTGAGTGAGTGGGTGTGTGTGTGAGTGAGCGGGCGTGTGTGTGTGAGTGAGCGGCCATGTGTGTGAGTGAGTGGGTGTGTGTGTGAGTGAGCAGGATGGTGTGTGAGTGAGTGGGTGTGTGTTTGAGTGAGCAGGCGTGTGTGTGAATGAGCTGGTGTGTGTGTGTGAGTGAGCGGGCATGTGTGTGTGAGTGAGCGGGCATGTGTGTGAGTGAGTGGGTGTGTGTGTGAGTGATCAGGCGTGTGTGTGAGTGTGCAGGTGTGTGTGTGTGAGTGAGCAGACCTGTGTGTGAAAGAGTGGGTGTGTGTGATTGAGTGGGCATGTGTGTGTGAGTGAGCAGGCATGTGTGTGAGTGCCTGTGTGTGTGTGTGAGTGAGCAGGTGTTTTTGTGAGTGAGCGGGCGTGTGTGTGAGTGAGTGGGTGTGTGTCTGTGAGTGAGCAGGCGTTTGTGTGAGTGAGCGGGTGTGTGTGTGTGAGTGAACGGGCGTGTGTGTGAGTGAGCGGGTGTGTGTGTGAGAGTGAGCGGGTGTGTGTGTGAGTGAGCAGGCATGTGTGAGTGAGCAGGCATGTGTGAGTGAGTGAGTGTGTGTGTGAGTGAGTGAGTGTGTGTGTGAGTGAGTGGGTGTGTGTGTGAGTGAGCAGGTGTGTGTGTGAGTGAGCAAGCGTGTGTGTATGAGTGAGCGGGCATGTGTGTGAGTGAGTGTGTGTTTGTGTGTGAGTGAGCAGGCGTGTCTGTGAGTGAGCAGGCACGTGTGTGAGTGAGAGGGTGTGTGTGTGAGTGAGAGGGTGTGTGTGAGTGAGCGGGTTTGTGTGTGAGTGCGTGGGTGTGTGTGTGAGTGAGCAGGCATGTGTGTGAGTGAGTGGGTGTGTGTTTGAGTGAGCAGGCGTTTGTGTGTGTGAGTCAGTGGGCGTTTGTGTGTGAATGAGCGGGCATGTGTGTGAGTGAGTGGGTTTGTGTGTGAGTGAGCGGGCGTGTGTGTGTGAGTGAGTGGGTTTGTTTGTGAGTGAGCAGGCTTGTGTGTGAGTGAGCAGGCTTGTGTGTGAGTGAGCGGGCATGAGTGTGAGTGAGTGGGTGTGTGTGTGAGTGAGCAGGCTTGTGTGTGAGTGAGTGTCTGTGAGCGGGCGTGTGTGTGTGAGTGAGCGGGCGTGTGTGTGAGTGAGTGGGAGTGTGTGAGTGAGCAGGCATGTGTGTGAGTGAGCGGGCATGTGTGTGTGAGTGAGCGGGTGTGTGTGAGTGAGTGTGTGTGTGCATGCGTGAGCAGGTGTTTGTGTGAGTGAGCGGGCGTGTGTGTGTGAGTGAGCGGGTGTGTGTGAGTGAGCAGGCGTGTGTGTGATTGAGCGGGCGTTTGTGTGAGTGAGCGGGCATGTGTGCGAGTGAGTTTGTGTGTGTGTGCGTGAGCAGGTGTTTGTGTGAGTGAGGGGTGTGTGTGAGTGAGCAGGCGTGTGTGTGAGTGAGCGGGCATGTGTGTGAGTGAGTGGGTGTGTGTGTGAGTGAATGGGAGTGTGTGTGAGTAAGTGGGTGTGTATGTGAGTAAGCAGTCTTGTGTGTGAGTGAGCGGTCGTGTGTTTGAGTAAGTGTGTGTGTGTGAGTGAGTGGGCGTGTGTGTCAGTGAGTGGGTGTGTCTGAGTGAATGGGTGTGTCTGTGAGTGAGCAGGCATGTGTGTGAGTGAGTGGGTGTGTGTGAGTGAGTGAGTGTGCGTGTGAGTGAGCAGGCATGCGTGTGAGTGAGCGGGCGTGTGTGTGTGAGTGAGCGGGCATGAGTGTGAGTGAGTGGGTGTGTGTGTGAGTGAGCAGGCGTGTGTGTGTGAGTGGGTGTGTGTGTGAGTGAGCGGGCGTGTGTGTGTGTGAGCGGGCGTGCGTGTGTGAGTGAGCCTGCGTGTGTGTGAGTGAGCGGGCGTGTGTGTGAGTGAGTGGGCATTTGTGTGTGAGTGAGCGGGCATCTGTGTGAGTGAGTGTGTGTGTGTGTGAGTGAGCAGGCGTGTGTGTGAGTGAGTGGGCGTTTGTGTGTGAGTGAGCGGGCATCTGTGTGAGTGAGTGTGTGTTTGTGAGTGAACAGGCTTGTGTGTGAGTGAGTGGGTGTGTGTGTGAGTGAGCAGGCGAGTGTGTGAGTGAGCGGGTGTGTGTGTGAGTGAGTGGGTGTGTGTGTGAGTGAGCGGGTGTGTGTGTGTGAGTGAGTGGGTGTGTGTGTGTGAGTGAGCGGGTGTGTGTGAGAGCAAGCGTGTGTGTGTGAGTGAGCAAGCGTGTGTGTGTGTGAGTGGGCGTGTGTGTGAGTGAGCATGCGTGTGTGTGAGTGAGTGGGTGTGTGTGTGAGTGAGCAGGCGTGTGTGTGAGTGAGCGGGCATGTGTGTGAGTGAGCGGGCGTGTGTGTGAGTGAGTGGGTGTGTGTGTGAGTGAGCGGGCGTGTGTGTGAGTGAGCGGGCGTGTGTGTGAGTGAACAGGCGTGCGTGTGAGTGAGCGGGCGTGTGTGTGAGTGAGCGGGTGTGTGTGTGTGAGTGAGCGGGCATGTGTGTGAGTGAGTGGGCGTGTGTGTGAGTGAGTGGGCGTGTGTGTGAGTGAGTGGGTGTGTGTGTGAGTGAGCAGGCGTGTGTGTGAGTGAGCGGCCATGTGTGTGAGTGAGTGGGTGTGTGTGTGAGTGAGCAGGCTTGTGTGTGAGTGAGTGGGTGTGTGTGTGAGTGAGCAGGCGTGTGTGTGAGTGAGCGGCCATGTGTGTGTGTGAGTGAGCGGGCGTGTGTGTGTGAGTGAGCGGGCATTTGAGTGAGTGAGTGGGCGTGTGTGTGAGTGAGTGGGTGTGTGTGATTGAGTGGGCCTGTGTGTGTGAGTGAGCAGGCGTGTGTGTGAGTGAGTGGGTGTGTGTGATTGAGCGGGCATGTGTGTGTGAGTGAGCGGGCGTGTGTGTGTGAGTGAGTGGGCATGTGTTTGAGTGAGTGGGTGTGTGTGTGAGTGAGCAGGTGTGTGTGTGAGTTAGTGGGTGTGTGTGTGAGTGAGCAGGTGTGTGTGTGAGTTAGTGGGTGTGTGTGTGAGTGAGCAGGCGTGTGTGTGAGTGAGTGGGCGTGTGTGTGCGAGTGAGCGGCCATGTGTGTGAGTGTGTGGGCGTGTGTGTGAGTGAGTGGGTGTGTGTGTGAGTGAGTGGGTGTGTGTGTGAGTGAGTGGGTGTGTGTGAGTGAGCAGGCGTGTGTGTGAGTGAGCAGGTGTGTGTGTGAGTGAGTGGGCGTTTGTGTGTGAGTGAGCTGGCTTGTGTGTAAGTGATTGGGTGTGTGTGTGAGTGAGCAGGCGGGTGTGTGAATGAGCGGGTGTGTGGGTGTGATTGAGCGGGTGTGTGTGTGAGAGAGTGGGTGTGTGTGAGTGAGCGGGCATGTGTGCGAGGGAGTGTGTCTGTGTGTAAGTGAGCAGGTGTGTGAGTGAGTGAGTGGGCGTGTGTGTGTGAGTGTGCGGGCGTGTGTGAGTGAACGGGCTTGTGTGTGTTTGAGCGGGTGTGTGAGTGAGTGAGCAGGTGTGTGAGTGAGTGAGTGGGCGTGTGTGTGCGAGTGAGCGGGCATGTGTGAGTGAGCGAGCGCGTGTGTGAGTGAGTGAGCGGGCATGTGTGAATGAGCCGGCTTGTGTGTGAGTGAGCAAGCGTGTGTGTGAGTGAGTGAGCGGATGTCTGAATGAGTGAGTGGGCGTGTGTGTGAGTGTGCTGGCGTGTGTGTGAGTGAGCGGGTGTGTGAGTGAGTGAGCGGGTGTGTGAGTGAGTGAGTGGATGTGTGAGTGAGCATGTGTGTGAGTGAGTGAGCGGGTGTGTGTGTGAGTGAGTGGGTGTGTGTGAATGAGCAGGTGGGTGTTTGAGTGAGCGGGTGTGTGTGTGAGTGAGTGGGTGTGTGAGTGAGTGAGCGGGTGTGTGAGTGAGTGAGCGGGTGTGTGAGTGAGTGAGCGGGCGTATGTGTAAGTGAGCAGCCGTGTGTGTGTGAGTGAGCAGGTGTATGTGTGAGTGAGCGGGCATTTGTATGAGTGAGTGTGTGCGCGAGTGAGTGGTTGTGTGTGTGAGTGAGCAGGCATGTGTGAGTGAGTGAGCGGGTGTGTGTGTGAGTAATTGGGTGTGTATGTGAGTGAGCAGTCTTGTGTGTGAGTGAGCGGGCTTGAGTTTGAGTGAGTGTGTGTGTGTGAGTGAGCAGGCGTGTGTGTGAGTGAATGAAAAAAACAAAAAAACTGCGGATGCTGGAAATCCAAAACAAAAACAGAATTACCTGGAAAAACTCAGCAGGTCTGGCAGCATCGGCGGAGAAGAAAAGAGTTGACGTTTCGAGTCCTCATGACCCTTCGACAGAACTTGAGTTCGAGTCCAGGAAAGAGCTGAAATATAAGCTGGTTTAAGGTGTGTGTGTGGGGGGCGGAGAGATAGAGAGACAGAGAGGTGGAGGGGGTTGGTGTGGTTGTAGCGACAAACAAGCAGTGATAGAAGCAGAATATCAAAAGATGTCAACAACAATAGTACAATAGAACACATAGGTGTTAAAGATAAAGTTGGTGATATTATCTAAACGAATGTGCTAATTAAGAATGGATGGTAGGGCACTCAAGGTATAGCTCTAGTGGGTTTTTTTTTTTTTTTTTTTTGAGTGGGCATGTGTGTGAGTGAGCGGGCGTGTGTGTGAAGTGACCGGGTGTGTGAGTGAGTGAGCGGGCATGTGTGTGTCAGTGAGTGGGTGTGTGTGAGCGAGCGGGTGCGTGTGGTTGAGCGGGTGTGTGTGAGTGTGCGGGCGTGTGTGAGTGAGCAGGTGTGTGTGAGTGAGTGGGTGTGTGTGCGAGTGAGTGGGTGTGTGCATGTGTGAGCAGGTGTTTGTGTGAGTGAGCGGGCGTGTGTGTGTGTGTGAGCGGGTGTGTGTGAGTGAGCAGGCGTGTGTGTGATTGAGCGGGCGTGTGTGTGAGTGAGCGGGCATGTGTGCGAGTGAGTTTGTGTGTGTGTGCGTGAGCAGGTGTTTGTGTGAGCGAGGGGTGTGTGTGAGTGAGCAGGTGTGTGTGTGAGTGAGCGGGCATGTGTGTGAGTGAGTGAGCGGGTGTGTGTGTGTGAGTGAGCGGGCATGTGTGTGTGAGTGAGCGGGTGTGTTTGTGAGTGAGTGAGTAGGCATGTGTGCAAGTGAGCGGGTGTGTGTGTGTGAGCGGGTGTGTGTGTGTGTGAGCGGTTGTGTGTGTGAGTGAGCGGGTGTGTGTGTGAGTGAGTGGGTGTGTGGGCGAGTGAGCGGGTGAGTGTGTGTGAGTGGGTGAGTGTGTGAGTGAGCGGGTGTGTGTGTGAGTGAGAGGGTGTGTGTGTGAGTGAGCGGGTGTGTATGTGAGTGAGCAGGCATGTGTGTGAGTGACTGGGTGTGTGTGTGAGTGATCGGGTGTGTGTGTGAGTGCGCGGGTGTGTGCGAGTGATCGGTGTGTGTGTGAGTGAGCGGGTGTGTGTGTGGGTGAGCGGTCGTGTGTGCGAGTGATCGGGTGTGTGTGTGACTGAGCGGGTGGGTGTGTGAGTGAGCGGGTGTGTGTGTGAGTGAGCGGGTGTGTGTGTGAGTGAGCAGGTGTGTGTGGGTGAGCGGTCGTGTGTGCGAGTGATCGGGTGTGTGTGTGAGTGAGCGCGAGTGTGTGTGAGTGAGCGGGCGTGTGTGTGAGTGAGCGGGTGTGTGTGTGTGAATGAGCGGGCGTGTGAGTGAGTGGGCGTGTGTGTGTGAGTGAGCGGGTGTGTGTGTGAGTGAGCGGGTGTGTGCGAGTGAGCGGGCATGTGAGAGTGAGTGAGCGCTTGTGTGAGTGAGTGAGAGGGCATGTGTTTGTCAGTGATTGGGTGTGTGTGAGCGAGCGGGTGCATGTGGTTGAGCGGGTGTGTGTGAGTGTGCGGGCGTATGTGAGTGAGCGGGTGTGTGTGAGTGAGCGGGTGTGTGTGTGAGTGAGCGGGTGTGTGTGCGAGTGAGTGGGTGTGTGTGAGTGAGTGAGCGGGTGTGTGAATGAGTGAGCGGGTGTTTGAGTGAGTGAGCGGGTGTGTGAGTGAGTGAGTGAGCGTGTGATTGAGTGGGCGTGTGTGCGAGTGAGCGGCCATGTGTGTGTGTGAGCATGCATGTGTGAATGAGCGGATGTGTGTGCTAGTATGCGGGTGTGTGTGAGTGAGTTAGCGGATGTGTGAATGAGTGAGTGGGCATGTGTGTGAGTGCGCGGGCGTGTGTGTGAAGTGACTGGGTGTGTGAGTGAGTGAGCGGGTGTTTGTGAGTGAGTGTGCGGATGTGTGAGTGTGTGAGTGAGCGTGTGTGTGTGTGTGTGTGAGTGAGTGGGTGTGTGTGAATGAGCGAGTGTGTGAGTGAGCGGGTGTGTGTGTGTGAGTGAGCGGGCATGTGTGTGTGAGTGAGCGGGTGTGTGTGTGAGTGAGTGAGTAGGCATGTGTGCAAGTGAGCGGGTGTGTGTGTGTGAGCGGGCGTGTGTGTGTGTGAGCGGTTGTGTGTGTGAGTGAGCGGCTATGTGTGTGAGTGAGTGGGTGTGTGGGCGAGTGAGCGGGTGAGTGTGTGAGTGAGTGGGTGAGTGTGTGAGTGAGCGGGTGTGTGTGTGAGTGAGAGGGTGTGTGTGTCCGCAGGCGTGTGTGCGAGTGAGTTGGTGTGTGTGTGAGTGAGAAGTAATGTGTTTGAGTGAGCGGCTGGGTGTAAGTGAGCAGGCATGTGTGTGAGTGAGCGGGTGTGTGTGTGAGTGTGCGGGCGTGTGTGAGTGAGCGGGTGTGTGTGAGTGAGCGGGTGTGTGTGCGAGTGAGTGGGTGTGTGTGAGTGAGTGAGCGGGTGTGTGAATGAGTGAGCGGGTGTTTAAGTGAGTGAGCGGGTGTGTGATTGTGTGAGTGAGTGTGTGAGTGAGTGGGCGTGTGTGTGCGAGTGAGCGGGCATGTGTGAGTGAGTGAGCATGTTTGTGAGTGAGCGGGCATGTGTGTGTGAGTGAGCGGGCATGTGTGTGTGAGTGAGCATGCATGTGTGAATGAGCGGGTGTGTGTGCTAGTATGCGGGTGTGTGTGAGTGAGTTAGCGGATGTGTGAATGAGTGAGTGGGCATGTGTGTGAGTGTGCGGGCGTGTGTGTGAAGTGACCGGGTGTGTGAGTGAGTGAGCGGGCATGTGTGTGTCAGTGAGTGGGTGTGTGTGAGCGAGCGGGTGCGTGTGGTTGAGCAGGTGTGTGTGAGTGTGCGGGCGTGTGTGAGTGAGCGGGTGTGTGTGAGTGAGCAGGCGTGTGTGTGATTGAGCGAGCGTGTGTGCGAGTGAGCGGCCATGTGTGTGTGTGAGCATGCATGTGTGAATGAGCGGATGTGTGTGCTAGTATGCGGGTGTGTGTGAGTGAGTTAGCGGATGTGTGAATGAGTGAGTGGGCATGTGTGTGAGTGTGCGGGCGTGTGTGTGAAGTGACTGGGTGTGTGAGTGAGTGAGCGGGTTTGTGAGTGAGTGTGCGGATGTGTGAGTGTGTGAGTGAGCGTGTGTGTGTGTGTGTGAGTGAGTGGGTGTGTGTGAATGAGCGGGTGTGTGTGTGAGTGAGCGGGTGTGTGAGTGAGTGAGCGAGTGTGTGAGTGAGCGGGTGGGTGTGTGTGAGTGAGCGGGCATGTGTGTGTGAGTGAGCGGGTGTGTGTGTGAGTGAGTGAGTAGGCATGTGTGCAAGTGAGCGGGTGTGTGTGAGTGAGTGAGCGGGTGTGTGAATGAGTGAGTGGGTGTTTGAGTGAGTGAGTGGGTGTGTGAGTGAGTGAGTGAGCGTGTGAGTGTGTGGGCGTGTGTGTGCGAGTGAGCGGGCATGTGTGAGTGAGTGAGCGTGTTTGTGAGTGAGCGGGCGTGTGAGTGATTGAGTGGGCGTGTGTGCGAGTGAGCGGCCATGTGTGTGTGTGAGCATGCATGTGTGAATGAGCGGGTGTGTGTGCTAGTATGCGGGTGTGTGTGAGTGAGTTAGCGAATGTGTGAATGAGTGAGTGGGCATGTGTGTGAGTGTGCGGGCGTGTGTGTGAAGTGACTGGGTGTGTGAGTGAGTGAGCGGGTTTGTGAGTGAGTGTAAGGATGTGTGAGTGTGTGAGTGAGCGTGTGTGTGTGTGTGTGAGTGAGTGGGTGTGTGTGAATGAGCGGGTGTGTGTGTGAGTGAGCGGGTGTGTGAGTGAGTGAGCGAGTGTGTGTGAGTGGGAGTGTGTGAGTGAGTGAGCGGGTGTGTGAATGAGTGAGCGGGTATTTGAGTGAGTGAGCGGGTGTGTGAGTGAGTGAGCGAGTGTGTGAGTGAGTGGGCGTGTGTGTGCGAGTGAGCGGGCATGTGTGAGTGAGTGAGCGTGTTTGTGAGTGAGCGGGCATGTGTGTGTGAGTGAGCGGGCGTGTGAGTGAGTGAGTGGGCGTGTGTGTGCGAGTGAGCGGGCATGTGTGTGTGAGTGAGCCTGCATGTGTGAATGATCGGGTGTGTGTGCTAGTATGCGGGTGTGTGTGAGTGTGTTAGCGGATGTGTGAATGAGTGAGTGGGCATGTGTGTGAGTGTGCGGGCGTGTGTGTGAAGTGACAGGGTGTGTGAGTGAGTGAGCGGGCATGTGTGTGTCAGTAAGTGGGTGTGTGTGAGCGAGCGGGTGCGTGTGGTTGAGCAGGTGTGTGTGAGTGTGCGGGCGTGTGTGAGTGTGCGGGCGTGTGTGAGTGAGCGGGTGTGTGTGAGTGAGCGGGTGTGTGTGCGAGTGAGTGGGTGTGTGCATGCGTGAGCAGGTGTTTGTGTGAGTGATCGGGTGTGTGTGTGTGAGTGAGCGGGTGTGTGTGAGTGAGCAGGCGTGTGTGTGAGTTAGCGGGCATGTGTGTGTGAGTGAGTGGGTGTGTGTGCGAGTGAGTGAGTAGGCATGTGTGCAAGTGAGCGGGTGTGTGTGTGTGAGCGGGTGTGTGTGTGTGTGTGTGAGCGGGTGTGTGTGTGAGTGAGCGGGTGAGTGTGTGAGTGACTGGGTGTGTGTGTGAGTGATCGGTTGTGTGTGTGAGTGCGCGGGTGTGTGCGAGTGATCGGTGTGTGTGTGAGTGAGCGGGTGTGTGTGTGGGTGAGCGGTCGTGTGTGCGAGTGATCGGGTGTGTGTGTGACTGAGCGGGTGGGTGTGTGAGTGAGCGGGTGTGTGTGTGAGTGAGCAGGTGTGTGTGGGTGAGCGGTCGTGTGTGCGAGTGATCGGGTGTGTGTGAGAGTGAGCGCGAGTGTGTGTGAGCGAGCGGGCGTGTGTGTGAGTGAGCGGGCGTGTGTGTGTGAATGAGTGGGCGTGTGAGTGAGTGGGCGTGTGTGTGTGAGTGAGCGGGTGTGTGCGAGTGAGTGGGCTTGTGAGAGTGAGTGAGCGCTTGTGTGACTGAGTGAGAGGGCATGTGTTTGTCAGTGAGTGGGTGTGTATGAGCGAGCGTGTTGTTGAGCGGGTGTGTGTGAGTGTGCGGGCGTGTGTGAGTAAGCGGGTGTGTGGGCGAGTGAGCGGGTGAGTGTGTGTGAGTGGGTGAGTGTGTGAGTGAGCGGGTGTGTGTGTGAGTGAGAGGGTGTGTGTGTGAGTGAGCGGGTGTGTATGTGAGTGAGCAGGCATGTGTGTGAGTGACTGGGTGTGTGTGTGAGTGACTGGGTGTGTGTGTGAGTGCGCGGGTGTGTGCGGGTGATCGGTGTGTGTGTGAGTGAGCGGGTGTGTGTGTGGGTGAGCGGTCGTGTGTGCGAGTGATCGGGTGTGTGTGTGACTGAGCGGGTGGGTGTGTGAGTGAGCGGGTGTGTGTGTGAGTGAGCAGGTGTGTGTGGGTGAGCGGTCGTGTGTGCGAGTGATCGGGTGAGTGTGTGAGTGAGCGCGAGTGTGTGTGAGTGAGCGGGCGTGTGTGTGAGTGAGCGGGTGTGTGTGTGTGAATGAGCGGGCGTGTGAGTGAGTGGGCGTGTGTCTGTGAGTGAGGCGGTGTGTGTGTGAGTGAGCGGGTGTGTGCGAGTGAGCGGGCGTGTGAGAGTGAGTGAGCGCTTGTGTGAGTGAGTGAGAGGGCATGTGTTTGTCAGTGATTGGGTGTGTGTGAGCGAGCGGGTGCATGTGGTTGAGCGGGTGTGTGTGAGTGTGCGGGCATGTGTGAGTGAGCGGGTGTGTGTGAGTGAGCGGGTGTGTGTGTGAGTGAGCGGGTGTGTGTGCGAGTGAGTGGGTGTGTGTGAGTGAGTGAGCGGTTGTGTGAATGAGTGAGCGGGTGTTTGAGTGAGTGAGCGGGTGTGTGAGTGAGTGAGCGTGTGAGTGAGTGGGCGTGTGTGTGCGAGTGAGCGGGCATGTGTGAGTGAGTGAGCGTGTTTGTGAGTGAGCGGGCGTGTGAGTGATTGAGTGGGCGTGTGTGCGAGTGAGCGGGCATGTGTGTGTGTGAGCATGCATTTGTGAATGAGCGGGTGTGTGTGCTAGTATGCGGGTGTGTGTGAGTGAGTTAGCGGATGTGTGAATGAGTGAGTGGGCATGTGTGTGAGTGTGCGGGCGTGTGTGTGAAGTGACTGGGTGTGTGAGTGAGTGAGCGGGTTTGTGAGTGAGTGTGCGGATGTGTGAGTGTGTGAGTGAGCGTGTGTGTGTGTGTGTGAGTGAATGGGTGTGTGTGAATGAGCGGGTGTGTGTGTGAGTGAGCGGGTGTGTGAGTGAGTGAGCGAGTGTGTGAGTGAGTGGGAGTGTGTGAGTGAGTGAGCGGGTGTGTGAATGAGTGAGCGGGTGTTTGAGTGAGTGAGCGGGTGTGTGAGTGAGTGAGCGAGTGTGTGAGTGAGTGGGCCTGTGTGTGCGAGTGAGCGGGCATGTGTGAGTGAGTGAGCGTGTTTGTGAGTGAGCGGGCATGTGTGTGTGAGTGAGCATGCATGTGTGAATGAGCGGGTGTGTGTGCTAGTATGCGGGTGTGTGTGAGTGTGTTAGCGGATGTGTGAATGAGTGAGTGGGCATGTGTGTGAGTGTGCGGGCGTGTGTATGAAGTGACCGGGTGTGTGAGTGAGTGAGCGGGTTTGTGAGTGAGTGTGCGGATGTGTGAGTGTGTGAGTGAGCATGTGTGTGTGTGTGTGTGAGTGAGTGGGTGTGTGTGAATGAGCGGGTGTTTGTGTGAGTGAGCAGGTGTGTGTGTGAGTGAGTGGTTGTGTGTGTGAGTGAGCGGGTGTGTATGTGAGTAAGCAGTCTTGTGTGTGAGTGAGCAGGCGTGTGTTTGAGTGAGTGTGTGTGAGTGAGTGGGCGTGTGTGTCAGTGAGTGTGTGTGTCTGAGTGAGTGGGTGTGTGTGTGAGTGAGCAGGCGTGTGTGTGAGTGAGTGGGTGTGTGTGAGTGAGTGGGTGTGTGTGTGAGTGAGCCGGCGTGTGTGCGAGTGAGTGGGTGTGTGTGTGTGAGTGAGCGGGCGTGTGTGTGAGTGAGTGGGCATTTGTGTGTGAGTGAGCGGGCATCTGTGTGAGTGAGTGTGTGTGTGTGTGAGTGAGCAGGCTTGTGTGTGAGTGGGTGGGTGTGTGTGTGAGTGAGCAGGCGAGTGTGTGAGTGAGCAGGTGTGTGTGTGTGAGTGAGTGGGTGTGTGTGTGAGTGAGCGGGTGTGTGTGTGTGAGTGAGCGGGTGTGTGTGTGTGAGTGAGCGGGTGTGTGTGTGTGAGTGAGCGGGTGTGTGTGTGAGTAAATGGGTGTGTGTGTGAGTGAGCGGGCATGTGTGTGAGTGAGTGAGTGTGTGTGTGAGTGAGTGGCTGTGTGAGTGAGCAAGCGTGTGTGTGTGAGTGAGCAAGCGTGTGTGTGTGAGTGAGTGGGCGTGTGTGTGAGTGAGTTAGCGGATGTGTGAATGAGTGAGTGGGCATGTGTGTGAGTGTGCGGGCGTGTGTGTAAAGTGACCGGGTGTGTGAGTGAGTGAGCGGGCATGTGTGTGTCAGTGAGTGGGTGTGTGTGAGTGAGCGGGTGCGTGTGGTTGAGCGGGTGTGTGTGAGTGAGCGGGCGCGTGTGAGTGAGCGCGTGTGTGTGAGTGAGCGGGTGTGTGTGCGAGTGAGTGGGTGTGTGCATGCGTGAGCAGGTGTTTGTGTGAGTGAGCGGGCGTGTGTGTGTGAGTGAGTGGGTGTGTGTGAGTGAGCAGGCGTGTGGGTGATTGAGCGGGCGTGTGTGTGAGTGAGCGTGCATGTGTGCGAGTGAGTTTGCGTGTGTGTGCGTGAGCAGGTGTTTGTGTGAGTGAGGGGTGTGTGTGAGTGAGCAGGCGTGTGTGTGAGTGAGCAGGCATGTGTGTGAGTGAGTGAGCGGGTGTGTGTGTGTGAGTGGGCGGGCATGTGTGTGTGAGTGAGCGGGTGTGTGTGTGAGTGAGTGAGTAGGCATGTGTGCAAGTGAGCGGGTGTGTGTGTGTGAGCGGGTGTGTGTGTGTGTGAGCGGGTGTGTGTGTGAGTGAGCGGGTGTGTGTGTGAGTGAGCGGGTGTGTGGGCGAGTGAGCGGGTGAGTGTGTGAGTGAGTGGGTGAGTGTGTGAGTGAGTGGGTGTGTGTGTGAGTGAGCGGGTGTGTATGTGAGTGAGCAGGCATGTGTGTGAGTGACTGGGTGTGTGTGTGAGTGATCGGGTGTGTGTGTGAGTGTGCGGGTGTGTGCGAGTGATCGGTGTGTGTGTGAGTGAGCGGGTGTGTGTGTGGGTGAGCGGTCGTGTGTGCGAGTGATCGGGTGTGTGTGTGACTGAGCGGGTGGGTGTGTGAGTGAGCGGGTGTGTGTGTGAGTGAGCGGGTGTGTGTGGGTGAGCGGTCGTGTGTGCGAGTGATTGGGTGAGTGTGTGACTGAGCGCGAGTGTGTGTGAGTGAGCGGGCGTGTGTGTGAGTGAGCGGGTGTGTGTGTGTGAATGAGCGGGCGTGTGAGTGAGTAGGTGTGTGTTTGTGAGTGAGCGGGTGTGTGTGTGAGTGAGCGGGTGTGTGAATGAGTGAGCGGGTGTTTGAGTGAGTGAGCGGGTGTGTGAGTGAGTGAGCGAGTGTGTGAGTGAGTGGGCGTGTGTGTGCGAGTGAGCGGGCATGTGTGAGTGAGTGAGCATGTTTGTGAGTGAGCGGGCGTGTGAGTGAGTGAGTGGGCGTGTGTGTGCGAGTGAGCGGGCATGTGTGTGTGAGTGAGCATGCATGTGTGAATGAGCGTGTGTGTGTGCTAGTATGCAGGTGTGTGTGAGTGAGTTAGCGGATGTGTGAATGAGTGAGTGGGCATGTGCGTGAGTGTGCGGGCGTGTGTGTGAAGTGACCGGGTGTGTGAGTGAGTGAACGGGTTTGTGAGTGAGTGTGCGGATG
Organism: Carcharodon carcharias; assembly: GCF_017639515.1. Taxonomy (NCBI): domain Eukaryota; kingdom Metazoa; phylum Chordata; class Chondrichthyes; order Lamniformes; family Lamnidae; genus Carcharodon; species Carcharodon carcharias. The sequence goes on from NC_054481.1 coordinate 137,275,423, forward strand.
TGTGAGTGTGTGAGTGAGCGTGTGTGTGTGTGTGTGTGTGAGTGAGTGGGTGTGTGTGAATGAGCGGGTGTTTGTGTGAGTGAGCAGGTGTGTGTGTGAGTGAGTGGTTGTGTGTGTGAGTGAACGGGTGTGTGAGTGAGTGAGCGGGTGTGTTTGTGAGTAGCAGTCTTGTGTGTGAGTGAGCGGGCGTGTGTTTGAGTGAGTGTGTGTGTGAGTGAGTGGGCGTGTGTGTCAGTGAGTGGGTGTGTCTGAGTGAGTGGGTGTGTGTGTGAGTGAGTGGGTGGGTGTGTGTGAGTGAGTGGGTGTGTGTGTGAGTGAGCAGGTGTGTGTGTGTGAGTGGGTGTGTGTGTGAGTGAGCAGGCGTGTGTGTGTGTGAGCGGGCATGTGTGTGTGAGTGAGCCGGCGTGTGTGTGAGTGAGTGTGTGTGTGTGTGAGTGAGCAGGTGTGTGTGTGAGTGAGCGGGCATCTGTGTGAGTGAGTGTGTGTGTGTATGAGTGAGCAGGCTTGTGTGTGAGTGAGTGGGTGTGTGTGTGAGTGAGCAGGAGTGTGTGTGAGTGAGCAGTTGTGTGTGTGTGAGTGAGTGGGTGTGTGTGTGAGTGAGCAGGAGTGTGTGTGAGTGAGCAGTTGTGTGTTTGTGAGTGAGTGGGTGTGTGTGTGAGTGAGCGGGTGTGTGTGTGTGAGTGAGCGGGTATGTGTGTGTGAGTAAGCGGGTGTGTGTGTGTGAGTGAGCGGGTGTGTGTGTGAGTAAACGGGTGTGTGTGTGAGTGAGCGGGCATGTGTGTGAGTGAGTGAGTGTGTGTGTGAGTGAGTGGCTGTGTGAGTGAGCAAGCGTGTGTGTGAGTGAGCAGGCGTGTGTGTGAGTGAGCGGGCGTGTGTGTGAGTGAGCAGGCGTGTGTGTGAGTGAGTGGGTGTGTGTGTGAGTGAGCGGGCGTGTGTGTGAGTGAGCGGGCGTGTGTGTGAGTGAACGGGCATGTGTGTGAGTGAGCGGGTGCGTGTGTGTGAGTGAGCGGGTGCGTGTGTGTGAGTGAGTGGGCGTGTGTGTGAGTGAGTGGGCGTGTGTGTGAGTGAGCAGGCGTGTGTGTGAGTGAGTGGGCGTGTGTGTGAGTGAGTGGGCGTGTGTGTGAGTGAGTGGGTGTGTGTGTGAGTGAGCAGGCGTGTGTGTGAGTGAGCGGGCGTGTGTGTGAGTGAGCGGGCGTGTGTGTGAGTGAGCGGGCGTGTGTGTGAGTGAGTGGGTGTGTGTGTGAGGGAGCGGGCGTGTGTGTGAGTGAGCGGGCGTGTGTGTGAGTGAGCGGGCGTGTGTGTGAGTGAGCGGGCCTGTGTGTGAGTGAGCGGGTGTGTGTGTGTGAGTGAGCGGGCGTGTGTGTGAGTGAGTGGGCGTGTGTGTGAGTGAGCAGGCGTGTGTGTGAGTGAGTGGGCGTGTGTGTGAGTGAGTGGGTGTGTGTGTGAGTGAGCAGGCGTGTGTGTGAGTGAGCGGTCATGTGTGTGAGTGTGTGGGTGTGTGTGAGTGAGCAGGCGTGTGTGTGAGTGAGCGGGCATTTGAGTAAGTGAGTGGGTGTGTGTGTGAATGAGCAGGCGCGTGTGTGTGAGTGGGTGTGTGTGTGAGTGTTCAGGCGTGTGTGTGAGTGAGCAGATGTGTGTGTGTGAGTGAGTGGGCGTGTGTGTGAGTGAGTGGGTGTGTGTGTGTGATTGAGCGGGCCTGTGTGTGTGAGTGAGCAGGCGTGTGTGTGATTGAGCGGGCATGTGTGTGTGATTGAGCGGGCGTGTGTGTGTGAGTGAGTGGGCATGTGTGTGAGTGAGTGGGCCTGTGCGCGAGTGAACGAGTGTGTGTGTGAGTGAGCAGGTGTGTGTGTGAGTGAGTGGGCATGTGTGTGAGTGAGCAGGCGTGTGTGTGAGTGAGTGGGTGTGTGTGTGAGTGAGCAGGCGTGTGTGTGAGTGAGTGGGTGTGTGTGTGAGTGAGCAGGTGTGTTTGTGTGAGTGAGTGGGAGTGTGTGTGAGTGAGAGCGCATGTGTGTGAGTGAGCGGGTGTATGTTTGAGGGAGCGGGTGTGTGTGTGAGAGTGAGCGGGTGTGTGAGTGAGTGGGCCTGTGTGCGAGTGAACGAGTGTGTGTGTGAGTGAATGGGTGTGTGTGTGAGTGAGCAGGCGTGTGTGTGAGTGAGCGGGTGTGTGTGTGAGTGAGCGGGTGTGTTTGTGTGAGTGAGTGGGTGTGTGTGTGAGTGAGAGCGCATGTGTGTGAGTGAGCGGGTGTGTGTGTGTGAGTGAGTGGGTGTGTGTGAGTGAGCGGGCGCATGTGTATGTGACCGGGTGTGTGTGAGTGAGCAGGCGTGTGTGTGTGTGAGCAGGCATGTGTGTGAGTGAGCGGGTGTGTGTGTGTGAGTGAGTGGGTGTGTGTGAGTGAGCGGGCGCATGTGTATGTGACCGGGTGTGTGTGAGTGAGCAGGCGTGTGTGTGTGTGAGCAGGCATGTGTGTGAGTGAGCGGGCGTGTGTGTGAGTGAGCGGGTGTGTGTGTGTGAATGAGCGGGCGTGTGAGTGAGTAGGTGTGTGTGTGTGAGTGAGCGGGTGTGTGTGTGAGTGAGCGGGTGTGTGAATGAGTGAGCGGGTTTTTGAGTGAGTGAGCGGGTGTGTGAGTGAGTGAGCGAGTGTGTGAGTGAGTGGGTGTTTGTGTGCGAGTGAGCGGGCATGTGTGAGTGAGTGAGCATGTTTGTGAGTGAGCGGGCGTGTGAGTGAGTGAGTGGGCGTGTGTGTGCGAGTGAGCGGGCATGTGTGTGTGAGTGAGCATGCATGTGTGAATGAGCGGGTGTGTGTGCTAGTATGCAGGTGTGTGTGAGTGAGTTAGCGGATGTGTGAATGAGTGAGTGGGCATGTGCGTGAGTGTGCGGGCGTGTGTGTGAAGTGACCGGGTGTGTGAGTGAGTGAGCGGGTTTGTGAGTGAGTGTGCGGATGTGTGAGTGTGTGAGTGAGCGTGTGTGTGTGTGTGTGTGTGTGTGAGTGAGTGGGTGTGTGTGAATGAGCGGGTGTTTGTGTGAGTGAGCAGGTGTGTGTGTGAGTGAGTGGTTGTGTGTGTGAGTGAACGGGTGTGTGAGTGAGTGAGCGGGTGTGTGAGTGAGTGAGCGGGTGTGTATGTGAGTAGCAGTCTTGTGTGTGAGTGAGTGGGCGTGTGTGTCAGTGAGTGGGTGTGTCTGAGTGAGTGGGTGTGTGTGTGAGTGAGCAGGCGTGTGTGTGAGTGAGTGGGTGTGTGTGAGTGAGTGGGTGTGTGTGTGAGTGAGCAGGCGTGTGTGTGTGAGTGGGTGTGTGTGTGAGTGAGCAGGCGTGTGTGTGTGTGAGCGGGCGTGTGTGTGTGAGTGAGCCGGCGTGTGTGTGAGTGAGTGGGTGTGTGTGTGTGAGTGAGCGGGCGTGTGTGTGAGTGAGTGGGCATTTGTGTGTGAGTGAGCGGGCATCTGTGTGAGTGAGTGTGTGTGTGTGTGAGTGAGCAGGTGTGTGTGTGAGTGAGTGGGCGTTTGTGTGTGAGTGAGCGGGCATCTGTGTGAGTGAGTGTGTGTGTGTATGAGTGAGCAGGCTTGTGTGTGAGTGAGTGGGTGTGTGTGTGAGTGAGCAGGCGAGTGTGTGAGTGAGCGGGTGTGTGTGTGTGAGTGAGCGGGTATGTGTGTGTGAGTGAGCGGGTGTGTGTGTGTGAGTGAGCGGGTGTGTGTGTGAGTAAACGGGTGTGTGTGTGAGTGAGCGGGCATGTGTGTGAGTGAGTGAGTGTGTGTGTGAGTGAGTGGCTGTGTGAGTGAGCAAGCGTGTGTGTGTGAGTGAGCAAGCGTGTGTGTGAGTGAGCAGGCGTGTGTGTGAGTGAGCGGGCGTGTGTGTGAGTGAGCAAGCGTGTGTGTGAGTGAGTGGGTGTGTGTGTGAGTGAGCGGGCGTGTGTGTGAGTGAACGGGCATGTGTGTGAATGAGCGGGCGTGTGTGTGAGTGAGCGGGTGCGTGTGTGTGAGTGAGCGGGCGTGTGTGTGAGTGAGTGGGCGTGTGTGTGAGTGAGCAGGCGTGTGTGTGAGTGAGTGGGCGTGTGTGTGAGTGAGTGGGCGTGTGTGTGAGTGAGTGGGTGTGTGTGTGAGTGAGCAGGCGTGTGTGTGAGTGAGCGGGCGTGTGTGTGAGTGAGCGGGCGTGTGTGTGAGTGAGCGGGCGTGTGTGTGAGTGAGTGGGTGTGTGTGTGAGGGAGCGGGCGTGTGTGTGAGTGAGTGGGCGTGTGTGTGAGTGAACGGGCGTGTGTGTGAGTGAGCGGGCATGTGTGTGAGTGAGCGGGTGTGTGTGTGTGAGTGAGCGGGCGTGTGTGTGAGTGAGTGGGCGTGTGTGTGAGTGAGCAGGCATGTGTGTGAGTGAGTGGGCATGTGTGTGAGTGAGTGGGCGTGTGTGTGAGTGAGCAGGCATGTGTGTGAGTGAGCGGTCATGTGTGTGAGTGTGTGGGTGTGTTTGTGAGTGAGCAGGCTTGTGTGTGAGTGAGTGGGTGTGTGTGTGAGTGAGTGGGTGTGTGTGAGTGAGCAGGCGTGTGTGTAAGTGAGCGGGCATTTGAGTAAGTGAGTGGGTGTGTGTGTGAATGAGCAGGCGCGTGTGTGTGAGTGGGTGTGTGTGTGAGTGTTCAGGCGTGTGTGTGAGTGAGCAGATGTGTGTGTGTGAGTGAGTGGGCGTGTGTGTGAGTGAGCAGGCGTGTGTGTGAGTGAGTGGGTGTGTGTGATTGAGCGGGCATGTGTGTGTGATTGAGCGGGCGTGTGTGTGTGAGTGAGTGGGCATGTGTGTGAGTGAGTGGGCCTGTGCGCGAGTGAACGAGTGTGTGTGTGAGTGAGCAGGTGTGTGTGTGAGTGAGTGGGCATGTGTGTGAGTGAGCAGGCATGTGTGTGAGTGAGTGGGTGTGTGTGTGAGTGAGCAGGCGTGTGTGTGAGTGAGTGGGTGTGTGTGTGAGTGAGCAGGCGTGTGTGTGAGTGAGTGGGTGTGTGTGTGAGTGAGCAGGTGTGTTTGTGTGAGTGAGTGGGTGTGTGTGTGAGTGAGAGCGCGTGTGTGTGAGTGAGCGGGTGTATGTTTGAGGGAGCGGGTGTGTGTGTGAGAGTGAGCGGGTGTGTGAGTGAGTGGGCCTGTGTGCGAGTGAACGAGTGGGTGTGTGTGAGTGAGCGGGCGCATGTGTATGTGACCGGGTGTGTGTGAGTGAGCGGGTGTGTGTGAGTGAGCAGGCGTGTGTGTGAGTGTGTGTGTGTGAGTGAGCGGGCAGTTGTGTGTGAGTGAGTGTGTGTGTGTGAGTGAGCGGGTGTGTGTGAGTGAGCGGGCATGTGTGTGTGAGTGAGTGTGTGTGTGTGAGTGAGCGGGCATGTGTGTGTGTGTGTGTGTGTGTGTGTGTGTGAGTGAGCGGGACTGTGTGTGAGTGAGCGGGTGTGTGTGAGTGAGTGAGCAGGCATGTGTGTGAGTGAGCGCGCATGTGTGTGAGTGAGCAGGCGTGTGTGTGAGTGAGCGGGTGTGTGTGTGAGTGAGCAGGCGTGTGTGTGAGTGAGCGGCCATGTGTGTGAGTGAGTGGGTGTGTGTGAGTGAGCAGGCGTGTGTGTGAGTGAGCGGCCATGTGTGTGAGTGAGTAGGTGTGTGTGTGAGTGAGCAGGCATGTGTGTGAGTGAGTGGGCGTGTGTGTGTGAGTGAGTGGGCATTTGAGTAAGTGAGTGGGTGTGTGTGTGAATGAGCAGGCGCGTGTGTGTGAGTGGGTGTGTGTGTGAGTGATCAGGCGTGTGTGTGAGTGAGCAGGTGTGTGTGTGTGAGTGAGTGGGCGTGTGTGTGAGTGAGTGGGTGTGTGTGATTGAGCGGGCCTGTGTGTGTGAGTGAGCAGGCATGTGTGTGAGTGAGTGGGTGTGTGTGATTGAGCGGGCATGTGTGTGTGATTGAGCGGGCATGTGTGTGTGAGTGAGAGGGCATGTGTGTGTGAGTGAGTGGGCGTGTGTTTGAGTGAGTGGGTGTGTGTGTGAGTGAGCAGGTGTGTGTGTGAGTTAGTGGGTGTGTGTGTGAGTGAGCAGGTGTGTGTGTGAGTTAGTGGGTGTGTGTGTGAGTGAGCAGGCATGTGTGTGAGTGAGTGGGCGTGTGTGTGTGAGTGAGCGGCCATGTGTGTGAGTGTGTGTGAGTGTGTGGGCGTGTGTGTGAGTGAGTGGGTGTGTGTGTGAGTGAGTGGGCGTTTGTGTGTGAGTGAGCGGGCTTGTGTGTAAGTGATTGGGTGTGTGTGTGAGTGAGCAGGCGGGGGTGTGAATGAGCGGGTGTGTGGGTGTGAGTGAGCAGGTGTGTGTGTGAGAGAGTGGGTGTGTGTGAGTGAGCGGGCATGTGTGCGAGGGAGTGTGTCTGTGTGTGAGTGAGCAGGTGTGTGAGTGAGTGAGTGGGCGTGTGTGTGTGAGTGAGCGGGCGTGTGTGAGTGAGCGGGCTTGTGTGTGAGTGAGCGGGTGTGTGAGTGAGTGAGCAGGTGTGTGAGTGAGTGAGTGGGCGTGTGTGTGCGAGTGAGCGGGCATGTGTGAGTGAGTGAGCGCGTGTGTGAGTGAGTGAGCGGGCATGTGTGAGTGAGCCGGCGTGTGTGTGAGTGAGCATGCGTGTGTGAGTGAGCGGGTGTGTGTGCTAGTGAGCGGGTGTGTGTGAGTGAGTGAGCGGATGTCTGAATGAGTGAGTGGGCATGTGTGTGAGTGTGCGGGCGTGTGTGTGAGTGAGCGGGTGTGTGAGTGAGTGAGCGGGTGTGTGAGTGAGTGAGTGGATGTGTGAGTGAGCATGTGTGTGAGTGAGTGAGCGGGTGTGTGTGTGAGTGAGTGGGTGTGTGTGAATGAGCAGGTGGGTGTTTGAGTGAGCGGGTGTGTGTGTGAGTGAGTGGGTGGGTGAGTGAGTGAGCGGGTGTGTGAGTGAGTGAGCGGGCATGTGTGAGTGAGCCGGCGTGTGTGTGAGTGAGCATGCGTGTGTGAGTGAGCGGGTGTGTGTGCTAGTGAGCGGGTGTGTGTGAGTGAGTGAGCGGAAGTCTGAATGAGTGAGTGGGCATGTGTGTGAGTGTGCGGGCGTGTGTGTGAGTGTGCGGGTGTGTGTGTGAGTGAGCGGGTGTGTGAGTGAGTGAGCGGGTGTGTGAGTGAGTGAGCGGGTGTGTGTGTGAGTGAGTGGTGTGTGTGAATGAGCAGGTGGGTGTTTGAGTGAGCGGGTGTGTGTGTGAGTGAGCGGGTGTGTGAGTGAGTGAGCGGGTGTGTGAGTGAGTGAGCGGGTGTGTGAGTGAGTGAGTGGGCGTGTGTGTGCGAGTGAGCGGGCATGTGTGTGTGAGTGAGCATGCATGTGTGAATGAGCGTGTGTGTGTGCTAGTATGCAGGTGTGTGTGAGTGAGTTAGCGGATGTGTGAATGAGTGAGTGGGCATGTGCGTGAGTGTGCGGGCGTGTGTGTGAAGTGACAGGGTGTGTGAGTGAGTGAGCGGGTTTGTGAGTGAGTGTGCGGATGTGTGAGTGTGTGAGTGAGCGTGTGTGTGTGTGTGTGTGTGAGTGAGTGGGTGTGTGTGAATGAGCGGGTGTTTGTGTGAGTGAGCAGGTGTGTGTGTGAGTGAGTGGTTGTGTGTGTGAGTGAACGGGTGTGTGAGTGAGTGAGCGGGTGTGTTTGTGAGTAGCAGTCTTGTGTGTGAGTGAGCGGGCGTGTGTTTGAGTGAGTGTGTGTGTGAGTGAGTGGGCGTGTGTGTCAGTGAGTGGGTGTGTCTGAGTGAGTGGGTGTGTGTGTGAGTGAGTGGGTGGGTGTGTGTGAGTGAGTGGGTGTGTGTGTGAGTGAGCAGGTGTGTGTGTGTGAGTGGGTGTGTGTGTGAGTGAGCAGGCGTGTGTGTGTGTGAGCGGGCATGTGTGTGTGAGTGAGCCGGCGTGTGTGTGAGTGAGTGTGTGTGTGTGTGAGTGAGCAGGTGTGTGTGTGAGTGAGCGGGCATCTGTGTGAGTGAGTGTGTGTGTGTATGAGTGAGCAGGCTTGTGTGTGAGTGAGTGGGTGTGTGTGTGAGTGAGCAGGAGTGTGTGTGAGTGAGCAGTTGTGTGTGTGTGAGTGAGTGGGTGTGTGTGTGAGTGAGCAGGAGTGTGTGTGAGTGAGCAGTTGTGTGTGTGTGAGTGAGTGGGTGTGTGTGTGAGTGAGCGGGTGTGTGTGTGTGAGTGAGCGGGTATGTGTGTGTGAGTAAGCGGGTGTGTGTGTGTGAGTGAGCGGGTGTGTGTGTGAGTAAACGGGTGTGTGTGTGAGTGAGCGGGCATGTGTGTGAGTGAGTGAGTGTGTGTGTGAGTGAGTGGCTGTGTGAGTGAGCAAGTGTGTGTGTGAGTGAGCAGGCGTGTGTGTGAGTGAGCGGGCGTGTGTGTGAGTGAGCAGGCGTGTGTGTGAGTGAGTGGGTGTGTGTGTGAGTGAGCGGGCGTGTGTGTGAGTGAGCGGGCGTGTGTGTGAGTGAACGGGCATGTGTGTGAGTGAGCGGGTGCGTGTGTGTGAGTGAGCGGGTGCGTGTGTGTGAGTGAGTGGGCGTGTGTGTGAGTGAGTGGGCGTGTGTGTGAGTGAGCGGGCGTGTGTGTGAGTGAGCGGGCGTGTGTGTGAGTGAGTGGGTGTGTGTGTGAGGGAGCGGGCGTGTGTGTGAGTGAGCGGGCGTGTGTGTGAGTGAGCGGGCGTGTGTGTGAGTGAGCGGGCCTGTGTGTGAGTGAGCGGGTGTGTGTGTGTGAGTGAGCGGGCGTGTGTGTGAGTGAGTGGGCGTGTGTGTGAGTGAGCAGGCGTGTGTGTGAGTGAGTGGGCGTGTGTGTGAGTGAGTGGGTGTGTGTGTGAGTGAGCAGGCGTGTGTGTGAGTGAGCGGTCATGTGTGTGAGTGTGTGGGTGTGTTTGTGAGTGAGCAGGCTTGTGTGTGAGTGAGTGGGTGTGTGTGTGAGTGAGCAGGCGTGTGTGTGAGTGAGCGGCCATGTGTGTGAGTGAGTGGGTGTGTGTGAGTGAGCAGGCGTGTGTGTGAGTGAGCGGGCATTTGAGTAAGTGAGTGGGTGTGTGTGTGAATGAGCAGGCGCGTGTGTGTGAGTGGGTGTGTGTGTGAGTGTTCAGGCGTGTGTGTGAGTGAGCAGATGTGTGTGTGTGAGTGAGTGGGCGTGTGTGTGAGTGAGTGGGTGTGTGTGTGTGATTGAGCGGGCCTGTGTGTGTGAGTGAGCAGGCGTGTGTGTGATTGAGCGGGCATGTGTGTGTGATTGAGCGGGCGTGTGTGTGTGAGTGAGTGGGCATGTGTGTGAGTGAGTGGGCCTGTGCGCGAGTGAACGAGTGTGTGTGTGAGTGAGCAGGTGTGTGTGTGAGTGAGTGGGCATGTGTGTGAGTGAGCAGGCGTGTGTGTGAGTGAATGGGTGTGTGTGTGAGTGAGCAGGCGTGTGTGTGAGTGAGTGGGTGTGTGTGTGAGTGAGCAGGTGTGTTTGTGTGAGTGAGTGGGTGTGTGTGTGAGTGAGAGCGCGTGTGTGTGAGTGAGCGGGTGTATGTTTGAGGGAGCGGGTGTGTGTGTGAGAGTGAGCGGGTGTGTGAGTGAGTGGGCCTGTGTGCGAGTGAACGAGTGTGTGTGTGAGTGAATGGGTGTGTGTGTGAGTGAGCAGGCGTGTGTGTGAGTGAGCGGGTGTGTGTGTGAGTGAGCGGGTGTGTTTGTGTGAGTGAGTGGGTGTGTGTGTGAGTGAGAGCGCATGTGTGTGAGTGAGCGGGTGTGTGTGTGTGAGTGAGTGGGTGTGTGTGAGTGAGCGGGCGCATGTGTATGTGACCGGGTGTGTGTGAGTGAGCGGGTGTGTGTGTGTGAGTGAGTGGGCATGTGTGTGAGTGAGTGGGCCTGTGCGCGAGTGAACGAGTGTGTGTGTGAGTGAGCAGGTGTGTGTGTGAGTGAGTGGGCATGTGTGTGAGTGAGCAGGCATGTGTGTGAGTGAGTGGGTGTGTGTGTGAGTGAGCAGGCGTGTGTGTGAGTGAGTGGGTGTGTGTGTGAGTGAGCAGGCGTGTGTGTGAGTGAGTGGGTGTGTGTGTGAGTGAGCCGGTGTGTTTGTGTGAGTGGGTGGGTGTGTGTGTGAGTGAGAGCGCGTGTGTGTGAGTGAGCGGGTGTATGTTTGAGGGAGCGGGTGTGTGTGTGAGAGTGAGCGGGTGTGTGAGTGAGTGGGCCTGTGTGCGAGTGAACGAGTGTGTGTGTGAGTGAATGGGTGTGTGTGTGAGTGAGCAGGCGTGTGTGTGAGTGAGCGGGTGTGTGTGTGAGTGAGCGGGTGTGTTTGTGTGAGTGAGTGGGTGTGTGTGTGAGTGAGAGCGCATGTGTGTGAGTGAGCGGGTGTGTGTGTGTGAGTGAGTGGGTGTGTGTGAGTGAGCGGGCGCATGTGTATGTGACCGGGTGTGTGTGAGTGAGCAGGCGTGTGTGTGTGTGAGCAGGCATGTGTGTGAGTGAGCGGGCGTGTGTGTGAGTGAGCGGGTGTGTGTGTGTGAATGAGCGGGCGTGTGAGTGAGTAGGTGTGTGTGTGTGAGTGAGCGGGTGTGTGTGTGAGTGAGCGGGTGTGTGAATGAGTGAGCGGGTTTTTGAGTGAGTGAGCGGGTGTGTGAGTGAGTGAGCGAGTGTGTGAGTGAGTGGGTGTGTGTGTGCGAGTGAGCGGGCATGTGTGAGTGAGTGAGCATGTTTGTGAGTGAGCGGGCGTGTGAGTGAGTGAGTGGGCGTGTGTGTGCGAGTGAGCGGGCATGTGTGTGTGAGTGAGCATGCATGTGTGAATGAGCGGGTGTGTGTGCTAGTATGCGGGTGTGTGTGAGTGAGTTAGCGGATGTGTGAATGAGTGAGTGGGCATGTGCGTGAGTGTGCGGGCGTGTGTGTGAAGTGACCGGGTGTGTGAGTGAGTGAGCGGGTTTGTGAGTGAGTGTGCGGATGTGTGAGTGTGTGAGTGAGCGTGTGTGTGTGTGTGTGTGTGTGTGAGTGAGTGGGTGTGTGTGAATGAGCGGGTGTTTGTGTGAGTGAGCAGGTGTGTGTGTGAGTGAGTGGTTGTGTGTGTGAGTGAACGGGTGTGTGAGTGAGTGAGCGGGTGTGTGAGTGAGTGAGCGGGTGTGTATGTGAGTAGCAGTCTTGTGTGTGAGTGAGTGGGCGTGTGTGTCAGTGAGTGGGTGTGTCTGAGTGAGTGGGTGTGTGTGTGAGTGAGCAGGCGTGTGTGTGAGTGAGTGGGTGTGTGTGAGTGAGTGGGTGTGTGTGTGAGTGAGCAGGCGTGTGTGTGTGAGTGGGTGTGTGTGTGAGTGAGCAGGCGTGTGTGTGTGTGAGCGGGCGTGTGTGTGTGAGTGAGCCGGCGTGTGTGTGAGTGAGTGGGTGTGTGTGTGTGAGTGAGCGGGCGTGTGTGTGAGTGAGTGGGCATTTGTGTGTGAGTGAGCGGGCATCTGTGTGAGTGAGTGTGTGTGTGTGTGAGTGAGCAGGTGTGTGTGTGAGTGAGTGGGCGTTTGTGTGTGAGTGAGCGGGCATCTGTGTGAGTGAGTGTGTGTGTGTATGAGTGAGCAGGCTTGTGTGTGAGTGAGTGGGTGTGTGTGTGAGTGAGCAGGCGAGTGTGTGAGTGAGCGGGTGTGTGTGTGTGAGTGAGCGGGTATGTGTGTGTGAGTGAGCGGGTGTGTGTGTGTGAGTGAGCGGGTGTGTGTGTGAGTAAACGGGTGTGTGTGTGAGTGAGCGGGCATGTGTGTGAGTGAGTGAGTGTGTGTGTGAGTGAGTGGCTGTGTGAGTGAGCAAGCGTGTGTGTGTGAGTGAGCAAGCGTGTGTGTGAGTGAGCAGGCGTGTGTGTGAGTGAGCGGGCGTGTGTGTGAGTGAGCAAGCGTGTGTGTGAGTGAGTGGGTGTGTGTGTGAGTGAGCGGGCGTGTGTGTGAGTGAGCGGGCGTGTGTGTGAGTGAACGGGCATGTGTGTGAATGAGCGGGCGTGTGTGTGAGTGAGTGGGCGTGTGTGTGAGTGAGCGGGCGTGTGTGTGAGTGAGTGGGTGTGTGTGTGAGTGAGCAGGCGTGTGTGTGAGTGAGCGGGCGTGTGTGTGAGTGAGTGGGCGTGTGTGTGAGTGAGCGGGCGTGTGTGTGAGTGAGTGGGTGTGTGTGTGAGGGAGCGGGCGTGTGTGTGAGTGAGTGGGCGTGTGTGTGAGTGAACGGGCGTGTGTGTGAGTGAGCGGGCATGTGTGTGAGTGAGCGGGTGTGTGTGTGTGAGTGAGCGGGCGTGTGTGTGAGTGAGTGGGCGTGTGTGTGAGTGAGCAGGCGTGTGTGTGAGTGAGTGGGCATGTGTGTGAGTGAGTGGGTGTGTGTGTGAGTGAGCAGGCGTGTGTGTGAGTGAGCGGTCATGTGTGTGAGTGTGTGGGTGTGTTTGTGAGTGAGCAGGCTTGTGTGTGAGTGAGTGGGTGTGTGTGTGAGTGAGCAGGCGTGTGTGTGAGTGAGCGGCCATGTGTGTGAGTGAGTGGGTGTGTGTGAGTGAGCAGGCGTGTGTGTAAGTGAGCGGGCATTTGAGTAAGTGAGTGGGTGTGTGTGTGAATGAGCAGGCGCGTGTGTGTGAGTGGGTGTGTGTGTGAGTGTTCAGGCGTGTGTGTGAGTGAGCAGATGTGTGTGTGTGAGTGAGTGGGCGTGTGTGTGAGTGAGCAGGCGTGTGTGTGAGTGAGTGGGTGTGTGTGATTGAGCGGGCATGTGTGTGTGATTGAGCGGGCGTGTGTGTGTGAGTGAGTGGGCATGTGTGTGAGTGAGTGGGCCTGTGCGCGAGTGAACGAGTGTGTGTGTGAGTGAGCAGGTGTGTGTGTGAGTGAGTGGGCATGTGTGTGAGTGAGCAGGCATGTGTGTGAGTGAGTGGGTGTGTGTGTGAGTGAGCAGGCGTGTGTGTGAGTGAGTGGGTGTGTGTGTGTGAGTGAGTGGGCATGTGTGTGAGTGAGTGGGCCTGTGCGCGAGTGAACGAGTGTGTGTGTGAGTGAGCAGGTGTGTGTGTGAGTGAGTGGGCATGTGTGTGAGTGAGCAGGCATGTGTGTGAGTGAGTGGGTGTGTGTGTGAGTGAGCAGGCGTGTGTGTGAGTGAGTGGGTGTGTGTGTGAGTGAGCAGGTGTGTTTGTGTGAGTGAGTGGGTGTGTGTGTGAGTGAGAGCGTGTGTGTGTGAGTGAGCGGGTGTATGTTTGAGGGAGCGGGTGTGTGTGTGAGAGTGAGCGGGTGTGTGAGTGAGTGGGCCTGTGTGCGAGTGAACGAGTGTGTGTGTGAGTGAATGGGTGTGTGTGTGAGTGAGCAGGCGTGTGTGTGAGTGAGCGGGTGTGTGTGTGAGTGAGCGGGTGTGTTTGTGTGAGTGAGTGGGTGTGTGTGTGAGTGAGAGCGCATGTGTGTGAGTGAGCGGGTGTGTGTGTGTGAGTGAGTGGGTGTGTGTGAGTGAGCGGGCGCATGTGTATGTGACCGGGTGTGTGTGAGTGAGCGGGTGTGTGTGAGTGAGCAGGCGTGTGTGTGAGTGTGTGTGTGTGAGTGAGCGGGCAGGTGTGTGTGAGTGAGTGTGTGTGTGTGAGTGAGCGGGTGTGTGTGAGTGAGCGGGCATGTGTGTGTGAGTGAGTGTGTGTGTGTGAGTGAGCGGGCATGTGTGTGTGTGTGTGTGTGTGTGTGTGTGTGAGTGAGCGGGACTGTGTGTGAGTGAGCGGGTGTGTGTGAGTGAGTGAGCAGGCATGTGTGTGAGTGAGCGCGCCTGTGTGTGTGTGAGCTGGCGTGTGTGTGTGTGAGCGGGTGTGTGTGTGAGTGAGCAGGCGTGTGTGTGAGTGAGCGGCCATGTGTGTGAGTGAGTGGGTGTGTGTGAGTGAGCAGGCGTGTGTGTGAGTGAGCGGCCATGTGTGTGAGTGAGTAGGTGTGTGTGTGAGTGAGCAGGCATGTGTGTGACTGAGTGGGTGTGTGTGTGTGAGTGAGCGGGCGTGTGTGTGTGAGTGAGCGGGCATTTGAGTAAGTGAGTGGGTGTGTGTGTGAATGAGCAGGCGCGTGTGTGTGAGTGGGTGTGTGTGTGAGTGATCAGGCGTGTGTGTGAGTGAGCAGGTGTGTGTGTGTGAGTGAGTGGGCGTGTGTGTGAGTGAGTGGGTGTGTGTGATTGAGCGGGCCTGTGTGTGTGAGTGAGCAGGCATGTGTGTGAGTGAGTGGGTGTGTGTGATTGAGCGGGCATGTGTGTGTGATTGAGCGGGCATGTGTGTGTGAGTGAGAGGGCATGTGTGTGTGAGTGAGTGGGCGTGTGTTTGAGTGAGTGGGTGTGTGTGTGAGTGAGAAGGTGTGTGTGTGAGTTAGTGGGTGTGTGTGTGAGTGAGCAGGTGTGTGTGTGAGTTAGTGGGTGTGTGTGTGAGTGAGCAGGCATGTGTGTGAGTGAGTGGGCGTGTGTGTGTGAGTGAGCGGCCATGTGTGTGAGTGTGTGTGAGTGTGTGGGCGTGTGTGTGAGTGAGTGGGTGTGTGTGTGAGTGAGTGGGCGTTTGTGTGTGAGTGAGCGGGCTTGTGTGTAAGTGATTGGGTGTGTGTGTGAGTGAGCAGGCGGGGGTGTGAATGAGCGGGTGTGTGGGTGTGAGTGAGCAGGTGTGTGTGTGAGAGAGTGGGTGTGTGTGAGTGAGCGGGCATGTGTGCGAGGGAGTGTGTCTGTGTGTGAGTGAGCAGGTGTGTGAGTGAGTGAGTGGGCGTGTGTGTGTGAGTGAGCGGGCGTGTGTGAGTGAGCGGGCTTGTGTGTGAGTGAGTGGGTGTGTGAGTGAGTGAGCAGGTGTGTGAGTGAGTGAGTGGGCGTGTGTGTGCGAGTGAGCGGGCATGTGTGAGTGAGTGAGCGCGTGTGTGAGTGAGTGAGCGGGCATGTGTGAGTGAGCCGGCGTGTGTGTGAGTGAGCATGCGTGTGTGAGTGAGCGGGTGTGTGTGCTAGTGAGCGGGTGTGTGTGAGTGAGTGAGCGGATGTCTGAATGAGTGAGTGGGCATGTGTGTGAGTGTGCGGGCGTGTGTGTGAGTGAGCGGGTGTGTGAGTGAGTGAGCGGGTGTGTGAGTGAGTGAGTGGATGTGTGAGTGAGCATGTGTGTGAGTGAGTGAGCGGGTGTGTGTGTGAGTGAGTGGGTGTGTGTGAATGAGCAGGTGGGTGTTTGAGTGAGCGGGTGTGTGTGTGAGTGAGTGGGTGGGTGAGTGAGTGAGCGGGTGTGTGAGTGAGTGAGCGGGCATGTGTGAGTGAGCCGGCGTGTGTGTGAGTGAGCATGCGTGTGTGAGTGAGCGGGTGTGTGTGCTAGTGAGCGGGTGTGTGTGAGTGAGTGAGCGGAAGTCTGAATGAGTGAGTGGGCATGTGTGTGAGTGTGCGGGCGTGTGTGTGAGTGTGCGGGTGTGTGTGAGTGAGTGGGTGTGTGTGAGTGATCGGGCATGTGTGTGAGTGAGGAGGTGTGTGTGAGTGAGCAGGCGTGTGTGTGAGTGAGTGGGTGTGTGTGTGAGTGAGCTGGTGTGTGTGTCAGCAGGCGTATGTGCGAGTGAGTTGGTGTGTGTGTGAGTGAGCAGGCATGTGTTTGAGTGAGTGGCTGGGTGTAAGTGAGCAGGCGTGTGTGTGAGTGAGCGGGCGTGTGTGTGAGTGAGTGGGCATGTGTGTGAGTGAGTGGGCCTGTGCGCGAGTGAACGAGTGTGCGTGTGAGTGAGCAGGTGTGTGTGTGAGTGAGTGGGCATGTGTGTGAGTGAGCAGGAGTGTGTGTGAGTGAGTGGGTGTGTGTGTGAGTGAGTGGGTGTGTGTGTGCGTGAGCAGGCGTGTGTGTGAGTGAGTGGGTGTGTGTGTAAGTGAGCGGGTGTGTTTGTGTGAGTGAGTGGGTGTGTGTGTGAGTGAGAGCGCGTGTGTGTGAGTGAGCGGGTGTGTGTTTGAGGGAGCGGGTGTGTGTGTGAGAGTGAGCGGGTGTGTGAGTGAGTGGGCATGTGTGTGTGAGTGAGCGGGAAAGTGTGAGTGGGTGAGCGGGTGTGTGTGAGTGGGTGAGCGGGTGTGTGTGAGTGAGTGAGCGGGCGTGTGAGAGTGAGTGAGCGCTTGTGTGAGTGAATAAGCGGGCATGTGTGTGTGAGTGAGTGGGCGTGTGTGTGAGTAAACGGGTGTGTGTGAGCGAGCGGGTGTGTGTGAGTGAGCGGGTGTGTGTGTGAGTAAACGGGTGTGTGTGAGTAAGCGGGTGTGTGTGAGTGAGTGGGTGTGTGTGTGAGTGAGCAGGCGTGTGTGTGAGTGAGCAGGCGTGTGTGTGAGTGAGTGGGCGTGTGTGTGTGAGTGAGCGGCCATGTGTGTGAGTGTGTGTGTGAGTGTGTGGGCGTGTGTGTGAGTGAGTGGGTGTGTGTGTGAGTGAGTGGGCGTTTGTGTGTGAGTGAGCGGGCTTGTGTGTAAGTGATTGGGTGTGTGTGTGAGTGAGCAGGCGGGGGTGTGAATGAGCGGGTGTGTGGGTGTGAGTGAGCAGGTGTGTGAGTGAGTGAGCAGGTGTGTGAGTGAGTGAGTGGGCGTGTGTGTGCGAGTGAGCGGGCATGTGTGAGTGAGTGAGCGCGTGTGTGAGTGAGTGAGCGGGCATGTGTGAGTGAGCCGGCGTGTGTGTGAGTGAGCATGCGTGTGTGAGTGAGCGGGTGTGTGTGCTAGTGAGCGGGTGTGTGTGAGTGAGTGAGCGGATGTCTGAATGAGTGAGTGGGCATGTGTGTGAGTGTGCGGGCGTGTGTGTGAGTGAGCGGGTGTGTGAGTGAGTGAGCGGGTGTGTGAGTGAGTGAGTGGATGTGTGAGTGAGCATGTGTGTGAGTGAGTGAGCGGGTGTGTGTGTGAGTGAGTGGGTGTGTGTGAATGAGCAGGTGGGTGTTTGAGTGAGCGGGTGTGTGTGTGAGTGAGTGGGTGGGTGAGTGAGTGAGCGGGTGTGTGAGTGAGTGAGCCGGCATGTGTGAGTGAGCCGGCGTGTGTGTGAGTGAGCATGCGTGTGTGAGTGAGCGGGTGTGTGTGCTAGTGAGCGGGTGTGTGTGAGTGAGTGAGCGGAAGTCTGAATGAGTGAGAGCGCATGTGTGTGAGTGAGCGGGTGTGTGTGTGTGAGTGAGTGGGTGTGTGTGAGTGAGCGGGCGCATGTGTATGTGACCGGGTGTGTGTGAGTGAGCGGGTGTGTGTGAGTGAGCAGGCGTGTGTGTGAGTGTGTGTGTGTGAGTGAGCGGGCAGGTGTGTGTGAGTGAGTGTGTGTGTGTGAGTGAGCGGGTGTGTGTGAGTGAGCGGGCATGTGTGTGTGAGTGAGTGTGTGTGTGTGAGTGAGCGGGCATGTGTGTGTGTGTGTGTGTGTGTGTGTGTGTGTGAGTGAGCGGGACTGTGTGTGAGTGAGCGGGTGTGTGTGAGTGAGTGAGCAGGCATGTGTGTGAGTGAGCGCGCATGTGTGTGAGTGAGCAGGCGTGTGTGTGAGTGAGCGGGTGTGTGTGTGAGTGAGCAGGCGTGTGTGTGAGTGAGCGGCCATGTGTGTGAGTGAGTGGGTGTGTGTGAGTGAGCAGGCGTGTGTGTGAGTGAGCGGCCATGTGTGTGAGTGAGTAGGTGTGTGTGTGAGTGAGCAGGCATGTGTGTGACTGAGTGGGTGTGTGTGTGTGAGTGAGCGGGCGTGTGTGTGTGAGTGAGCGGGCATTTGAGTAAGTGAGTGGGTGTGTGTGTGAATGAGCAGGCGCGTGTGTGTGAGTGGGTGTGTGTGTGAGTGATCAGGCGTGTGTGTGAGTGAGCAGGTGTGTGTGTGTGAGTGAGTGGGCGTGTGTGTGAGTGAGTGGGTGTGTGTGATTGAGCGGGCCTGTGTGTGTGAGTGAGCAGGCATGTGTGTGAGTGAGTGGGTGTGTGTGATTGAGCGGGCATGTGTGTGTGATTGAGCGGGCATGTGTGTGTGAGTGAGAGGGCATGTGTGTGTGAGTGAGTGGGCGTGTGTTTGAGTGAGTGGGTGTGTGTGTGAGTGAGCAGGTGTGTGTGTGAGTTAGTGGGTGTGTGTGTGAGTGAGCAGGTGTGTGTGTGAGTTAGTGGGTGTGTGTGTGAGTGAGCAGGCATGTGTGTGAGTGAGTGGGCGTGTGTGTGTGAGTGAGCGGCCATGTGTGTGAGTGTGTGTGAGTGTGTGGGCGTGTGTGTGAGTGAGTGGGTGTGTGTGTGAGTGAGTGGGCGTTTGTGTGTGAGTGAGCGGGCTTGTGTGTAAGTGATTGGGTGTGTGTGTGAGTGAGCAGGCGGGGGTGTGAATGAGCGGGTGTGTGGGTGTGAGTGAGCAGGTGTGTGTGTGAGAGAGTGGGTGTGTGTGAGTGAGCGGGCATGTGTGCGAGGGAGTGTGTCTGTGTGTGAGTGAGCAGGTGTGTGAGTGAGTGAGTGGGCGTGTGTGTGTGAGTGAGCGGGCGTGTGTGAGTGAGCGGGCTTGTGTGTGAGTGAGCGGGTGTGTGAGTGAGTGAGCAGGTGTGTGAGTGAGTGAGTGGGCGTGTGTGTGCGAGTGAGCGGGCATGTGTGAGTGAGTGAGCGCGTGTGTGAGTGAGTGAGCGGGCATGTGTGAGTGAGCCGGCGTGTGTGTGAGTGAGCATGCGTGTGTGAGTGAGCGGGTGTGTGTGCTAGTGAGCGGGTGTGTGTGAGTGAGTGAGCGGATGTCTGAATGAGTGAGTGGGCATGTGTGTGAGTGTGCGGGCGTGTGTGTGAGTGAGCGGGTGTGTGAGTGAGTGAGCGGGTGTGTGAGTGAGTGAGTGGATGTGTGAGTGAGCATGTGTGTGAGTGAGTGAGCGGGTGTGTGTGTGAGTGAGTGGGTGTGTGTGAATGAGCAGGTGGGTGTTTGAGTGAGCGGGTGTGTGTGTGAGTGAGTGGGTGGGTGAGTGAGTGAGCGGGTGTGTGAGTGAGTGAGCGGGCATGTGTGAGTGAGCCGGCGTGTGTGTGAGTGAGCATGCGTGTGTGAGTGAGCGGGTGTGTGTGCTAGTGAGCGGGTGTGTGTGAGTGAGTGAGCGGAAGTCTGAATGAGTGAGTGGGCATGTGTGTGAGTGTGCGGGCGTGTGTGTGAGTGTGCGGGTGTGTGTGAGTGAGTGGGTGTGTGTGAGTGATCGGGCATGTGTGTGAGTGAGGAGGTGTGTGTGAGTGAGCAGGCGTGTGTGTGAGTGAGTGGGTGTGTGTGTGAGTGAGCTGGTGTGTGTGTCAGCAGGCGTATGTGCGAGTGAGTTGGTGTGTGTGTGAGTGAGCAGGCATGTGTTTGAGTGAGTGGCTGGGTGTAAGTGAGCAGGCGTGTGTGTGAGTGAGCGGGCGTGTGTGTGAGTGAGTGGGCATGTGTGTGAGTGAGTGGGCCTGTGCGCGAGTGAACGAGTGTGCGTGTGAGTGAGCAGGTGTGTGTGTGAGTGAGTGGGCATGTGTGTGAGTGAGCAGGAGTGTGTGTGAGTGAGTGGGTGTGTGTGTGAGTGAGTGGGTGTGTGTGTGCGTGAGCAGGCGTGTGTGTGAGTGAGTGGGTGTGTGTGTAAGTGAGCGGGTGTGTTTGTGTGAGTGAGTGGGTGTGTGTGTGAGTGAGAGCGCGTGTGTGTGAGTGAGCGGGTGTGTGTTTGAGGGAGCGGGTGTGTGTGTGAGAGTGAGCGGGTGTGTGAGTGAGTGGGCATGTGTGTGTGAGTGAGCGGGAAAGTGTGAGTGGGTGAGCGGGTGTGTGTGAGTGGGTGAGCGGGTGTGTGTGAGTGAGTGAGCGGGCGTGTGAGAGTGAGTGAGCGCTTGTGTGAGTGAATAAGCGGGCATGTGTGTGTGAGTGAGTGGGCGTGTGTGTGAGTAAACGGGTGTGTGTGAGCGAGCGGGTGTGTGTGAGTGAGCGGGTGTGTGTGTGAGTAAACGGGTGTGTGTGAGTAAGCGGGTGTGTGTGAGTGAGTGGGTGTGTGTGTGAGTGAGCAGGCGTGTGTGTGAGTGAGCAGGCGTGTGTGTGAGTGAGTGGGCGTGTGTGTGTGAGTGAGCGGCCATGTGTGTGAGTGTGTGTGTGAGTGTGTGGGCGTGTGTGTGAGTGAGTGGGTGTGTGTGTGAGTGAGTGGGCGTTTGTGTGTGAGTGAGCGGGCTTGTGTGTAAGTGATTGGGTGTGTGTGTGAGTGAGCAGGCGGGGGTGTGAATGAGCGGGTGTGTGGGTGTGAGTGAGCAGGTGTGTGAGTGAGTGAGCAGGTGTGTGAGTGAGTGAGTGGGCGTGTGTGTGCGAGTGAGCGGGCATGTGTGAGTGAGTGAGCGCGTGTGTGAGTGAGTGAGCGGGCATGTGTGAGTGAGCCGGCGTGTGTGTGAGTGAGCATGCGTGTGTGAGTGAGCGGGTGTGTGTGCTAGTGAGCGGGTGTGTGTGAGTGAGTGAGCGGATGTCTGAATGAGTGAGTGGGCATGTGTGTGAGTGTGCGGGCGTGTGTGTGAGTGAGCGGGTGTGTGAGTGAGTGAGCGGGTGTGTGAGTGAGTGAGTGGATGTGTGAGTGAGCATGTGTGTGAGTGAGTGAGCGGGTGTGTGTGTGAGTGAGTGGGTGTGTGTGAATGAGCAGGTGGGTGTTTGAGTGAGCGGGTGTGTGTGTGAGTGAGTGGGTGGGTGAGTGAGTGAGCGGGTGTGTGAGTGAGTGAGCCGGCATGTGTGAGTGAGCCGGCGTGTGTGTGAGTGAGCATGCGTGTGTGAGTGAGCGGGTGTGTGTGCTAGTGAGCGGGTGTGTGTGAGTGAGTGAGCGGAAGTCTGAATGAGTGAGTGGGCATGTGTGTGAGTGTGCGGGCATGTGTGTGAGTGTGCGGGTGTGTGTGTGAGTGAGCGGGTGTGTGAGTGAGTGAGCGGGTGTGTGAGTGAGTGAGCGGGTGTGTGTGTGAGTGAGTGGTGTGTGTGAATGAGCAGGTGGGTGTTTGAGTGAGCGGGTGTGTGTGTGAGTGAGCGGGTGTGTGAGTGAGTGAGCGGGTGTGTGAGTGAGTGAGCGGGTGTGTGATTGAGTGAGCGGGCGTATGTGTAAGTGAGCAGCCGTGTGTGTGTGAGTGAGCAGGTGTATGTGTGAGTGAGCGGGCATTTGTATGAGTGAGTGTGTGTGCGTGAGTGAGTGGTTGTGTGTGTGAGTGAGCAGGCATGTGTGCGTGAGTGAGCGGGTGTGTGTGTGAGTAATTGGGTGAGTATGTGAGTGAGCAGTCTTGTGTGTGAGTGAGCGGGCTTGAGTTTGAGTGAGTGTGTGTGTGTGAGTGAGCAGGCGTGTGTGTGAGTGAATGGGTGTGTGTGTGAGTGAGCTGGTGTGTGTGATTGAGCAGGCGTGTGTGTGAGTGAGTGGGTTTGTGTGTGAGTGAGTGGGTGTGTGTGAGTGAGTGGGTGTGTGTGAGTGATCGGGCGTGTGTGTGAGTGAGGAGGTGTGTGTGAGTGAGCAGGCGTGTGTGTGAGTGAGTGGGTGTGTGTGTGAGTGAGCTGGTGTGTGTGTCAGCAGGCGTATGTGCGAGTGAGTTGGTGTGTGTGTGAGTGAGCAGGCATGTGTTTGAGTGAGTGGCTGGGTGTAAGTGAGCAGGCGTGTGTGTGAGTGAGCGGGCGTGTGTGTGAGTGAGTGGGCATGTGTGTGAGTGAGTGGGCTTGTGCGCGAGTGAACGAGTGTGCGTGTGAGTGAGCAGGTGTGTGTGTGAGTGAGTGGGCATGTGTGTGAGTGAGCAGGAGTGTGTGTGAGTGAGTGGGTGTGTGTGTGAGTGAGTGGGTGTGTGTGTGCGTGAGCAGGCGTGTGTGTGAGTGAGTGGGTGTGTGTGTAAGTGAGCAGGTGTGTTTGTGTGAGTGAGTGGGTGTGTGTGTGAGTGAGAGCGCGTTTGTGTGAGTGAGCGGGTGTGTGTTTGAGGGAGCGGGTGTGTGTGTGAGAGTGAGCGGGTGTGTGAGTGAGTGGGCATGTGTGAGTGAGTGAGCGGGTGTGTGTGAGTGGGTGAGCGGGTGTGTGTGAGTGAGTGAGTGGGCGTGTGAGAGTGAGTGAGCGCTTGTGTGAGTGAATAAGCGGGCATGTGTGTGTGAGTGAGTGGGTGTGTGTGAGCAAGCGGGTGTGTGTGAGCGAGCGGGTGTGTGTGTGCGAGCGGGTGTGTGTGAGCAAGCGGGTGTGTGTGAGCGAGCGGGTGTGTGGGTGAGTGAGCAGGCATGTGTGTGAGTGAGCAGGCGTGTGTGTGAGTGAGCAGGTGTGTTTGTGTGAGTGAGCGGGTGTGTTTGTGTGAGTGAGTGGGTGTGTGTGTGAGTGAGAGCGCGTGTGTGTTTGAGCGGGTGTGTGTGTGAGTGAGCGGGCGTGTGTGTGAGTGAGCGGGTGTGTGTGTGTGAGTGAGCGGGCATGTGTGTGAGTGAGTGGGCGTGTGTGTGAGTGAGCAGGCGTGTGTGTGAGTGAGTGGGCGTGTGTGTGAGTGAGTGGATGTGTGTGTGTGAGTGAGCAGGCGCGTGTGTGAGTGAGCGGCCATGTTTGTGAGTGAGTGGGTGTGTGTGTGAGTGAGTGGGCATGTGTTTGAGTGAGTGTGTGTGTGAGTGAGCAGGTGTGTGTGTGAGTTAGTGGGTGTGTGTGTGAGTGAGCAGGTGTGTGTGTGTGTGAGTTAGTGGGTGTGTGTATGAGTGAGCAGGCATGTGTGTGAGTGAGTGGGCGGCCATGTGTGTGAGTGTGTGGGCGTGTGTGTGAGTGAGTGGGTGTGTGTGTGAGTGAGCAGGCGTGTGTGTGAGTGAGCAGGTGTGTGTGTGAGTGAGTGGGCGTTTGTGTGTGAGTGAGCGGGCTTGTGTGTAAGTGATTGGGTGTGTGTGTGAGTGAGCAGGCGGGTGTGTGAATGAGCGGGTGTGTGGGTGTGAGTGAGCGGGTGTGTGTGTGAGTGAGCGGGCGTGTGTGTGAGTGAGCGGGTATGTGAGTGAGTGAGCAGGTGTGTGAGTGAGTGAGTGGGCGTGTGTGTGCGAATGAGCGGGCATGTGTGAGTGAGTGAGCGCGTGTGTGAGTGAGTGAGCGGGCATGTGTGAGTGAGCCGGCGTGTGTGTGAGTGAGCATGCGTGTGTGAGTGAGCGGGTGTGTGTGCTAGTGAGCGGGTGTGTGTGAGTGAGTGAGCGGAAGTCTGAATGAGTGAGTGGGCATGTGTGTGAGTGTGTAGGCGTGTGTGTGAGTGTGCGGGTGTGTGTGTGAGTGAGCGGGTGTGTGAGTGAGTGAGCGGGTGTGTGATTGAGTGAGCGGGCGTATGTGTAAGTGAGCAGCCGTGTGTGTGTGAGTGAGCAGGTGTATGTGTGAGTGAGCGGGCATTTGTATGAGTGAGTGTGTGCGCGTGAGTGAGTGGTTGTGTGTGTGAGTGAGCAGGCATGTGTGCGTGAGTGAGCGGGTGTGTGTGTGAGTAATTGGGTGAGTATGTGAGTGAGCAGTCTTGTGTGTGAGTGAGCGGGCTTGAGTTTGAGTGAGTGTGTGTGTGTGAGTGAGCAGGCGTGTGTGTGAGTGAATGGGTGTGTGTGTGAGTGAGCTGGTGTGTGTGATTGAGCAGGCGTGTGTGTGAGTGAGTGGGTTTGTGTGTGAGTGAGTGGGTGTGTGTGAGTGAGTGGGTGTGTGTGAGTGATCGGGCGTGTGTGTGAGTGAGGAGGTGTGTGTGAGTGAGCAGGCGTGTGTGTGAGTGAGTGGGTGTGTGTGTGAGTGAGCTGGTGTGTGTGTCAGCAGGCGTATGTGCGAGTGAGTTGGTGTGTGTGTGAGTGAGCAGGCATGTGTTTGAGTGAGTGGCTGGGTGTAAGTGAGCAGGCGTGTGTGTGAGTGAGCGGGCGTGTGTGTGAGTGAGTGGGCATGTGTGTGAGTGAGTGGGCCTGTGCGCGAGTGAACGAGTGTGCGTGTGAGTGAGCAGGTGTGTGTGTGAGTGAGTGGGCATGTGTGTGAGTGAGCAGGAGTGTGTGTGAGTGAGTGGGTGTGTGTGTGAGTGAGTGGGTGTGTGTGTGCGTGAGCAGGCGTGTGTGTGAGTGAGTGGGTGTGTGTGTAAGTGAGCGGGTGTGTTTGTGTGAGTGAGTGGGTGTGTGTGTGAGTGAGAGCGCGTGTGTGTGAGTGAGCGGGTGTGTGTTTGAGGGAGCGGGTGTGTGTGTGAGAGTGAGCGGGTGTGTGAGTGAGTGGGCATGTGTGTGTGAGTGAGCGGGTGTGTGTGAGTGGGTGAGCGGGTGTGTGTGATTGAGTGAGCGGGCGTGTGAGAGTGAGTGAGCGCTTGTGTGAGTGAATAAGCGGGCATGTGTGTGTGAGTGAGTGGGTGTGTGTGAGCAAGCGGGTGTGTGTGAGCGAGCGGGTGTGTGTGAGTGAGCGGGTGTGTGTGTGAGTAAGCGGGTGTGTGTGACTAAGCGGGTGCGTGTGAGTGAGTGGGTGTGTGGGTGAGTGAGCAGGCGTGTGTGTGAGTGAGCAGGCGTGTGTGTGAGTGAGCGGGTGTGTTTGTGTGAGTGAGCGGGTGTGTTTGTGTGAGTGAGTGGGTGTGTGTGTGTGTGAGAGCGCGTGTGTGTTTGAGCGGGTGTGTGTGTGAGTGAGCGGGCGTGTGTGTGAGTGAGCGGGTGTGTGTGTGTGAGTGAGCGGGCATGTGTGTGAGTGAGTGGGCGTGTGTGTGAGTGAGCAGGCGTGTGTGTGAGTGAGTGGGCGTGTGTGTGAGTGAGTGGATGTGTGTGTGTGAGTGAGCAGGCGCGTGTGTGAGTGAGCGGCCATGTTTGTGAGTGAGTGGGTGTGTGTGTGAGTGAGTGGGCATGTGTTTGAGTGAGTGTGTGTGTGAGTGAGCAGGTGTGTGTGTGAGTTAGTGGGTGTGTGTGTGAGTGAGCAGGTGTGTGTGTGAGTTAGTGGGTGTGTGTATGAGTGAGCAGGCATGTGTGTGAGTGAGTGGGCGGCCATGTGTGTGAGTGTGTGGGCGTGTGTGTGAGTGAGTGGGTGTGTGTGTGAGTGAGCAGGTGTGTGTGTGAGTGAGTGGGCGTTTGTGTGTGAGTGAGCGGGCTTGTGTGTAAGTGATTGGGTGTGTGTGTGAGTGAGCAGGCGGGTGTGTGAATGAGTGGGTGTGTGGGTGTGAGTGAGCGGGTGTGTGTGTGAGTGAGCGGGCGTGTGTGTGAGTGAGTGGGCGTGTGTGTGCGAATGAGCGGGCATGTGTGAGTGAGTGAGCGCGTGTGTGAGTGAGTGAGCGGGCATGTGTGAGTGAGCCGGCGTGTGTGTGAGTGAGCATGCGTGTGTGAGTGAGCAGGTGTGTGTGCTAGTGAGCGGGTGTGTGTGAGTGAGTGAGCGGAAGTCTGAATGAGTGAGTGGGCATGTGTGTGAGTGTGCGGGCGTGTGTGTGAGTGTGCGGGTGTGTGTGTGAGTGAGCGGGTGTGTGAGTGAGTGAGCGGGTGTGTGAGTGAGTGAGCGGGTGTGTGTGTGAGTGAGTGGTGTGTGTGAATGAGCAGGTGGGTGTTTGAGTGAGCGGGTGTGTGTGTGAGTGAGCGGGTGTGTGAGTGAGTGAGCGGGTGTGTGAGTGAGTGAGCGGGTGTGTGATTGAGTGAGCGGGCGTATGTGTAAGTGAGCAGCCGTGTGTGTGTGAGTGAGCAGGTGTATTTGTGAGTGAGCGGGCATTTGTATGAGTGAGTGTGTGCGCGTGAGTGAGTGGTTGTGTGTGTGAGTGAGCAGGCATGTGTGCGTGAGTGAGCGGGTGTGTGTGTGAGTAATTGGGTGAGTATGTGAGTGAGCAGTCTTGTGTGTGAGTGAGCGGGCTTGAGTTTGAGTGAGTGTGTGTGTGTGAGTGAGCAGGCGTGTGTGTGAGTGAATGGGTGTGTGTGTGAGTGAGCTGGTGTGTGTGATTGAGCAGGCATGTGTGTGAGTGAGTGGGTTTGTGTGTGAGTGAGTGGGTGTGTGTGAGTGAGTGGGTGTGTGTGAGTGATCGGGCATGTGTGTGAGTGAGGAGGTGTGTGTGAGTGAGCAGGCGTGTGTGTGAGTGAGTGGGTGTGTGTGTGAGTGAGCTGGTGTGTGTGTCAGCAGGCGTATGTGCGAGTGAGTTGGTGTGTGTGTGAGTGAGCAGGCATGTGTTTGAGTGAGTGGCTGGGTGTAAGTGAGCAGGCGTGTGTGTGAGTGAGCGGGCGTGTGTGTGAGTGAGTGGGCATGTGTGTGAGTGAGTGGGCCTGTGCGCGAGTGAACGAGTGTGCGTGTGAGTGAGCAGGTGTGTGTGTGAGTGAGTGGGCATGTGTGTGAGTGAGCAGGAGTGTGTGTGAGTGAGTGGGTGTGTGTGTGCGTGAGCAGGCGTGTGTGTGAGTGAGTGGGTGTGTGTGTAAGTGAGCGGGTGTGTTTGTGTGAGTGAGTGGGTGTGTGTGTGAGTGAGAGCGCGTGTGTGTGAGTGAGCGGGTGTGTGTTTGAGGGAGCGGGTGTGTGTGTGAGAGTGAGCGGGTGTGTGAGTGAGTGGGCATGTGTGTGTGAGTGAGCGGGTGTGTGTGAGTGGGTGAGCGGGTGTGTGTGAGTGAGTGAGCGGGCGTGTGAGAGTGAGTGAGCGCTTGTGTGAGTGAATAAGCGGGCATGTGTGTGTGAGTGAGTGGGTGTGTGTGAGCAAGCGGGTGTGTGTGAGCGAGCGGGTGTGTGTGAGTGAGCGGGTGTGTGTGTGAGTAAACGGGTGTGTGTGAGTAAGCGGGTGTGTGTGAGTGAGTGGGTGTGTGTGTGAGTGAGCAGGCGTGTGTGTGAGTGAGCAGGCGTGTGTGTGAGTGAGTGGGCGTGTGTGTGTGAGTGAGCGGCCATGTGTGTGAGTGTGTGTGTGAGTGTGTGGGCGTGTGTGTGAGTGAGTGGGTGTGTGTGTGAGTGAGTGGGCGTTTGTGTGTGAGTGAGCGGGCTTGTGTGTAAGTGATTGGGTGTGTGTGTGAGTGAGCAGGCGGGGGTGTGAATGAGCGGGTGTGTGGGTGTGAGTGAGCAGGTGTGTGTGTGTGAGAGAGTGGGTGTGTGTGAGTGAGCGGGCATGTGTGCGAGGGAGTGTGTCTGTGTGTGAGTGAGCAGGTGTGTGAGTGAGTGAGTGGGCGTGTGTGTGTGAGTGAGCGGGCGTGTGTGAGTGAGCGGGCTTGTGTGTGAGTGAGCGGGTGTGTGAGTGAGTGAGCAGGTGTGTGAGTGAGTGAGTGGGCGTGTGTGTGCGAGTGAGCGGGCATGTGTGAGTGAGTGAGCGCGTGTGTGAGTGAGTGAGCGGGCATGTGTGAGTGAGCCGGCGTGTGTGTGAGTGAGCATGCGTGTGTGAGTGAGCGGGTGTGTGTGCTAGTGAGCGGGTGTGTGTGAGTGAGTGAGCGGATGTCTGAATGAGTGAGTGGGCATGTGTGTGAGTGTGCGGGCGTGTGTGTGAGTGAGCGGGTGTGTGAGTGAGTGAGCGGGTGTGTGAGTGAGTGAGTGGATGTGTGAGTGAGCATGTGTGTGAGTGAGTGAGCGGGTGTGTGTGTGAGTGAGTGGGTGTGTGTGAATGAGCAGGTGGGTGTTTGAGTGAGCGGGTGTGTGTGTGAGTGAGTGGGTGGGTGAGTGAGTGAGCGGGTGTGTGAGTGAGTGAGCGGGCATGTGTGAGTGAGCCGGCGTGTGTGTGAGTGAGCATGCGTGTGTGAGTGAGCGGGTGTGTGTGCTAGTGAGCGGGTGTGTGTGAGTGAGTGAGCGGAAGTCTGAATGAGTGAGTGGGCATGTGTGTGAGTGTGCGGGCGTGTGTGTGAGTGTGCGGGTGTGTGTGTGAGTGAGCGGGTGTGTGAGTGAGTGAGCGGGTGTGTGAGTGAGTGAGCGGGTGTGTGTGTGAGTGAGTGGTGTGTGTGAATGAGCAGGTGGGTGTTTGAGTGAGCGGGTGTGTGTGTGAGTGAGCGGGTGTGTGAGTGAGTGAGCGGGTGTGTGAGTGAGTGAGCGGGTGTGTGATTGAGTGAGCGGGCGTATGTGTAAGTGAGCAGCCGTGTGTGTGTGAGTGAGCAGGTGTATGTGTGAGTGAGCGGGCATTTGTATGAGTGAGTGTGTGCGCGTGAGTGAGTGGTTGTGTGTGTGAGTGAGCAGGCATGTGTGCGTGAGTGAGCGGGTGTGTGTGTGAGTAATTGGGTGAGTATGTGAGTGAGCAGTCTTGTGTGTGAGTGAGCGGGCTTGAGTTTGAGTGAGTGTGTGTGTGTGAGTGAGCAGGCGTGTGTGTGAGTGAATGGGTGTGTGTGTGAGTGAGCTGGTGTGTGTGATTGAGCAGGCGTGTGTGTGAGTGAGTGGGTTTGTGTGTGAGTGAGTGGGTGTGTGTGAGTGAGTGGGTGTGTGTGAGTGATCGGGCGTGTGTGTGAGTGAGGAGGTGTGTGTGAGTGAGCAGGCGTGTGTGTGAGTGAGTGGGTGTGTGTGTGAGTGAGCTGGTGTGTGTGTCAGCAGGCGTATGTGCGAGTGAGTTGGTGTGTGTGTGAGTGAGCAGGCATGTGTTTGAGTGAGTGGCTGGGTGTAAGTGAGCAGGCGTGTGTGTGAGTGAGCGGGCGTGTGTGTGAGTGAGTGGGCATGTGTGTGAGTGAGTGGGCCTGTGCACGAGTGAACGAGTGTGCGTGTGAGTGAGCAGGTGTGTGTGTGAGTGAGTGGGCATGTGTGTGAGTGAGCAGGAGTGTGTGTGAGTGAGTGGGTGTGTGTGTGAGTGAGTGGGTGTGTGTGTGCGTGAGCAGGCGTGTGTGTGAGTGAGTGGGTGTGTGTGTAAGTGAGCGGGTGTGTTTGTGTGAGTGAGTGGGTGTGTGTGTGAGTGAGAGCGCGTGTGTGTGAGTGAGCGGGTGTGTGTTTGAGGGAGCGGGTGTGTGTGTGAGAGTGAGCGGGTGTGTGAGTGAGTGTTCATGTGTGTGTGAATGAGCGGGTGTGTGTGAGTGGGTGAGCGGGTGTGTGTGAGTGAGTGAGCGGGCGTGTGAGAGTGAGTGAGCGCTTGTGTGAGTGAATAAGCGGGCATGTGTGTGTGAGTGAGTGGGTGTGTGTGAGCAAGCGGGTGTGTGTGAGCGAGCTGGTGTGTGTGAGCGAGCGGGTGTGTGTGAGCAAGCGGGTGTGTGTGAGCGAGCGGGTGTGTGGGTGAGTGAGCAGGCGTGTGTGTGAGTGAGCAGGCGTGTGTGTGAGTGAGCGGGTGTGTTTGTGTGAGTGAGCGGGTGTGTTTGTGTGAGTGAGAGCGCGTGTGTGTTTGAGCGGGTGTGTGTGTGAGTGAGCGGGCGTGTGTGTGAGTGAGCGGGTGTGTGTGTGTGAGTGAGCGGGCATGTGTGTGAGTGAGTGGGCGTGTGTGTGAGTGAGCAGGCGTGTGTGTGAGTGAGTGGGCGTGTGTGTGAGTGAGTGGATGTGTGTGTGTGAGTGAGCAGGCGCGTGTGTGAGTGAGCGGCCATGTTTGTGAGTGAGTGGGTGTGTGTGTGAGTGAGTGGGCATGTGTTTGAGTGAGTGTGTGTGTGAGTGAGCAGGTGTGTGTGTGAGTTAGTGGGTGTGTGTGTGAGTGAGCAGGTGTGTGTGTGTGTGAGTTAGTGGGTGTGTGTATGAGTGAGCAGGCATGTGTCTGAGTGAGTGGGCGGCCATGTGTGTGAGTGTGTGGGCGTGTGTGTGAGTGAGTGGGTGTGTGTGTGAGTGAGCAGGCGTGTGTGTGAGTGAGCAGGTGTGTGTGTGAGTGAGTGGGCGTTTGTGTGTGAGTGAGCGGGCTTGTGTGTAAGTGATTGGGTGTGTGTGTGAGTGAGCAGGCAGGTGTGTGAATGAGCGGGTGTGTGGGTGTGAGTGAGCGGGTGTGTGTGTGAGTGAGCGGGCGTGTGTGTGAGTGAGCGGGTATGTGAGTGAGTGAGCAGGTGTGTGAGTGAGTGAGTGGGCGTGTGTGTGCGAATGAGCGGGCATGTGTGAGTGAGTGAGCGCGTGTGTGAGTGAGTGAGCGGGCATGTGTGAGTGAGCCGGCGTGTGTGTGAGTGAGCATGCGTGTGTGAGTGAGCGGGTGTGTGTGCTAGTGAGCGGGTGTGTGTGAGTGAGTGAGCGGAAGTCTGAATGAGTGAGTGGGCATGTGTGTGAGTGTTCGGGCGTGTGTGTGAGTGTTCGGGCGTGTGTGTGAGTGAGCGGGTGTGTGAGTGAGTGAGCGGGTGTGTGAGTGAGTGAGCGGGTGTGTGTGTGAGTGAGTGGGTGTGTGTGAATGAGCAGGTGGGTGTTTGAGTGAGCGGGTGTGTGTGTGAGTGAGCGGGTGTGTGTGTGAGTGAGCGGGTGTGTGAGTGAGTGAGTGGGTGTGTGTGAATGAGCAGGTGGGTGTTTGAGTGAGCGGGTGTGTGTGTGAGTGAGCGGGTGTGTGTGTGAGTGAGCGGGTGTGTGAGTGAGTGAGCGGGTGTGTGATTGAGTGAGCGGGCGTATGTGTAAGTGAGCAGCCGTGTGTGTGTGAGTGAGCAGGTGTATGTGTGAGTGAGCGGGCATTTGTATGAGTGAGTGTGTGCGCGTGAGTGAGTGGTTGTGTGTGTGAGTGAGCAGGCATGTGTGCGTGAGTGAGCGGGTGTGTGTGTGAGTAATTGGGTGAGTATGTGAGTGAGCAGTCTTGTGTGTGAGTGAGCGGGCTTGAGTTTGAGTGAGTGTGTGTGTGTGAGTGAGCAGGCGTGTGTGTGAGTGAATGGGTGTGTGTGTGAGTGAGCTGGTGTGTGTGATTGAGCTGGCGTGTGTGTGAGTGAGTGGGTTTGTGTGTGAGTGAGTGGGTGTGTGTGAGTGAGTGGGTGTGTGTGAGTGATCGGGCGTGTGTGTGAGTGAGGAGGTGTGTGTGAGTGAGCAGGCGTGTGTGTGAGTGAGTGGGTGTGTGTGTGAGTGAGCTGGTGTGTGTGTCAGCAGGCGTATGTGCGAGTGAGTTGGTGTGTGTGTGAGTGAGCAGGCATGTGTTTGAGTGAGTGGCTGGGTGTAAGTGAGCAGGCGTGTGTGTGAGTGAGCGGGCGTGTGTGTGAGTGAGTGGGCATGTGTGTGAGTGAGTGGGCCTGTGCACGAGTGAACGAGTGTGCGTGTGAGTGAGCAGGTGTGTGTGTGAGTGAGTGGGCATGTGTGTGAGTGAGCAGGAGTGTGTGTGAGTGAGTGGGTGTGTGTGTGAGTGAGTGGGTGTGTGTGTGCGTGAGCAGGCGTGTGTGTGAGTGAGTGGGTGTGTGTGTAAGTGAGCGGGTGTGTTTGTGTGAGTGAGTGGGTGTGTGTGTGAGTGAGAGCGCGTGTGTGTGAGTGAGCGGGTGTGTGTTTGAGGGAGCGGGTGTGTGTGTGAGAGTGAGCGGGTGTGTGAGTGAGTGTTCATGTGTGTGTGAATGAGCGGGTGTGTGTGAGTGGGTGAGCGGGTGTGTGTGAGTGAGTGAGCGGGCGTGTGAGAGTGAGTGAGCGCTTGTGTGAGTGAATAAGCGGGCATGTGTGTGTGAGTGAGTGGGTGTGTGTGAGCAAGCGGGTGTGTGTGAGCGAGCTGGTGTGTGTGAGCGAGCGGGTGTGTGTGAGCAAGCGGGTGTGTGTGAGCGAGCGGGTGTGTGGGTGAGTGAGCAGGCGTGTGTGTGAGTGAGCAGGCGTGTGTGTGAGTGAGCGGGTGTGTTTGTGTGAGTGAGCGGGTGTGTTTGTGTGAGTGAGAGCGCGTGTGTGTTTGAGCGGGTGTGTGTGTGAGTGAGCGGGCGTGTGTGTGAGTGAGCGGGTGTGTGTGTGTGAGTGAGCGGGCATGTGTGTGAGTGAGTGGGCGTGTGTGTGAGTGAGCAGGCGTGTGTGTGAGTGAGTGGGCGTGTGTGTGAGTGAGTGGATGTGTGTGTGTGAGTGAGCAGGCGCGTGTGTGAGTGAGCGGCCATGTTTGTGAGTGAGTGGGTGTGTGTGTGAGTGAGTGGGCATGTGTTTGAGTGAGTGTGTGTGTGAGTGAGCAGGTGTGTGTGTGAGTTAGTGGGTGTGTGTGTGAGTGAGCAGGTGTGTGTGTGTGTGAGTTAGTGGGTGTGTGTATGAGTGAGCAGGCATGTGTCTGAGTGAGTGGGCGGCCATGTGTGTGAGTGTGTGGGCGTGTGTGTGAGTGAGTGGGTGTGTGTGTGAGTGAGCAGGCGTGTGTGTGAGTGAGCAGGTGTGTGTGTGAGTGAGTGGGCGTTTGTGTGTGAGTGAGCGGGCTTGTGTGTAAGTGATTGGGTGTGTGTGTGAGTGAGCAGGCAGGTGTGTGAATGAGCGGGTGTGTGGGTGTGAGTGAGCGGGTGTGTGTGTGAGTGAGCGGGCGTGTGTGTGAGTGAGCGGGTATGTGAGTGAGTGAGCAGGTGTGTGAGTGAGTGAGTGGGCGTGTGTGTGCGAATGAGCGGGCATGTGTGAGTGAGTGAGCGCGTGTGTGAGTGAGTGAGCGGGCATGTGTGAGTGAGCCGGCGTGTGTGTGAGTGAGCATGCGTGTGTGAGTGAGCGGGTGTGTGTGCTAGTGAGCGGGTGTGTGTGAGTGAGTGAGCGGAAGTCTGAATGAGTGAGTGGGCATGTGTGTGAGTGTTCGGGCGTGTGTGTGAGTGTTCGGGCGTGTGTGTGAGTGAGCGGGTGTGTGAGTGAGTGAGCGGGTGTGTGAGTGAGTGAGCGGGTGTGTGTGTGAGTGAGTGGGTGTGTGTGAATGAGCAGGTGGGTGTTTGAGTGAGCGGGTGTGTGTGTGAGTGAGCGGGTGTGTGTGTGAGTGAGCGGGTGTGTGAGTGAGTGAGCGGGTGTGTGAGTGAGTAAGCGGACGTATGTGTAAGTGAGCAGCCGTGTGTGTGTGAGTGAGCAGGTGTATGTGTGAGTGAGCGGGCATTTGTATGAGTGAGTGTGTGCGCGTGAGTGAGTGGTTGTGTGTGTGAGTGAGCAGGCATGTGTGCGTGAGTGAGCGGGTGTGTGTGTGAGTAATTGGGTGAGTATGTGAGTGAGCAGTCTTGTGTGTGAGTGAGCGGGCTTGAGTTTGAGTGAGTGTGTGTGTGTGAGTGAGCAGGCGTGTGTGTGAGTGAATGGGTGTGTGTGTGTGAGTGAGCTGGTGTGTGTGATTGAGCAGGCGTGTGTGTGAGTGAGCGGGTGTGTGTGTGAGTGAGTGGGTGTGTGTGAGTGAGTGGGTGTGTGTGAGTGATCGGGCGTGTGTGTGAGTGAGGAGGTGTGTGTGAGTGAGCAGGCGTGTGTGTGAGTGAGTGGGTGTGTGTGTGAGTGAGCTGGTGTGTGTGTCAGCAGGCGTATGTGCGAGTGAGTTGGTGTGTGTGTGAGTGAGCAGGCATATGTTTGAGTGAGTGGCTGGGTGTAAGTGAGCAGGCGTGTGTGTGAGTGAGCGGGCGTGTGTGTGAGAGAGTGGGCATGTGTGTGAGTGAGTGGGCCTGTGCGCGAGTGAACGAGTGTGCGTGTGAGTGAGCAGGTGTGTGTGTGAGTGAGTGGGCATGTGTGTGAGTGAGCAGGAGTGTGTGTGAGTGAGTGGGTGTGTGTGTGAGTGAGTGGGTGTGTGTGTGCGTGAGCAGGCGTGTGTGTGAGTGAGTGGGTGTGTGTGTAAGTGAGCGGGTGTGTTTGTGTGAGTGAGTGGGTGTGTGTGTGAGTGAGAGCGCGTGTGTGTGAGTGAGCGGGTGTGTGTTTGAGGGAGCGGGTGTGTGTGTGAGAGTGAGCGGGTGTGTGAGTGAGTGGGCATGTGTGTGTGAATGAGCGGGTGTGTGTGAGTGGGTGAGCGGGTGTGTGTGAGTGAGTGAGCGGGCGTGTGAGAGTGAGTGAGCGCTTGTGTGAGTGAATAAGCGGGCATGTGTGTGTGAGTGAGTGGGTGTGTGTGAGCAAGCGGGTGTGTGTGAGCGAGCGGGTGTGTGTGAGCGAGCGGGTGTGTGTGAGCAAGCGGGTGTGTGTGAGCGAGCGGGTGTGTGGGTGAGTGAGCAGGCGTGTGTGTGAGTGAGCAGGCGTGTGTGTGAGTGAGCGGGTGTGTTTGTTTGAGTGAGCGGGTGTGTTTGTGTGAGTGAGTGGGTGTGTGTGTGAGTGAGAGCGCGTGTGTGTTTGAGCGGGTGTGTGTGTGAGTGAGCGGGCGTGTGTGTGAGTGAGCGGGTGTGTGTGTGTGAGTGAGCGGGCATGTGTGTGAATGAGTGGGCGTGTGTGTGAGTGAGCAGGCGTGTGTGTGAGTGAGTGGGCGTGTGTGTGAGTGAGTGGATGTGTGTGTGTGAGTGAGCAGGCGCGTGTGTGAGTGAGCGGCCATGTTTGTGAGTGAGTGGGTGTGTGTGTGAGTGAGTGGGCATGTGTTTGAGTGAGTGTGTGTGTGAGTGAGCAGGTGTGTGTGTGAGTTAGTGGGTGTGTGTGTGAGTGAGCAGGTGTGTGTGTGAGTTAGTGGGTGTGTGTATGAGTGAGCAGGCATGTGTGTGAGTGAGTGGGCGGCCATGTGTGTGAGTGTGTGGGCGTGTGTGTGAGTGAGTGGGTGTGTGTGTGAGTGAGCGGGCATCTGTGTGAGTGAGTGTGTGTGTGTGTGAGTGAGCAGGTGTGTGTGTGAGTGAGTGGGCGTTTGTGTGTGAGTGAGCGGGCTTGTGTGTAAGTGATTGGGTGTGTGTGTGAGTGAGCAGGCGGGTGTGTGAATGAGCGGGTGTGTGGGTGTGAGTGAGCGGGTGTGTGTGTGAGTGAGCGGGCGTGTGTGTGAGTGAGCGGGTATGTGAGTGAGTGAGCAGGTGTGTGAGTGAGTGAGTGGGCGTGTGTGTGCGAATGAGCGGGCATGTGTGAGTGAGTGAGCGCGTGTGTGAGTGAGTGAGCGGGCATGTGTGAGTGAGCCGGCGTGTGTGTGAGTGAGCATGCGTGTGTGAGTGAGCGGGTGTGTGTGCTAGTGAGCGGGTGTGTGTGAGTGAGTGAGCGGAAGTCTGAATGAGTGAGTGGGCATGTGTGTGAGTGTGCGGGCGTGTGTGTGAGTGTTCGGGCGTGTGTGTGAGTGAGCGGGTGTGTGAGTGAGTGAGCGGGTGTGTGAGTGAGTGAGCGGGTGTGTGTGTGAGTGAGTGGGTGTGTGTGAATGAGCAGGTGGGTGTTTGAGTGAGCGGGTGTGTGTGTGAGTGAGCGGGTGTGTGTGTGAGTGAGCGGGTGTGTGAGTGAGTGAGCGGGTGTGTGAGTGAGTAAGCGGACGTATGTGTAAGTGAGCAGCCGTGTGTGTGTGAGTGAGCAGGTGTATGTGTGAGTGAGCGGGCATTTGTATGAGTGAGTGTGTGCGCGTGAGTGAGTGGTTGTGTGTGTGAGTGAGCAGGCATGTGTGCGTGAGTGAGCGGGTGTGTGTGTGAGTAATTGGGTGAGTATGTGAGTGAGCAGTCTTGTGTGTGAGTGAGCGGGCTTGAGTTTGAGTGAGTGTGTGTGTGTGAGTGAGCAGGCGTGTGTGTGAGTGAATGGGTGTGTGTGTGTGAGTGAGCTGGTGTGTGTGATTGAGCAGGCGTGTGTGTGAGTGAGCGGGTGTGTGTGTGAGTGAGTGGGTGTGTGTGAGTGAGTGGGTGTGTGTGAGTGAGCGGGCGTGTGTGTGAGTGAGTGGGTGTGTGTGTGAGTGGGTGTGTGTGAGTGAGCGGGTGTGTGTGTGAGTGAGCGGGCGTGTGTGTGAGTGAGCGGGTGTGTGTGTGTGAGTGAGCGGGCATGTGTGTGAGTGAGTGGGCGTGTGTGTGAGTGAGCAGGCGTGTGTGTGAGTGAGTGGGCGTGTGTGTGAGTGAGTGGATGTGTGTGTGTGAGTGAGCAGGCGCGTGTGTGAGTGAGCGGCCATGTGTGTGAGTGAGTGGGTGTGTGTGTGAGTGAGTGGGCATGTGTTTGAGTGAGTGAGTGTGTGTGTGAGTGAGCAGGTGTGTGTGTGAGTTAGTGGGTGTGTGTATGAGTGAGCAGGCATGTGTGTGAGTGAGTGGGCGTGTGTGTGTGAGTGAGCGGCCATGTGTGTGAGTGTGTGGGCGTGTGTGTGAGTGAGTGGGTGTGTGTGTGAGTGAGTGGGTTTGTGTGTGAGTGAGCAGGCGTGTGTGTGAGTGAGCAGGTGTGTGTGTGAGTGAGTGGGCGTTTGTGTGTGAGTGAGCGGACTTGTGTGTAAGTGATTGGGTGTGTGTGTGAGTGAGCAGGCGGGTGTGTGAATGAGCGGGTGTGTGTGTGAGAGAGTGGGTGTGTGTGAGTGAGCGGGCATGTGTGCGAGGGAGTGTGTCTGTGTGTGAGTGAGCAGGTGTGTGAGTGAGTGAGTGGGCGTGTGTGTGTGAGTGTGCGGGCGTGTGTGAGTGAGCGGGCTTGTGTGTGAGTGAGCGGGTGTGTGAGTGAGTGAGCAGGTGTGTGAGTGAGTGAGTGGGCGTGTGTGTGCGAGTGAGCGGGCATGTGTGAGTGAGTGAGCGCGTGTGTGAGTGAGTGAGCGGGCATGTGTGAGTGAGCCGGCGTGTGTGAGAGTGAGCATGCGTGTGTGAGTGAGCGGGTGTGTGTGCTAGTGAGCGGGTGTGTGTGAGTGAGTGAGCGGATGTCTGAATGAGTGAGTGGGCATGTGTGTGAGTGTGCGGGCGTGTGTGTGAGTGAGCGGGTGTGTGAGTGAGTTAGTGGATGTGTGACTGAGCGTGTGTGTGAGTGAGTGAGCGGGTGTGTGTGTGAGTGAGCGGGTGTGTGTGTGAGTGAGTGGGTGTGTGTGAATGAGCAGGTGGGTGTTTGAGTGAGCGGGTGTGTGTGTGAGTGAGCGGGTGTGTGAGTGAGTGAGCGGGTGTGTGAGTGAGTGGGTGTGTGAGTGAGTGAGCGGGCGTATGTGTAAGTGAGCAGCCGTGTGTGTGTGAGTGAGCAGGTGTATGTGTGAGTGAGTGGGCATTTGTATGAGTGAGTGTGTGCGCGTGAGTGAGTGGTTGTGTGTGTGAGTGAGCAGGCACGTGTGCGTGAGTGAGCGGGTGTGTGTGTGAGTAATTGGGTGTGTATGTAAGTGAGCAGTCTTGTGTGTGAGTGAGCGGGCTTGAGTTTGAGTGAGTGTTTGTGTGTGAGTGAGCAGGCGTGTGTGTGAGTGAATGGGTGTGTGTGTGAGTGAGCTGGTGTGTGTGATTGAGCAGGCGTGTGTGTGAGTGAGCGGGTGTGTGTGTGAGTGAGTGGGTGTGTGTGAGTGAGTGGGTGTGTGTGAGTGAGCGGGCGTGTGTGTGAGTGAGGGGGTGTGTGTGAGTGAGCAGGCGTGTGTGTGAGTGAGTGGGTGTGTGTGTGAGTGAGCGGGTGTGTGTGTCAGCAGGCGTGTGTGCAAGTGAGTTGGTGTGTGTGTGAGTGAGCAGGCATGTGTTTGAGTGAGCGGCTGGGCGTAAGTGAGCAGGCGTGTGTGTGAGTGAGCGGGCGTGTGTGTGAGTGAGTGGGCATGTGTGTGAGTGAGTGGGCCTGTGCGCGGGTGAACGAGTGTGCGAGTGAGTGAGCAGGTGTGTGTGTGAGTGTGTGGGCATGTGTGTGAGTGAGCAGGCGTGTGTGTGAGTGAGTGGGTGTGTATGTGAGTGAGCGGGTGTGTTTGTGTGAGTGAGCGGGTGTGTGTGAGTGAGAGCGCGTGTGTGTGAGTGAGCGGGTGTGTGTTTGAGTGAGCGGGTGTGTGTGTAAGAGTGAGCGGATGTGTGAGTGTGTGGGCATGTGTGTGTGAGTGTGCGGGTGTGTGTGAGTGAGCGGGTGTGTGTGTGAGTAAGCGGGTGTGTGTGACTAAGCGGGTGCGTGTGAGTGAGTGGGTGTGTGGGTGAGTGAGCAGGCGTGTGTGTGAGTGAGCAGGCGTGTGTGTGAGTGAGCGGGTGTGTGTGTGAGTAAGCGGGTGTGTGTGACTAAGCGGGTGCGTGTGAGTGAGTGGGTGTGTGGGTGAGTGAGCAGGCGTGTGTGTGAGTGAGCAGGCGTGTGTGTGAGTGAGCGGGTGTGTTTGTGTGAGTGTGCGGGTGTGTTTGTGTGAGTGAGTGGGTGTGTGTGTGAGTGAGAGCGCGTGTGTGTTTGAGCGGGTGTGTGTGTGAGTGAGCGGGCGTGTGTGTGAGTGAGCGGGTGTGTGTGTGTGAGTGAGCGGGCATGTGTGTGAGTGAGTGGGCGTGTGTGTGAGTGAGCAGGCGTGTGTGTGAGTGAGTGGGCGTGTGTGTGAGTGAGTGGATGTGTGTGTGTGAGTGAGCAGGCGCGTGTGTGAGTGAGCGGCCATGTGTGTGAGTGAGTGGGTGTGTGTGTGAGTGAGTGGGCATGTGTTTGAGTGAGTGAGTGTGTGTGTGAGTGAGCAGGTGTGTGTGTGAGTTAGTGGGTGTGTGTGTGAGTGAGCAGGTGTGTGTGTGAGTTAGTGGGTGTGTGTATGAGTGAGCAGGCATGTGTGTGAGTGAGTGGGCGTGTGTGTGTGAGTGAGCGGCCATGTGTGTGAGTGTGTGGGCGTGTGTGTGAGTGAGTGGGTGTGTGTGTGAGTGAGTGGGTGTGTGTGTGAGTGAGCAGGCGTGTGTGTGAGTGAGCAGGTGTGTGTGTGAGTGAGTGGGCGTGTGTGTGAGTGAGCAGGTGTGTGTGTGAGTTAGTGGGTGTGTGTATGAGTGAGCAGGCATGTGTGTGAGTGAGTGGGCGTGTGTGTGTGAGTGAGCGGCCATGTGTGTGAGTGTGTGGGCGTGTGTGTGAGTGAGTGGGTGTGTGTGTGAGTGAGTGGGTTTGTGTGTGAGTGAGCAGGCGTGTGTGTGAGTGAGCAGGTGTGTGTGTGAGTGAGTGGGCGTTTGTGTGTGAGTGAGCGGACTTGTGTGTAAGTGATTGGGTGTGTGTGTGAGTGAGCAGGCGGGTGTGTGAATGAGCGGGTGTGTGTGTGAGAGAGTGGGTGTGTGTGAGTGAGCGGGCATGTGTGCGAGGGAGTGTGTCTGTGTGTGAGTGAGCAGGTGTGTGAGTGAGTGAGTGGGCGTGTGTGTGTGAGTGTGCGGGCGTGTGTGAGTGAGCGGGCTTGTGTGTGAGTGAGCGGGTGTGTGAGTGAGTGAGCAGGTGTGTGAGTGAGTGAGTGGGCGTGTGTGTGCGAGTGAGCGGGCATGTGTGAGTGAGTGAGCGCGTGTGTGAGTGAGTGAGCGGGCATGTGTGAGTGAGCCGGCGTGTGTGAGAGTGAGCATGCGTGTGTGAGTGAGCGGGTGTGTGTGCTAGTGAGCGGGTGTGTGTGAGTGAGTGA
Organism: Carcharodon carcharias; assembly: GCF_017639515.1. NCBI lineage: Eukaryota > Metazoa > Chordata > Chondrichthyes > Lamniformes > Lamnidae > Carcharodon > Carcharodon carcharias. Next base: position 137,314,169 of record NC_054481.1, read on the forward strand.
GCGGATGTCTGAATGAGTGAGTGGGCATGTGTGTGAGTGTGCGGGCGTGTGTGTGAGTGAGCGGGTGTGTGAGTGAGTTAGTGGATGTGTGACTGAGCGTGTGTGTGAGTGAGTGAGCGGGTGTGTGTGTGAGTGAGCGGGTGTGTGTGTGAGTGAGTGGGTGTGTGTGAATGAGCAGGTGGGTGTTTGAGTGAGCGGGTGTGTGTGTGAGTGAGCGGGTGTGTGAGTGAGTGAGCGGGTGTGTGAGTGAGTGGGTGTGTGAGTGAGTGAGCGGGCGTATGTGTAAGTGAGCAGCCGTGTGTGTGTGAGTGAGCAGGTGTATGTGTGAGTGAGTGGGCATTTGTATGAGTGAGTGTGTGCGCGTGAGTGAGTGGTTGTGTGTGTGAGTGAGCAGGCACGTGTGCGTGAGTGAGCGGGTGTGTGTGTGAGTAATTGGGTGTGTATGTAAGTGAGCAGTCTTGTGTGTGAGTGAGCGGGCTTGAGTTTGAGTGAGTGTTTGTGTGTGAGTGAGCAGGCGTGTGTGTGAGTGAATGGGTGTGTGTGTGAGTGAGCTGGTGTGTGTGATTGAGCAGGCGTGTGTGTGAGTGAGCGGGTGTGTGTGTGAGTGAGTGGGTGTGTGTGAGTGAGTGGGTGTGTGTGAGTGAGCGGGCGTGTGTGTGAGTGAGGGGGTGTGTGTGAGTGAGCAGGCGTGTGTGTGAGTGAGTGGGTGTGTGTGTGAGTGAGCGGGTGTGTGTGTCAGCAGGCGTGTGTGCAAGTGAGTTGGTGTGTGTGTGAGTGAGCAGGCATGTGTTTGAGTGAGCGGCTGGGCGTAAGTGAGCAGGCGTGTGTGTGAGTGAGCGGGCGTGTGTGTGAGTGAGTGGGCATGTGTGTGAGTGAGTGGGCCTGTGCGCGGGTGAACGAGTGTGCGAGTGAGTGAGCAGGTGTGTGTGTGAGTGTGTGGGCATGTGTGTGAGTGAGCAGGCGTGTGTGTGAGTGAGTGGGTGTGTATGTGAGTGAGCGGGTGTGTTTGTGTGAGTGAGCGGGTGTGTGTGAGTGAGAGCGCGTGTGTGTGAGTGAGCGGGTGTGTGTTTGAGTGAGCGGGTGTGTGTGTAAGAGTGAGCGGATGTGTGAGTGTGTGGGCATGTGTGTGTGAGTGTGCGGGTGTGTGTGAGTGAGCGGGTGTGTGTGTGAGTAAGCGGGTGTGTGTGACTAAGCGGGTGCGTGTGAGTGAGTGGGTGTGTGGGTGAGTGAGCAGGCGTGTGTGTGAGTGAGCAGGCGTGTGTGTGAGTGAGCGGGTGTGTGTGTGAGTAAGCGGGTGTGTGTGACTAAGCGGGTGCGTGTGAGTGAGTGGGTGTGTGGGTGAGTGAGCAGGCGTGTGTGTGAGTGAGCAGGCGTGTGTGTGAGTGAGCGGGTGTGTTTGTGTGAGTGTGCGGGTGTGTTTGTGTGAGTGAGTGGGTGTGTGTGTGAGTGAGAGCGCGTGTGTGTTTGAGCGGGTGTGTGTGTGAGTGAGCGGGCGTGTGTGTGAGTGAGCGGGTGTGTGTGTGTGAGTGAGCGGGCATGTGTGTGAGTGAGTGGGCGTGTGTGTGAGTGAGCAGGCGTGTGTGTGAGTGAGTGGGCGTGTGTGTGAGTGAGTGGATGTGTGTGTGTGAGTGAGCAGGCGCGTGTGTGAGTGAGCGGCCATGTGTGTGAGTGAGTGGGTGTGTGTGTGAGTGAGTGGGCATGTGTTTGAGTGAGTGAGTGTGTGTGTGAGTGAGCAGGTGTGTGTGTGAGTTAGTGGGTGTGTGTGTGAGTGAGCAGGTGTGTGTGTGAGTTAGTGGGTGTGTGTATGAGTGAGCAGGCATGTGTGTGAGTGAGTGGGCGTGTGTGTGTGAGTGAGCGGCCATGTGTGTGAGTGTGTGGGCGTGTGTGTGAGTGAGTGGGTGTGTGTGTGAGTGAGTGGGTGTGTGTGTGAGTGAGCAGGCGTGTGTGTGAGTGAGCAGGTGTGTGTGTGAGTGAGTGGGCGTTTGTGTGTGAGTGAGCGGGCTTGTGTGTAAGTGATTGGGTGTGTGTGTGAGTGAGCAGGCGGGTGTGTGAATGAGCGGGTGTGTGGGTGTGAGTGAGCGGGTGTGTGTGTGAGTGAGCGGGCGTGTGTGTGAGTGAGCGGGTATGTGAGTGAGTGAGCAGGTGTGTGAGTGAGTGAGTGGGCGTGTGTGTGCGAATGAGCGGGCATGTGTGAGTGAGTGAGCGCGTGTGTGAGTGAGTGAGCGGGCATGTGTGAGTGAGCCGGCGTGTGTGTGAGTGAGCATGCGTGTGTGAGTGAGCGGGTGTGTGTGCTAGTGAGCGGGTGTGTGTGAGTGAGTGAGCGGAAGTCTGAATGAGTGAGTGGGCATGTGTGTGAGTGTGCGGGCGTGTGTGTGAGTGTTCGGGCGTGTGTGTGAGTGAGCGGGTGTGTGAGTGAGTGAGCGGGTGTGTGAGTGAGTGAGCGGGTGTGTGTGTGAGTGAGTGGGTGTGTGTGAATGAGCAGGTGGGTGTTTGAGTGAGCGGGTGTGTGTGTGAGTGAGCGGGTGTGTGTGTGAGTGAGCGGGTGTGTGAGAGAGTGAGCGGGTGTGTGAGTGAGTAAGCGGGCGTATGTGTAAGTGAGCAGCGTGTGTGTGTGAGTGAGCAGGTGTATGTGTGAGTGAGCGGGCATTTGTATGAGTGAGTGTGTGCGTGTGAGTGAGTGGTTGTGTGTGTGAGTGAGCAGGCATGTGTGCGTGAGTGAGCGGGTGTGTGTGTGAGTAATTGGGTGAGTATGTGAGTGAGCAGTCTTGTGTGTGAGTGAGCGGGCTTGAGTTTGAGTGAGTGTGTGTGTGTGAGTGAGCAGGCGTGTGTGTGAGTGAATGGGTGTGTGTGTGAGTGAGCTGGTGTGTGTGATTGAGCAGGCGTGTGTGTGAGTGAGCGGGTGTGTGTGTGAGTGAGTGGGTGTGTGTGAGTGAGTGGGTGTGTGTGTGAGTGGGCGTGTGTGTGAGTGAGTGGGTGTGTGTGAGTTAGTGGGTGTGTGTGAGTGAGCGGGTGTGTGTGTGAGTTAGTGGGTGTGTGTGAGTGAGTGGGTGTGTGTGTGAGCGGGCGTGTGTGTGAGTGAGTGGGTGTGTGTGTGAGTGAGCTGGTGTGTGTGTCAGCAGGCGTGTGTGCGAGTGAGTTGGTGTGTGTGTAAGTGAGCAGGCATGTGTTTGAGTGAGCAGCTGGGTGTAAGTGAGCAGGCGTGTGTGTGAGTGAGTGGGCATGTGTGTGAGTGAGTGGGCCTGTGCGCGAGTGAACGAGTGTGCGTGAGAGTGAGCAGGTGTGTGTGTGAGTGAGTGGGCATGTGTGTGAGTGAGCAGGAGTGTGTGTGAATGAGCAGGTGTGTGTGTGAGTGAGTGGGTGTGTGTGTGAGTGAGCGGGTGTGTTTGTGTGAGTGAGTGGGTGTGTGTGTGTGTGTGAGAGCGTGTGTGGGTGAGTGAGCGGGTGTGTGTTTGAGTGAGTGGGTGTGTGTGTGAGAGTGAGCGGGTGTGTGAGTTAGTGGGCATGTGTGAGTGAGTGAGCGGGTGTGTGTGAGTAGGTGAGCGGGTGTGTGTGAGTGAGTGAGCGGGCGTGTGAGAGTGAGTGAGCGCTTGTGTGAGTGAATAAGCGGGCATGTGTGTGTGAGTGAGTGGGTGTGTGTGAGCGAGCGGGTGTGTGTGAGCGAGCGGGTGTGTGTGAGTGAGCGGGTGTGTGTGTGAGTAAACGGGTGTGTGTGAGTAAGCGGGTGTGTGTGAGTGAGTGGGTGTGTGTGTGAGTGAGCAGGCGTGTGTGTGAGTAGCAGGCGTGTGTGTGAGTGAGCGGGTGTGTTTGTGTGAGTGAGCGGGTGTGTTTGTGTGAGTGAGTGGGTGTGTGTGTGAGTGAGAGTGCGTGTGTGTGAGTGAGTGGGCGTGTGTGTGAGTGAGCGGGCGTGTGTGTGAGTGAGCGGGCGTGTGTGTGAGTGAGCGGGTGTGTGTGTGTGAGTGAGCGGGCATGTGTGTGAGTGAGTGGGCGTGTGTGTGAGTGAGCAGGCGTGTGTGTGAGTGAGTGGGCGTGTGTTTGAGTGAGTGGGTGTGTGTGTGAGTGAGCAGGCGTGTGTGTCAGTGAGTGGCCATGTGTGTGGGTGTGTGGGTGTGTGTGTGAGTGAGCAGGCTTGTGTGTGAGTGAGTGGGTGTGTGTGTGAGTGAGCAGGCGTGTGGGTGAGTGAGCGGCCATGTGTGTGAGTGAGTGGGTGTGTGTGAGTGAGCAGGCGTGTGTGTGAGTGAGCGGCCATGTGTGTGAGTGAGTGGGTGTGTGTGTGAGTGAGCAGGCTTGTGTGTGAGTGAGTGTGTGTGTGTGTGTGAGTGAGCGGGCGTGTGTGTGTGAGTGAGCGGGCATTTGAGTAAGTGAGTGGGTGTTTGTGTGAATGAGCAGGTGCGTGTGTGTGTGTGGGTGTGTGTGTGAGTGATCAGGCGTGTGTGTGACTGAGCAGGTGTGTGTGTGTGAGTGAGTGGGCGTGTGTGTGAGTGAGTGGGTGTGTGTGATTGAGCGGGCCTGTGTGTGTGAGTGAGCAGGCGTGTGTGTGAGTGAGTGGGTGTGTGTGATTGAGCGGGCATGTGTGTGTGATTGAGCGGGCGTGTGTGTGTGAGTGAGTGGGCATGTGTTTGAGTGAGTGGGTGTGTGTGTGAGTGAGCAGGTGTGTGTGTGAGTTAGTGGGTGTGTGTGTGAGTGAGCAGGTGTGTGTGTGAGTTGTTGGGTGTGTGTGTGAGTGAGCAGGCGTGTGTGTGAGTGAGTGGGCGTGTGTGTGTGAGTGAGCGGCCATGTGTGTGAGTGTGTGGGCGTGTGTGTGAGTGAGTGGGTGTGTGTGTGAGTGAGTGGGTGTGTGTGTGAGTGAGTGGGTGTGTGTGTGAGTGAGCAGGCGTGTGTGTGAGTGAGCAGGTGTGTGTGTGAGTGAGTGGGCGTTTGTGTGTGAGTGAGCGGACTTGTGTGTAAGTGATTGGGTGTGTGTGTGAGTGAGCAGGCGGGTGTGTGAATGAGCGGGTGTGTGGGTGTGAGTGAGCGGGTGTGTGTGTGAGAGAGTGGGTGTGTGTGAGTGAGCGGGCATGTGTGCGAGGGAGTGTGTCTGTGTGTGAGTGAGCAGGTGTGTGAGTGAGTGAGTGGGCGTTTGTGTGTGAGTGAGCGGGCGTGTGTGAGTGAGCGGGCTTGTGTGTGAGTGAGCGGGTGTGTGAGTGAGTGAGCAGGTGTGTGAGTGAGTGAGTGGGCGTGTGTGTGCGAGTGAGCGGGCATGTGTGAGTGAGTGAGCGCGTGTGTGAGTGAGTGAGCGGGCATGTGTGAGTGAGCCGGCGTGTGTGAGAGTGAGCATGCGTGTGTGAGTGAGCGGGTGTGTGTGCTAGTGAGCGGGTGTGTGTGAGTGAGTGAGCGGATGTCTGAATGAGTGAGTGGGCATGTGTGTGAGTGTGCGGGCGTGTGTGTGAGTGAGCGGGTGTGTGAGTGAGTTAGTGGATGTGTGACTGAGCGTGTGTGTGAGTGAGTGAGCGGGTGTGTGTGTGAGTGAGCGGGTGTGTGTGTGTGAGTGAGTGGGTGTGTGTGAATGAGCAGGTGGGTGTTTGAGTGAGCGGGTGTGTGTGTGAGTGAGTGGGTGTGTGAGTGAGTGAGCGGGTGTGTGAGTGAGTGGGTGTGTGAGTGAGTGAGCGGGCGTATGTGTAAGTGAGCAGCTGTGTGTGTGTGAGTGAGCAGGTGTATGTGTGAGTGAGCGGGCATTTGTATGAGTGAATGTGTGCGCGTGTGAGTGGTTGTGTGTGTGAGTGAGCAGGCATGTGTGCGTGAGTGAGCGGGTGTGTGTGTGAGTAATTGGGTGTGTATGTGAGTGAGCAGTCTTGTGTGTGAGTGAGCGGGCTTGAGTTTGAGTGAGTGTTTGTGTGTGAGTGAGCAGGTGTGTGTGTGAGTGAGCGGGCGTGTGTGTGAGTGAGTGGATGTGTGTGAGTGAGCAGGCATGTGTGTGAGTGAGCGGGCGTGTGTGTGAGTGAGTGGGTGTGTGTGAGTGAGCAGGCATGTGTGTGAGTGAGCAGGCGTGTATGTGAGTGAGCGGGTATGTGTGACTGAGCGGACGTGCGTGTGAGTGAGCGGGAGTGTGTGAGTGAGCGGGCGTGTGTGTGAGTGAGCAAGCTTGTGTGTGAGAGTGAGCGGGTGTGTGTGAGTGAGCGGGTGTGTGTGTGAGTGAGTGGGTGTGTGTGAATGAGCAGGTGGGTGTTTGAGTGAGCGGGTGTGTGTGTGAGTGAGCGGGTGTGTGTGTGAGTGAGCGGGTGTGTGAGAGAGTGAGCGGGTGCGTGAGTGAGTGAGCGGGCGTATGTGTAAGTGAGCAGCCGTGTGTGTGTGAGTGAGCAGGTGTATGTGTGAGTGAGCGGGCATTTGTATGAGTGAGTGTGTGCGCGTGAGTGAGTGGTTGTGTGTGTGAGTGAGCAGGCATGTGTGCGTGAGTGAGGGGGTGTGTGTGTGAGTAATTGGGTGTGTATGTGAGTGAGCAGTCTTGTGTGTGAGTGAGCGGGCTTAAGTTTGAGTGAGTGTTTGTGTGTGAGTGAGCAGGCGTGTGTGTGAGTGAATGGGTGTGTGTGTGAGTGAGCTGGTGTGTGTGATTGAGTAGGCGTGTGTGTGAGTGAGTGGGTGTGTGTGTGAGTGAGTGGGTGTGTGTGAGTGAGTGGGTGTGTGTGAGTGAGCGGGCGTGTGTGTGAGTGAGGGGGTGTGTGTGAGTGAGCAGGCGTGTGTGTGAGTGAGTGGGTGTGTGTGTGAGTGAGCTGGTGTGTGTGTCAGCAGGCGTGTGTGCGAGTGAGTTGGTGTGTGTGTGAGTGAGCAGGCATGTGTTTGAGTGAGCGGCTGGGTGTAAGTGAGCAGGCGTGTGTGTGAGTGAGCGGGCGTGTGTGTGAGTGAGTGGGCATGTGTGTGAGTGAGTGGGCCTGTGCGCGGGTGAACGAGTGTGCGAGTGAGTGAGCAGGTGTGTGTGTGAGTGTGTGGGCATGTGTGTGAGTGAGCAGGCGTGTGTGTGAGTGAGTGGGTGTGTATGTGAGTGAGCGGGTGTGTTTGTGTGAGTGAGCGGGTGTGTGTGAGTGAGAGCGCGTGTGTGTGAGTGAGCGGGTGTGTGTTTGAGTGAGCGGGTGTGTGTGTAAGAGTGAGCGGGTGTGTAAGTGAGTGGGCATGTGTGTGTGAGTGTGCGGGTGTGTGTGAGTGGGTGAGCGGGTGTGTGTGAGTGAATAAGCGGGCATGTGTGTGTGAGTGAGTGGGTGTGTGTGAGCGAGCGGGTGTGTGTGAGTGAGCGGGTGTATGTGTGAGTAAGCGGGTGTGTGTGAGTAAGCGGGTGTGTGTGAGTGGGTGGGTGTGTGTGTGAGTGAGCAGGCGTGTGTGTGAGTGAGCAGGAATGTGTGTGAGTGAGCGGGTGTGTTTGTGTGAGTGAGCGGGTGTGTTTGTGTGAGTGAGTGGGTGTGTGTGTGAGAGTGCGTTTGTGTGAGTGAGCGGGTGTGTGTTTGAGTGAGCAGGTGTGTGTGTGAGAGTGAGTGGGTGTGCATGTCAGTGAGCTGGCATTTATGTGTGAGTGAGCGGGCGTGTGTGTGTGAGTGAGCGGGTGTGTGAGTGAGTGGGCATGTGTGTGTGAGTGAGCGGGTGTGTGTGAGTGGGTGAGCGGGTGTGTGTGAGTGAGTGAGCGGGCGTGTGAGAGTGAGTGAGCGCTTGTGTGAGTGAATAAGCGGGCATGTGTGTGTGAGTGAGTGGGTGTGTGTGAGTGAGTGGGTGTGTGTGAGTGAGCGGGTGTGTGTGTGAGTAAGCGGGTGTGTGTGAGTAAGCGGGTGTGTGTGAGTGAGTGGGTGTGTGTGTGATTGAGTGGGTGTATGTGTGAGTGAGCAGGCGTGTGTGTGAGTGAGCGGGCGTGTGTGTGAGTGAGTGGGTGTGTGTGAGTGAGCAGGCATGTGTGTGAGTGAGCGGGCGTGTGTGTGAGTGAGTGGGTGTGTGTGAGTGAGCAGGCATGTGTGTGAGTGAGCAGGCGTGTATGTGAGTGAGCGGGTATGTGTGACTGAGCGGACGTGTGTGTGACTGAGCGGACGTGTGTGTGAGTGAGCGGGTGTGTGTGAGTGAGCGGGCGTGTGTGTGACTGAGCAAGCATGTGTGTGAGTGAGCGGGTGTGTGTGAGTGAGCGGGTGTGTTTGAGTGAGCAGGCGTGTGTGTGAGTGAGCGCGTGTGTGAGTGAGTGAGCGGATGTGTGAGTATGTGAGTGAGCGTGTGTGTGAGTGAGTGAGCGGGTGTGTGTGTGAGTGAGCGGGTGTGTGTGAGTGAGCAGGCGTGTGTGTGAGTGTGTGTGTTTGAGTGAGCGGGCATGTGTGTGTGAGTGAGTGTGTGTGTGTGAGTGAGCGGGTGTGTGTGTGAGCAGGCATGTGTGTGTGAGTGAGCGGGTGTGTGGGAGTGAGCAGGCATGTGTGTGAGTGTGTGTGTGTGAGTGAGTGGGCATGTGTTTGTGAGTGAGTGTGTGTGTGTGAGTGAGCGGGTGTGTGTGAGCGAGCGGGTGTGTGTGAGTGAGCGGGTGTGTGTGTGAGTAAGCGGGTGTGTGTGAGTAAGCGGGTGTGTGTGAGTGAGTGGGTGTGTGTGTGAGTGAGTGGGTGTATGTGTGAGTGAGCAGGCGTGTGTGTGAGTGAGCGGGCATGTGTGTGAGTGAGCGGGCGTGTGTGTGAGTGAGTGGGTGTGTGTGAGTGAGCAGGCATGTTTGAGAGTGAGCAGGCGTGTGTGTCAGTGATCGGGTATGTGTGACTGAGCGGACGTGTGTGTGAGTGAGCGTGTGTGTGTGAGTGAGCGGGCGTGTGTGTGAGTGAGCAAGCGTGTGTGTGAGTGAGCGGGTGTGTGTGAGTGAGCGGGTGTGTGTGAGTGAGCAGGCGTGTGTGTGAGTGAGCGGGTGTGTGAGTGAGTGAGCGGATGTGTGAGTGTGTGAGTGAGCGTGTGTGTGAGTGAGTGAGCGGATGTGTGTGTGAGTGAGTGGGTGTGTGTGAATGAGCGGGTGTGCGTGTGAGTGAGCAGGCGCGTCTGTGAGTGAGCGGGCGTGTGTGTGAGTGAGCTGATGTGTGTGTGTGAGTGAGCAGGTGTGTTTGTCAGTGAGCGGGTGTCTGAGTGAGTGAGCGGGCGTGTGTGTGAGTGAGCAGCCGTGTGTATGAGTGAGTGTGCGTGTGTGAGTGAGTGGGTGTGGGTGAGTGAGCAGGCATGTGTGTGAGTGTGCTGGCGAGTGTTTGAGTGAGTGTGTGTTTGTGAGTGAGCAGGTGTGTGTGTGAGTGTTTGGGCGTGTGTTTGAGTGAGCTGGTGTGTATGTGTGAGTGAGCGGGCGTGTGTGTGAGTGAGTTAGTGTGTGTGTGAGTGAGCTGGTGTGTGTGATTGAGCAGGCGTATGTGCGAGTGAGCGGGTGTGTGTGTGTGAGTGAGCGGGTGTGTGTCTGAGTGAGCAGGCATGTGTTTGAGTGAGCGGCTGTGTGTAAGTGAGCAGGCGTGTGTGTGAGTGAGCGGGTGCGTGTGTGAGTGAGCAGGCGTATGTGTGAATGAGCTGTCGTGTGTCTGAGTGAACAGGCGTGTGTGTGAGTGAGCGGGCATGTGTGAGTGAGCTGGAGTGTGTGTGAGTGAGTTGGCCTGTGTGCGAGTGAACGAGTGTGTGTGTGAGTGAACGGGTGTGTGTGTGAGTGAGCAGGCGTGTGAGTGAGCGGGTGTGTGTGTGAGTGTGCGGGTGTGTGTGTGAGTGAGCGGGTGTGTGTGTGAGAGTGAGCGGGTGTGTGTGGCAGTGAGCTGGCATTTGTGTGTGAGTGAGCGGGTGTGTGTGTGAGTGAGCAGGCGTGTGTGTGAGTGAGTGGGTGTGTGTGAGTGAGCGGGCGCATGTGTGAGTGAGAGTGTGTGTGTGAGTGAGCGGGTGTGTGTGAGTGAGCAGGCATGTGTGTGAGTGAGCGGGTGTGTGTGTGAGTGAGCGGGTGTGTGTGAGTGAGCAGGCATGTGTGTGAGTGAGTGGCTGTGTGTGTGTGAGTGAGCAGGCATGTGTGTGTGAGCGCGCATGTGTGTGGGTGAGCAGGCGTGTTTGTGAGTGAGTGGGTGTGTGTGTGAGTGAGCAGGCTTGTGTGTGTGTGAGTGGGTGTGTGTGTGAGTGAGCGGCCATGTGTGTGAGTGAGTGGGTGTGTGTGAGTGAGCAGGCGTGTGTGTGAGTGAGCGGCCATGTGTGTGAGTGAGTGGGTGTGTGTGTGAGTGAGCAGGCTTGTGTGTGAGTGAGTGGGTGTATGTGTGTGAGTGAGCGGGCGTGAGTGTGTGAGTGAGCGGGCATTTGAGTAAGTGAGTGGGTGTGTGTGTGAATGAGCAGGCGCGTGTGTGTGAGTGGGTGTGTGTGTGAGTGATCAGGCGTGTGTGTGAGTGAGCAGGTGTGTGTGTGTGAGTGAGTGGGCGTGTGTGTGAGTGAGTGGGTGTGTGTGATTGAGCGGGCCTGTGTGTGTGAGTGAGCAGGCGTGTGTGTGAGTGTGTGGGTGTGTGTGAGTGAGTGGGCGTGTGTGTGAGTGAGTGGGTGTGTGTGATTGAGTGGGCCTGTGTGTGTGAGTGAGCAGGCGTGTGTGTGAGTGAGTGGGTGTGTGTGATTGAGCGGGCATGTGTGTGTGAGTGAGCGGGCGTGTGTGTGTGAGTGAGTGGGCATGTGTTTGAGTGAGTGGGTGTGTGTGTGAGTGAGCAGGTGTGTGTGTGAGTTAGTGGGTGTGTGTGTGAGTGAGCAGGTGTGTGTGTAAGTTAGTGGGTGTGTGTGTGAGTGAGCAGGCATGTGTGTGAGTGAGTGGGCGTGTGTGTGTGAGTGAGCGGCCATGTGTGTGAGTGTGTGGGCGTGTGTGTGAGTGAGCAGGTGTGTGTGTGAGTGAGCAGGTGTGTGTGTGAGTCAGTGGGCGTTTGTGTGTGAGTGAGCAGGCTTGTGTGTAACTGATTGGGTGTGTGTGTGAGTGAGCAGGCGGGTGTGTGAATGAGCGGGTGTGTGGGTGTGAGTGAGCGGGTGTGTGTGTGAGAGAGTGGGTGTGTGTGAGTG